>NC_056731.1:1869801070-1870016070 GCF_019279795.1 Protopterus annectens | reverse complement strand
TTGTACAGGGCATTACTTTCTTTGCAGTTTTTTATGTCGTTCAGGTGTTCGAAAATCCTCCTTTTCAATTTCTTTTCTGTTTTTCCCACATAGAAAGATTGGCACTGTTGGCAAGAAGCAAAATACACCAGCCCCATAGAATCAGTTGTAATAATATTTCTCATTAATTATTTTCCTATTTCTGCTATTGATATGAATAATATTACTATTAGAAATAGCTGTACATTGGGAACATCTACCACATTTATATGTTCCTTTTCTTCTTTTGTCAAGATGGTTTGTGTTGGTTTTGTTTTCTAAAATATTTCTGATATTTTTAGAAGTTTTATAAACCATTTTAATTGGCCAAAGGTTTTCTTTATCAAAATCCATTAATTCATGAAATCTATACCATTCCTTGTTAAAAATGTCTCTTATTCTATTGTTCATACTATTGTATTCAAGTGTAAGGGCCAACTCAAAATTCTCATTACTGTTATTAACCAACTCATTATCAGTTGTATTTTTGATTAAAACCCAAGGAATTTAACAAGTTTTCCTGTTTGGTTCCTTTTGTTACGCTTATAGGTAAAGTACACACACACACACACTGAACTACAGCAGTGTGCGAGTTAGAGGCAATGGTTCCTTCCTGTTATTATCTTCATCTAACATAACATTTATACTGTGCACTTAATAGGTTACCAGATTCTTGCATAATGTGGTTGAATCAAATAAAAGGTATCCCTCCTCAATGCAAGACGTCTACAATTCCCTGATTTTGAGGCACTCCTGCATTTGGAAACATCCATGTCTGCGCAGCTACCGAAACTTGGTTTAAATGTAAAGACAGCACTTCTCTATACCATAACTTTGCACTTTTTCATGCCTTCAGACCCAATGGCAACTGTGTTTTCATATCTGTCACCTGTGTTTTCATATCTGTCAAGGAATATATTACCTCCAGGCAGATCCCTAGGGTGACAAAAACTGATCAATGAACTACAAATTACAGCTGGTTACAGAACACCTTCTTTATCCCCATATGACCATGTGAGATTCCAGTGTTCCAAATGTTCCCATTTTTAGCAAAACTTCCCTTATTTGGGGTGACTTTAAATGCCCTTCAATAAACTCAGTCTCAGACACCTATTGCTCCAATGTAGGATATGCCCAAAATTTCCTAAACATAATAATGAAAAAATTCCTTGATCAATTAGTAAATAAGCCTACTAGAGGACACAACATTTTTGATCTGATTTTTTAGAAATATATGTCTGCCTCTTGCTCTGCTCCTCCGGTATTTCTTTCCCCAGTGAAGTTGGACTATGAACTTGTGACCTTCTCCTTTAAACCCTCAAAGCCACCTACAACAAAACCCAAAAGAGTACAAGCATGCAGATTTCAACCTACTCGGTGATGAAATATTCACTTATGACTGTACTTCCTCTGACCTTATTACAGGAACAAGCTTCACAAAGGAATTCTGCAGCCATTTAGACAAATGCATAGAGATACTTTGTTCTTGTAGAGACTGCTACTACAAGAAATTCAAAAATAAGCTATCCTCATGATTCACCACCATGAATAAACTATACAAACAAAAGAAAAAAACAAACCTTAAATTTAGTAGAGCTCAAACTCCTCCAACTAAAACATCAGCTTTATAAAATCAGATCCACACTAAAGGAGCCCACAAAATTAAGCTGGCCTTTGAAGACAAATTATAAAATGATTCTTTAGCAATACTACAAAACTAAAAAATACCCTCCGTTGCTCGCAACTTGTCCTTGAAATATTCTAATCCCTTACTCCAACTACGTTACAAACTACGTTTAAAAATCATTTACTAAAAAGTGCTAACCAGTAGTAAAGTATTTCCTCCATGGTACTTGCAAGTATACCTGGCTGCTTAATTACTAGTGTTAAAACACACTCTTCAAATACTTTAACCTAAGTTTAGCTACTGGTTTTGCCCTGATGAGTGGTACACTGTAGTAGTGAAGACCCTCCATAAGGGTGGCCTTACAACCAATTTGGGAAGTTACAGACCTAACAGCCTGACAAGTGTCATCTGCAAAACCATGGAATGTATTATAACTGATCTTATAAACTGTGGCATTAAAAGTCAATTTTGTCATCAACAGTCTATCCTTGTGAAAGAAATTCTGTCTATTTCATCTGGTAAACTTCTTTGAAATTATTATGGAAGCTATGGATGGTGGCCATACAGTGCATGCACCATATCTTAACCTGGCCATGACCTCTAACACCATTCCCCATGCTGACATCATACAAAAGTTAAATGCTTTAGAAATGTATCTATGTGGTAAGATGGACAGAAAACTGGCTAAAAAATAGAAGCTACACAGGGAGGAGTTGTAGGTGCCTCATCAGAAAGTATGCAAGTACTAGTGGTGTCTCTCAGAGCGCAGTGCTGGGGCCTCTCATTTTTTGGAAATTGTTTCTTAGATCTCCAAACAGAGAGGCAAGACATCTGGCTATCAACTCTGCAGATGATTGAAATCTGGGGGTTATTGTGAAGTCACCTTCTAACATCCAAACTCTACAGAATGAGCTCTCAAGTCTGTGCACTAAAATGGAATCAACTAAATTCTAAGTGTAGTACCATTTCTGACATCACTAAAAAATTAAATCAACCAAAGTACCTAGATCTCCCTGACTGTTAATTTTCCCCTCTTTTGACCATCATGCAACAGCAGCTGTCAGGAAATTTTATTTAGCCCAGCAAATTGCCAAATGAATATCAAGGTCTAAAGAGATAGTCACTCCCTTATGCTCAAGACAATTATGGAGTAAAAGGCCCCCTTTCACATGGATCTCACTAAATATTTCAAACAATTAGAAAAGCCTCAATGGCTTCTAACCCAAAAGATCACAAGCCTAAAGTCCCTGAACTACCAAGAGAGGCAGGAGCGCTATCCTTTTCTTCAGCACCTCAGACTTCTAAAGGGAGATCTCCATCTCGCTTACAGCATCAATAGAGACCTCCTGTTTCTCTGCAAGTCCAATATCTCTGCCAATATTAGAACCAAGAACCTAAATTTTCACCAAAAGACAAAATAAAACATGGTGGAGGGACGGGTTCATAACCCGGAACTTTCCATTCTTCTGGACAGCAGCTCATTATCTTCCTGGAAACTAAACGACTGGATCAGTATTAACAAACGTACTCTGGGATTAACGTTCATGGTAGTCCTGGAAAAAGGAGGCGTGGCCTACAGGAGGGTACTGGCAAGGCGTAAATGATTAGACTCATTGTCTTGCAATATCTACAAACCTATGAAACCATTATTGAACTATCGGGAACGGCCACATTTCTAATACATGCTCCAAAATGCACACTTTCCCACTACTTAGGTATGGTCAGAGTTAAAAATACCACAAGCAACCACATTATTCTACACTCTGTCCAGTCAGCTGTAAAACTACCAAAGTGGCAGACTTACTTCTAAGTCATAAATCACCTCTTCCCATAAAACTAAGCGGATGAATGAAAAACATAATACTTGTACAAGAATGCCTCTGGTAACTTGCATACAACACACAATGTTAAAAATAGCAGTGTACAAATAGTATTATAAAATCAGTAACGCTACATTTAAAGATGTAGTATGTATACATCTAAACATTGTGTGCGTCGGAGGCTTAGCTAGGGTTGGGCAAAGGGTGCAGCTGCCTCGGGCACAAAATGTTAGGGGGTGCAGTTGGCAGATGAGGAAAGGTCTTTTGGTGCACATCAGCCTTTGAAATGAATGCCAATACTGCATTTGTGGAGAGGCGATACCTTACCTAGATTTACTTTAAATTGCTCAGTCTGCATTGCTCATTTTCCTGCTAGTTTGAGCAAGATGGCAACAGGAATTATTTGCTTATGCTGTGATTACCTGCTCCTTACTCTAGCAGTGTATTTAATCTCAATAGGAAGGTAGCAGAAAAAACAGCCATCATTATGTTCATGTTTTAACAATCACTATGCTTTCTCAGAGCTGGAACGACCTCAGATTTAGAGCTGGTTGCTTGGAGCAACTTTTTCCTTCAAGTCAGATATTGCCAGGGGGTCTAAGAGAGCAGTGCATTGCCACAGAAAGGGTGGCACTTGAAATTTCAAAATGTGAAAAGATTATGCCAAATGCTAGTCCAAAAATGTTTCTCAGACTTGCATGTTAAAGATAGAATTTTAGTTTGAAAAGTTGCATCATGAAAGAGCAGATTTTATGTTTGTAAGAACTTCTAAAAGAAGGGTCGAAGTAGTGTACTAAGTTACCTTTACCTGCTTGAGCTCAAAATAGGATAGCGCAGCAATTTTCTGCATGATTCCCTTATTGGGATGTGCAGGTAAGCATTTTTTAGGACTAAGGTGAACATCCAAGCTTTGTTTGACAGCATAGGTAGAAGCTGTTGTAAGGTAAGCATTTTGAATTTTGGGATTACCAGGAAAGTATTGAAAAAGGATAGGTCCATGATGGGACGCCAAGTTCCCTCTTTCCTGGGAACAAGGAATAGTCTGGAATATAATTCTTTTGCAAGGATCATTACACTTTCAATTCTCTGCTTTGCCATTTGGCTTATCTACTGCTCCCAGGGTATTCACCAAATGTCTAACTCCTGCCATTGCCTTCTGCAGGCAAAACAATGTACAGATTTACCCTTACCTGGATGACCATCTCATCCAGGCAGAGAACTGCTCCAGCAGCACCTCTCATTTGTAAAAACCCTACTAACCTCTCTGGGGTTCACCATCAATGAAAGGGAATCAAAACAGACACCTACCAGGAAAATCATATTTCTGGGAGCCTTCCTGGACACAAAGGCAAACGGCCTTTCTGTCCCCAGACAAAAAAAAAAGTTTCCTACCAAAATATTTCACTACTCTGGCCTACCAAACCCGGCTTTCTGCCAGGAAATTCCTGCAAGCTCTAGAGTACACGGCATCATGCATCCTCCTTTTACTTCTGGCCAGTCTGCAAATGCACACAAGTAAAATTCAGTGGTACCTAAAGAACCTATGGTGTCAATACTCTCAACCTCTGGACAGCTCCCTGTCGGTGATCCCTTGTATAAGATCAGAGTTCCTCTGGTGGGCCAGGCCTGTGCTCTAAACAAGGGACTTCCATTCACCCTCCGTTCGTCAGACCACACCATAACTGCAGATGCTTCGGACATAGCCTGGGGAACCCACCTATAAGGCAGATGCGCCCAAGGTCTCTGGGACGCTCAACTACTACCCTTGCACATCAACCAAAAGAAAATTATAGTAGTGCAAAACTCTGGCATCCTTCAAACCCTACCTCAAACCGGGGGTTCTTCTCATAAAAACAGACACCACCACAGTCATGTGGTACATCAACAAACAGGGAGGGACTCAATCTTACCCCCTGTGTAGACTAGCCATGAACCTGTGGCTAGGAGCCTCATCCATGGGACTACATCTTATAACCCAATACCTACATGGCATCAACAACACCCTAGCAGACCACTTAAGCAGAAACTTGGACCCACATGAATGGCAAATCCACAGATATTTTTCTGCAAATTACCCACACATGGGACCCCCCCCCCCCCTTCCAGGTGGACCTCTTTTGTCTGGGATGACATGCTTGACAAGCCACGCTGCTTCGCAAGGGACGGCTTGCACCTGTCACCCCTGGGATTCCGGATATTGGCTAAGGCTCTTGCCACCCCCATAGTGCCTTTTTTAGGCAAGGCTCAAATTCTAAACCTACCACCCTAGAAAACAAAAATGGGAAGAAATTGAGGGTAATGCTGCTCAATGCCAGAAGTCTAAATCTCAAAATGCACGCACTCGAGGCCCTTCTCAGTATGGAGAACATCGATGTCTGTGCTGCAACTGAAACCTGGTTCAAGGCTCCTGAGAGCACCCCGGCACTATTAGGTTTTACCTCATATCATGCGTTCCGGCCCCAAAACCCGGACCACTCCACAAAAGGAGGGGGTGTATCCATATTCATAAAGGATACTCACACCTCCAGGTTGGTGGCAACGCATGAAGCTTCGGAAACCATCCAGGTGCAACTAACAATAGGCAAAACTGCTCTACAAATTGTAGCATGCTACAGGCCACCCTCTCAAACTCAGGAACCCCACACGCCTTCCTGAAGACACTGGAGGGTATAAATGTATCTCCAAACACCATCATATTGGGTGACTTCAACTACCCGAATATAGACTGGGAACATTACTCAAGCCCTAACTTTCTAGCCCAACGGTTCCTGGAGTTCATAAATTCAAATGCCATGGAACAGCTAGTCACTGTTCCCACGAGAGGAGAAAATATACTAGATCTCATTGTCACAAACATGGGGACAAAATGCTCCACACCGAAGTATATCCCTCATTGGTGAGATCTGATCATAAACTAATCTCACTGGAAATCCACATCCCGCCCCACCCCAAACAAAAAGACCATAGTGAAGAACTTCTCTAAAGCAAACTTCACACTACTCAAGACTGGTGTGGTATCCTTCAAGGCCCCTGAGTCAGAGGAAACCACAACCCAAGCTCGGAAGCCCTTACAAATGCCTTCTATGAACACCTCCAGGACTGCATGGATCAGGCAATCCCAAATAAAACCAAGACTCTTTCCACAAAGGGCAACGTCCAGTCTGGTGGACCCCAGCCATTAACAAACTTTACAATAAGAGGAGAAAGCTATTACATGATAGAACAAAATCCATAAAAGGGAAGTCACCCCTGATCATTATTAGTAAAAATTACGAGCACTCATAAAATCAACTAAGGCCAATTTTGAGAGAAAATTGCCATGGATTCAAAGGACAATCATAAGGCCTTTTTCAGCTATGTTAGGAACCTGGGTGGAAACTCACAGATATGCTCAGAATTAGTCCAAAATGATACAAAAATCACTGAACCCACAGACATTGCCAACATACTGGCAGACAGGTTCAGTGCAAACTTCACTCCCCTCTCGGCCGCTGAAGGAGAGATAACTATCCCAGTCGAGTGTAGCCTCCCGGACATCTCAAATGCGCAGGTGAAAGCTGCTCTCTCTAAAGCTAAAAACACAGCATCAATGGGACCGGATGGTGTCCCCGGCTGTGTGCTACATGAGCTAAATGAGGAATTAAACCCGCACATAAGGCAGCTGTTTAATCTCAGCCTTACCACAGGATACGTGCCCAAGGAGTGGCGCACGGCAACTGTGGTCCCACTCCGCAAAGGTGGCGCCTCACGGACCCTGGTAATTACCGCCCCATAAGCTTAACAAGTCTAGTCTGCAAAGCTATGGAGAGGATCATAATGGAGCTCATAAACAAAGATATAGGGGACTTGCAGACATTGGACCCGACCCAGTTTGGCTTTGTCAAGGGAAGATCATGCCTTTTGAACTTGGTCGACTTCTTGAAATAGTCACCAAGGCCATTGATGAGGAAAGGCAGTCCATACAGCCTACCTTGACCTTGCAAAGGCTTTCGACACAATACCCCACTCGGGTATTGTAGAAAAACTACCAGCTTAAATGTAAACCCATATGTCACAAGATGGGTTGCAAACTGGCTTAAGGACAGAACCCACAGGGTTAGAGTTGCTGGCGCTGTGTCAGACTCCAAGCCGGTCACAAGTGGTGTCCCACAGGGCTCGGTCCTTGGCCCCTATTGTTTGGCATCTACTTCTCAGAAGTACAGGCCAACATGGGAGGACTTTGGCTGACAAAGTTTGCAGATGACTGCAAACTGGGCGCCATAGTGGAAAGTGCATCGGACACTGATATCCTTCAGAAGGGACTCACGGAAACAGATAGCTGGTGCCAGAGCCATGGCCTGAAGTTAAACGCCAAAAAGTGTATAGTCATACCCTTCGGGAAAAACAAGGTAACCCCAAGCTACCATATAGGTGGCAATCCACTAAGCACAGAAGAGGTTATCAGGGACCTGGGGACCCAGGTTGACAGTGGCCTTTCTTTTGACACTCACATTGCTAAAGTGGTTAGAAAGACCTTCTACATTGCCCACCTGATCATGAAGGGATTCACATCCAGATCTAGTGAGGTCATTGTTCCCTGTACTCTTCACTTATCAGACCAATGATCGAGTACAATGCCCCATTCGGGATGTATCTCACCCGACATCTGCAGCAATTGGAGAGACCCCAAAAGTTCCTCACCAAAAGGATAAAGGGACTCCAAAATCTGTCATATGCTGCCAGATTGAAGAAACTCCAGCTCTATTCAGTCGCATACCGTCTGCTCAGAGGTGACATGTGCCTGACATACAAGGCCATGTCCAACCCGGAATTAATGGACATGCTCCACCTCAAAAATCCAAATCCACCAAAACCACTAGAGCAAGCGACTTAAACCTTAGCACGGATATAAATAGGACGTGCTGGAGGGATAGATTTATCACTCAGAGACTCCCTATGCTGTGGAATAAAATCCCGGTCCATGTGAGGCAGAGCACCTCGCTGACTCTGTTCAAGAGAAATCTAGACCTGTGGATGGGAGATCGTAGGTTTACCCCGGGAATCATCTCTGGGTCACTGCTGGACAGAGGCACAACAAACTAATGGGCACAGTATTTTTTCATATAAGGGGTGGCGTAAGCCACAATAATTTGGGCTAGGCTTATAAATGCCTTAGGGCAGATAGCCTAGTATAAACCTATGAACCTATTTAAAATCACCAAGTACAGAAATTCTGCACCAGGAAGTATCACCTGGCCTGGAAGGTCGATGCCCTGACCCTCCCTTGGAATACCCTCTTTGTGTATGCATTCCCACCTCTTCCTCTCATTCCAAAAGTACTAATTAAGATAAGGGAGGAAAAACTGAAAGCAGTACTCATTGCCCCAGACAGCATTGGTACCCGCTGCTGCTCAGCCTCTCTCTCCAGCCCCCTGGCAGCCACCTCAGATTCCTCACCTGCTATCCCGGGGGGGGGGGGGGGACTCTGACCTTTAAACACTCAAGCTCTCAGCATGGCTTATTCTACCATAACCAACAAGGAATCTATGCCAAGCAAGCAAGTCCTTGACATCACAGAAGCCAGAAGGCCCAGCACCAGAAAGTCTTATGCTGGAAAATGGAAGAGATTCTGCTCCTGGAGCCAGTCCAAGGGAGCAGACATTCATCTGCTCTCCATTCTTCTTATTCTAGATTATCTGGCTGAGCTTCTTAACAAGGGTGTCGTCTCCTCCTCCATGCCTCTGCCACCTCGACACACTGATACAGAACAGCCACTGTTCTCCCACCCTCTTGTCAAACAATTCCTTAGAAGAGCCTCTAATATCAAGCCTCTCAGAAGACAGCCCCCCCCCCCAGCCTGGGATCTGAACTATGTTTTAGAAAAGCTTACTCTGCCCCCCCCCTTCGAGCTTGCAGCATCCTCAGAATTGAAGTACCTCTCTTGGAAGACTGCCTTTCTCCTGGCTATCACTTCAGCCAGGAGAGTGTCACAACTTCAAGTTTTTAATGGCCATTGAGACATTTATCTTCATGCAGACAGGGTCTCCTGAGAACCAACCCCTCCTTCATGCCAAAGGTGGTTTTGGACGTTACCCTCAACCAGGCCATCCACCTGCCCACCTTCTTCCCTAACCCTCAGAATAAGGGGGAAAAGGATACTGCATTCTTTGTATGTACACAGGCAACTCATATTTATCTGGATCATACAAAAACATTCAGGAAAACTGACCAGCTCTTGGTCAGCTTTAAAACGGGCACAGGGAAAACCAATATCCAAACAGACCACTTTGAAATGGATAGCACTCTGCAGCCAATCTTGCTATTCCGGAAATATTGAAAAGGATAGGTCCAGGATGGGATGCCAAGTTCCCTCTTTCCTGGGAACAAAGAATAGTCTGGAATAGAATCCTTTTGCAACTTGTTCTGGAAGCACAGGTTCTACTGCCCCTAGGGCTATTAGGCTTTGCACTTGTTTTAGTGCTTCTGCCCACTAGTTTGGAGGTAGGTCTGAGTACCCTCTTGGAAATTTAATTTGTACCCCTGAGAAATGATTTAAGACCCAGTGATCTTTTGTTATAAAGTCCCAATTTTCTCTACAAAGAGATAGCCTTCCTCCTAGATTTTGGTGTGGTGGAGGCAGGCAGAGATGGGAAAAGCTGTTTTTGAACTCCCTGCTCCAGAGTTAGAGGGGGGCCACTGTTTAGTTCTTAGCTGGTCTGAGTTTCAGCCCTGCTGAGTCTGTCCCTACAGGTTTTGCATTGTGCCTGCCTGTTTGGTGCAGGAAAGGTGTATGTATGTACTGATGAAGGGTGGTTAACCCGAAAGCTTTGCATTAAATTTTGGCGTGATTTATTTGTATTTGGATCTATTTGTGCAGTACAGCCTGTGTTTTTTTGACTGGTGCAGGAAAGGACCAGTGTTTAGAGGGAAAATGTCTGCTGAACCTAGGAGGTTGTACTTGAAGGAAATCTTTAACAGTCAGCATCGATTTTGCTTTGTCTTCAATCTTTTTAAGTACCTTTCTGTCCAAACAAGTGGTGTTTGTCAAGAGGTGAAGCCATGATTTTAGCTTTGACATGATCAGGTAGAGGTTGTTCCTTCAACCATGCATGTCTTCTGAAAACAGATCCAGTCACTGCTGCCCTGCTAGAAGCTTCTAGGGCGTCAAAACCCACAGTCCAAGGAGTGCTTTGGAACCCGAGATGAAGAGTGCAGTAATTCTGCTATCTCTCTATCATTGGCAAAATCTGGTAAAGCAGAAATTTTCTGTTTTCAAAAGTTCCAAAGTGTGCTGTTGATATTTTAACATTTAGAACAGACAGTTGAAAGCCCTTATAGTTAAAGTTGCAGCGGTATTTACCCCATCTGTCTAGGGTCCTGGATTATTTGTCTGAGGGAGTAGGATTCTTTACAGAGGTAGCGCTAACTCCCTTAGGTTCCCGAGTAATCACCTCTGGGTCTGCTATAGGATTTCTGTAGAGGAATTTATGCGAGTCAGGTATCCTGTAATACCAGTTAGGTTTGCTGGGGGCAGGTGGAAGGGTGTCGGGGGTAAGGCTGGATTCTTGGTAATCATAATCTACCACCTCCAAGATGGCCTATGCTGTGGTAGGTCCAGAAATCTTTTCTTGGATTGAGGGAAATCCGTTGATTCACATTGAAAATGTTCCCTGAGGGTGTGGAGTGTTTCCCCAAAGGAAAAGTCCTCCAGAGGTGATGCAGAAGGGATAGATTCTTCTGCACCTGAGTCTTCATAGGTAGTAAGAGGATTTTCCTCTTCAAAAGACAGGGGAGTCGAATCCCTCTGAGTAAATCCGACTGGATGTCTGGAGAAGGATCCCTTCTCCTTTTGGCTGGAGTGGCCCAATGAAGACTTTTTGCTGTTTTCTTTGGAGTGGGTCTAAGTTTGGCCTGAAGGGTATCCCTTGGTGCAGTCGGTGTGTTAGTCAGAAGAGAGGGTGAAGGCCTTGAATTGAAATCTGAAGTGCAAGCAGTATCCTTGGAAGCCGGTGCCTGCTTAGTGGCTCCAGATCCAACCAAGAGCAAGACAGCCGAAGGCTTGTTAGACTATGCAGACGTCTGCAGCATTTCTGTATCTGCAGCATACAGGACTCTGAAAGGGTCTCAGTACAGACTTGCGAAGAAATAGAGTTGGGCATCAGGGCCTGCAAAAGCGCCTCACTGAATTCCGAAGAACTGATAACCCATTTAGCAGTGGTGTCGTCAGAAGGCTTGGCCTTATTCAGTCTGTCTCTATCCTTATCTTTAAGTTTTTTTGGAAGATCTGCCGTTTGCTGATTGACTGATGCCATATCATTAGTTGGAAGTGGAAGACGAAAATAACTGGCTACAAACAGAGCTCTACAACAAATAGTTCTAGTGTTAAAGAGGGCACAGAACCGACAGCGGGGTATGTCGTGATCTGGGCCTAAGAAAGTGATGCAGTAAGAATGTAAGTCTTGGCGTGGAATTTGCTTTCCACATGCGAGACAGTTATTGACTTTTTTGGACATCGGTTAGTGCAAGAAAAAGAAAGGATCCCCAACAGGGTACTTAGCTTTAGATGTTTTCAGCTGAAGCTCAAAATCTGGAAACAGCCAAGTGGCACTGTTGCGAACGACAGCAGCCGATGCACAAAACCTTGACAATGTTATTCGGACCGACTGAGGGCTACCACAGCATGGATAACCCAATGGCTGCAGCAGTGAGAAACGAAGAACATCATACACCTGCACTATATTCCTTGCACTTCCAGAATTTATTACAGCAATTTATATCAAAGCAATTACAAGAAAAATAATTACTACTCAACAGCATTCGATGGGCACACTGATAGTATGTGTATCAATATCTGCTTGTTTTTACATATCTGTGATATTATATGCCACCAATATACAGATTTTAAAAAATATTACTCAAAAACCCCGGGGATAGAGAAGACTCATCTTGGCTCTTCTCTGTGAGTCCTTGATGTTATTGAGGCCAGTCCTCAGTGTCCTCAAAGATATGGAGGACAGGATAGGCGATATGGTTTATAGCACAGTGTTTCATCTCTGTATTTATGGAAGAGTGCTCATTAAAAGGACGGCATGCAAAGTCTGTAATTTTATGTGCAAAATAGATGCATAGTTCACATGTAATATGTTTTATAAATAGTTATGCCGTTCTGTAACTTGTAATATATAATATGGTATCCTAACTGGCATAGTCCTCCACTCCCCTCACCCTGTACCTCTGGTGCCTGCCAGAGGTAGGGTATCCCATACCGCATGCAGACCTAAAAAAACTGAAGTGTCTTTAACATTGTACAAGACAAAAGGCTTACTAAAGTTTAATTGACAAAAGCAATTTTAAAGTTAAATGCAGTATCGTTTGCCATCAACTTGTTTATTGGCACATTATGGACCTTCCTCAGGAGATGATTGTACTGTTAACACCTCAGTGTTGGGGATACAATATCAAATTCATTGAACTTCCCTCCTGCAGGATCCACTTGTTTCTTAGTCTGCACCCATAGGGAGTTTTAATATTTGATATGTTACAGTGTTGAGCCCTGACATTGTGGTGTTACTGTGTGACTGTCTTGTGATATAGGTCCATGATGTATCAGTCTGTGGTAAGTGGATAGTAAACCTATTTTCCTCTGCATGTGTTTGTAGAGAAGATCCACATTAGGTTTAGTTTTATTCCCTACAGATCTGTGGAGGTATACTTCACAAAAGGTATGTGCTAAATGGATGTGTAAATATAGTACACAAGAACCATGACTGGCATAGTGCTTCCCCAATGGTAATAAATAGCACTGTTCCAAAAAGATATCTTTCCCTGTTAGTTTTGTTAAAATTGTATTTTAGCTAGAACTAGGATATGTAAATTACTGCACCTATGCTGTACACGCTGCAGATGCTATGAGTGACCAATATAAAAGATTTATATGTGGTGTGAACAAACGTGAGCAAATGACAGCAGCATTGGTTAGTGGACTGCTGCAGACCTCCGATTGCAAGGGAATCACAGTTAGCATTGGTGTCCCACATGTACAATGGAGCAACTTTTTCCTTCAAGTCAGATATTGCCAGGTGGTCTAAAAGAGAGCAGTGCATCACGATAGAAAGGGTGGCACTTGAAACTTCAAAATGTGGAAAGATTATGCCAAATGCTAGTCCAAAAATGTCTTTTTCAGACCTGCATGTTAAAGATAGAATTTTAGTTTGAAAAGTTGCATCATGAAAGAGCAGATTTTATGTTTGTAAGAGAACTTATAAAGAAAGGTCGAAGTAGTGTACTAAGTTACCTTTACCTGCTTGAGCTGAGATGCATGGTTTCCTTATTGAGATATGCAGGTAACCATTTTTTAGGTCTAAAGTGACCATCCAATCTTTGTTTAGCAGCATAGGTACAAGCTGTTGCAAAGCAAGCATTTTAAAATTTGATATTACCAGGAAAGTATTGAAAAAGGATAGGTCCAGGATGGGATGCCAAGTTCCCTCTTTCCTGGGAACAAAGAATAGTCTGGAATATAATACTTTTGCAACTTGTTCTGGAAGCACAGGTTCTACTGCCCCTAGGGCTATTAGGCTTTGCACTTGTTTTAGTGCTTCTGCCCACTAGTTTGGAGGTAGGTCTGAGTACCCTCTTGGAAATTTAATTTGTACCCCTGAGAAATGATTTTAAGACCCATTGATCTTTTGTTATAAAGTTCCAATTTTCTCTACAAAGAGATAGCCTTCCTCCTAGCTTTTGGTGTGGTGGAGGCAGGCAGAGATGGGAAAGGCTGTTTTTGAACTCCCTGCTCCAGAGTTAGAGGGGGGCCACTGTTTAGTTCTTAGCTGGTCTGAGTTTCAGCCCTGCTGAGTCTGTCCCTACAGGTTTTGCATTGTGCATGCCTGTTTGGTGCAGGAAAGGTGTATGTATGTATGTATGTACTGATGAAGGGTGGTTAACCCGAAAGCTTTGCATTAAATTTTGGCGTGATTTATTTGTATTTGGATATATTTGTGCAGTACAGCCTGTGGTTTTTTGACTGGTGCAGGAAAGGACCAGTGTTTAGAGGGAAAATTTCTGCTGAACCTAGGAGGTTGTACTTTAAGGAAATCTAACAGTCAGCATCGATTTTGCTTTGTCTTCAATCTTTTTAAGTACCTCTTCAGTTTTCTGTCCAAACAAGTGGTGTTTGTCAAGAGGTGAAGCCATGATTTTAGCTTTGACATGATCAGGGAGAGGTTGTTCCTTCAACCGTGCATGTCTTCTGATAACAGATCCAGTCACTGCTGCCCTGCTAGAAGCTTCTAGGGCGTCAAAACCCACAGTCCAAGGAGTGCTTTGGAACCAGAGATGAAGAGTGCAGTAATTCTGCTCTCTATTATTGGCAAAATCTGGTAAAGCAGAAATTTTCCGTTTCAAAAGTTCCAAAGTGTGCTGTTGATATTTTAACATATAGAACTGACAGTTGAAAACCCTTAGTTAAAGTTGCAGTGGTATTTACCCCATCTGTCTAGGGCCCTGGATTATTTGTCCGAGGGAGTAGGATTCTTTACAGAAGTAGCGCTAACTCCCTTAGGTTCCAGAGTAATCACCTCTGGGTCTGCTATAGGATTTCTGTAGAGGAATTTGTGAGTCAGGTACCCTGTAATACCAGTTAGGTTTTCTGGGGGCAGGTGGAAGGGTGTCAGGGGTAAGGCTGGATTCTTGGTAATCATCTACCACCTCCAAGATGGCCTATGCTGTGGTAGGTCCAGAAATCTTTTCTTGGATTGAGGGAAATCCGTTGATTCACATTGAAAATGTTCCCTGAGGGTGTGGAGTGTTTCCCAAAGGAAAAGTCCTCCGGAGGTGATGCAGAAGGGATAGATTCTTCTGCACCTGAGTCTTCATAGGAAGTAAGAGGATTTTCCTCTTCAAAAGACAGGGGAGTCGAAACCCTCTGAGTAAATCCGACTGGATGTCTGGAGAAGGATCCCTTCTCCTTTTGGCTGGAGTGGCCCAATGAAGACTTTTTGCTGTTTTCTTTGGAGTGGGTCTAAGTTTGGCCTGAAGGGTATCCCTTGGTGCAGTCTGCGTGTTAGTCAGAAGAGAGGGTGAAGGCCATGAATTGAAATCCGAAGTGCAAGCAGTATCCTTGGAAGCCGGTGCCTGCTTAGTGGCTCCAGATCCAACCAAGGGCAAGACAGCCGAAGGCTTGTTAGATGATGCAGACATCTGCAGCATTTCTGCATCTGCAGCATACAAGACTCTGAAAGGGTCTCAGTACAGACTTGCGAAGAAATCGAGTTGGGCATCAGGGCCTGCGAAAGCACCTCACTGAATTCCGAAGAACTGATAACCCATTTAGCAGTGGTGTCGTCGGAAGGCTTGGCCTTATTCAGTCTGTCTCTATCCTTATCTTTAAGTTTTTTTGGAAGATCTGCCGTTTGCTGACTGACGGATGCCATATCATTAGTTGGAAGTGGAAGACGAAAATAACTGGCTACAAACAGAGCTCTACAACGAATAGTTCTAGTGTTAAAGAGGGCACAGAACCGACAGCGGGGTATGTCGTGATCTGGGCCTAAGAAAGTGATGCAGTAAGAATGTAAGTCTTGGTGTGGAATTTGCTTTCCACATGCGAGAGTTATTGACTTTTTTGGACATCGGTTAATGCAAGAAAAAGAAAGGATCCCCAACAGGGTACTTAGCTTTAGATGTTTTCAGCTGAAGCTCAAAATCTGGAAACAGCCAAGTGGCACTGTTGCGAATAGGCAGGGGCTCCACAGAAGAAGAAAGTAATGGCATTTACCTACTACTCTCCTTTTATAGCTCGGATGACCTGGCGTCACCCAGCAAGCGACAGCAGCCGATGCACAAAACCTTGACAATGTTATTCGGACTGACTGAGGGCTACCAAAGCATGGATAACCCAATGATTGCAGCAGTGAGAAACCAAGAACATCATACACCTGCACTATATTCCTTGCACTTCCTGAATTTATTACAGCAATTTATATCAAAGCAATTTCAAGAAAAATAATTACTACTCAACAGCATTCGATGGGCACACTGATAGTATGTGTATCAATATCTGCTTGTTTTTACATATCTGTGATAATATGCCACCAATATACAGATTTTAAAAAATATTACTCAAAATGGGAAAATTAAGTTACAAAAAATAGTTCTGTGGGCAGCTACACTTTCTCTAATCTTATAGCAAACCTATAAAAGACTTGAGCATATATGTGGGTGCATTATGACCAGGCTCCATAATTACACATCTACTTCTCTCCAGTCTAACATCTCCCTTATTAGCAGTTTAGACTTTTCAGGTCTCACACACAAGTCCATCTCACTTCAAGGGAAAGAAAGTAGGCCACAGATCGTTTTGGTACTCCCCATACTGGCTTGATCTCTGGCAACCAATTAGTTGCTAAACTCTTAATGGCACAGTTAAAATGCTCGTTTCTGCACCAGCTGGCTGGTTACCACCCCTCTTAATTACACATACATAAAGCTTGGTAAACTTCTGCAGTACTATGAAAAGTGGGTAGTAATTTTAGTATTTTTAAAGCAGATAACTGCACAGTCTCATCATTGAGCTCAGAGGATCAAAGCTAGTAGGTAAAAAAACTCCATCTTTCACACTTGGGGGTTTGATTCCATCAACCTCTACTTACTCAAGACATGGCTGAATATGTACTTAAACAGCAGTCCAATACCTCAGAGAGAGGCTAGTTCCTATAGAAGTAAGAAAAACAAAAGTTCAAACATTACCACACTCACATATGAGTCAGAGAGGGTCCAACATTTAAAACGAAGAGCAGCAATGACGCATTTGATAGCAGGGAACACTTCACAATGCCGAAATTCCGAAAGATCGAATTTCATATGGCCAAGACCATATGATCAAAGTTTTGGAATCTTGACATTGTGAAAAGATATCTGCATACAGCGCGGAATGGGAGATTTCCCTTTTCTTTTCCTCGCTGTAGTTCGATCTCGGAGTTGCTATATTTAAGTAGCGGGGGTGAGAACTTTTTTTTTGTTTTTGTGGATTTACTTCACAATGGCAAGGTTCTGAAAGTTCTATCATATGGTCTCGCAGAAATTTGGCATTGTGAAGTGAATCCCATTCAATTCAATGTGATACCTTTTCAGAAATAAACTGCGCAACACAACCACAGCAGCAACAAAGTACTTAAATCATGAGCAATTACCAAACCTACACTGATCTTAAAGAACCCAGGGCAGCTATGGAGCCCCTGCTCAGACACTGGATAGCTGTATGGTCGTAAGACTAAAGGGCTTTGCTCAGACTTGGGATAGCATGTAGCTAAAGGACTCTGAAGACAGAGGATAGCAATGCAGTTACAGACATAGGATAACACAGCAGCTACAAGGTCCGACTGTGGTACATGACCTTTGCAAAACCCACATAAGATTTATAGGGTTTGCTTTACAAAGATGTCCTATTTATAACTGCATCGTTGTTACTACATCCCACAATCCATAGGTTTCTCCTATCCAGAAAGTCCCTGGGAAAATGATAAGTCAAAGCTGTGCATAATTTTTATTTACAAAGTCTAAGGTCGAAGTTTGAAAAAGTAACAATTCAGTTCCATAAGTACATTTTACAAGATGAAGGCAGTCTGACACTCTGCCTTTAAACACTACCAACAGTTCTGCATGAAAATCTTGATAACAGAAAGAACTTAAGGTTTTGTGACTTGAGACTTGCAGTTAACGAGTAAAGCTAAAAAATGGTTGCGTGTTTGTCTACACGTATGTGATCTGTAATAGGTACAGCCAAAATGAGGCATTGTGAATTTTTGCACTTCTCACTATTTTTGTAATGCAATGCATTATCCGTTTGCTCTCATAAGAGCCCAATAAACTGGATGTGTCAATCTAGTATGCTGTCAGCAGTACAAGGTACTTTCAATGAGGTAAAATAAAAAGTTTTATATAGCTATACATACATAAATATATATAGGTGCACTAAGTTTGATTGAATATACTTTTAAAATCAACTTCTGTTTAGTTAACACTTTGGTGAACTAAGCAATTGGACAACATTTGCACAAAATTGCACAATTCTTGGGGTTGGGGAATATGCTCTTTCCCCACTACTGTGCATTCTTGGAGCTAGCATATAAAAATTAGCAGCCCCCCCTCCACACAAAAACTGTATCTTTTTTTTTTGTTTATTTTAGGGTTGCATGCTCTGCGATTATTGTACAGCACGTGTACTAACAGGTCAACATTGTTTGCTCAATGTTTGTGTTATCAAGGTCTTTGCTCAACATTAGGAATGTCAACATTTGTGGATGTTGATCATTTTGGGTAGAAATATTTTATATACAGCTGCAAGAAAGACACAAGCCAGGTTAGAGGCTTCTCTACGTTTTATCTAAACCTCCTGTAGTAAAGGCTCATGGGATATACGCAAATGACCCCTTAAGGGCACAGCAGTATTTCAGTTATGGACCCAGGACAAATAGTCAAGCAGTAGAATTACCCAAGAATCAATAAAGAACACTGTAAATCGACCAGCTACATAGCTTTCGAAGGTCCATGACCGTATTTTTCAGTGTTTTATGGATACCTTCAGGACAATATCAGTTTTTACTGAATGGTTTGTCAAAGTGATTTTTTACTCTCTGGTTTATTTTTTCATATTTATAAAATTAAATATATAAATATAACAGAGAGATGGGTCTACTTCTACATTTTTAACTTTCAGAACCTTGACTTTCTTATGGTCGAGACCATAAGATCAAAGTTTTGAGACTTTGAAATTTAAAAAAAAAACACTTAACAAAAAAAAATCTTTTATTTTACGTTTTTGCAGGGGGAAATGCCCCCCCTGCAGCCCCCTGCTAACTGGGGACTAACTCTGAGATCGCACTACAGCAAGGAAAACTGTAAATATACAGTTCCTCACTGTACAGCAATCTCCATAGATTTATATATATATATATATATATATATATATATATATATATATATATATATATATATATATATACATATACATACACACATACATATATATATATATATATATATATATATATATATATATATATATATATATACATATATATACACATACATACTTACACACACACACACACAGACACACACACACACAAAATATAAATATATACATACATATATATTATATATACATACATATATATACACATATATATATATATACACATGTATATTATATATATTACACACACACACAGCAGACAATTTATTAAACGAGTAAAACCTATGTAATGCTAACAATATAAAGTATCTAAACATATTTTCCATTGTTCAAATTAAATAAACTCCTTTTCATAGTTGTTCTAACCTGAAGACTGATAGCAATTACTGACAACATAAGTGAAAGGAAGCTATTCCTTATATCACCAAACTTTGCTCCTCTCAAAATATTTTTTGTTTGGTACCCCCAAAGGGCTGTGGCAGTTTCTATGCATCTTAGTATCACAAAAGCTAACAAGCTGTAATGTTAAATTCACTATGCAGTTAAAAGTGAAAAGCGTAAATGAGCCAAAGATATGCTGCCTTTCAGGTTGTCATAATATTCCCATCATCTCAAACAGTCTACCTCTATGAACATTATGAGTGACTATACCAAAGTTCTGCTACAAGCACTCGAGTGCTACATGTTCGAGAGAATAGTTTTTGTTGCAGTTTGTTCAAACAGGCAAGTGCTCAAACTTCCACAACTACTTAGCTCCTACAGCCCTAATAAAACCCAAACTCTAACCATAAAACTCCCTGCCTGCTTCCCAACCATAAGGATCACCTCATGGCCCCTAACTATAAGGCTCCCTTCCTACTCCCTAAACTTAACTCCTTTCTGCACCTGTGCTCTAAGCCATGCCCCCAACCCCTCCCATGCCGTCACACAGCTGATGCACTTGCCTTACCTGAACTTGACTAATGTGTTCTGGTAAGCTGCAGCAGCTTGTCAGAGCCCGTATTACTTGCACTGGGGGAATCTTCCTCGTTGCAAGCCTCTTCTCTATTGACCGGCCTCCTTTTCACAAAGGTACGGGCATGACACAGGGAACATCCACCCTATAAGGGCATGACACAGGGAACATCCACCCTACAACGGATCACTCACATTCATATCTGAGCATGAGCAGCAGTCTAACTGAGCTACAAGATTCTCAGGTTCCTGGCTTTGAGGCAGTGGGTTTCAAGTGCTTTTAGAATGCCCCATCTCTATCCTGGTCTTCCATTTTGTAACCATCATTACCTTCTCACAGTTAAGTTACCCCCTCCTGGCCATTCCTCCACATTTCATCTGCTGGCCATTCCTCTATATTTGGACACATTTCATATTTATATCCCCTTCTCCAAGTCTGTATGTTACTTGTAAAACCACATGCCTCTTGTTTTTGACACCCATATAATTCATTTTGCACACTAACCAGGCTCAGTGCTGTCATGATCTCCAGGCCGCCACAGTGGTCATTACTATCACTGTGTTCACATAGCACCCACAGTGCTAGTGGCAGAGCGTATCTGGAACTGAACAGGCTTATGCATCGATAACAAGAGAAGCAACCTGTTCTCCTTACTTTAATTTAGTGCATGCATGGAAGCACTGCAAGCTCATTCAGCAGAATGTGAAAGGAGGTGTTCACTGTGATCAATAAAATAAATAAAAATAATTCAACTTCACAATTTTGAGAAATTAAAACGCTTTACTAAAAATAAAAAATTCAAATGTATTTATTACATTTTGTGGGCATCGTGTCTTGCATGTGTAAATTTGCTTGCATCTGCCTACACTTATATTTAAGCATTCATTTACTCTCGAACACACAAACTTTCTATTGTGTGGTAGGTGCATGGTTAGCATTTAGATATGGAATCTGACAGAGACAAGAAATGTTAACAGATAAAGTCACACTGTGACAATTTAAGAAGGCGAGTACAAATGTGATACAACAGTAGAAAAATGCTCAAGGTCATAACAATTGTGTTCATGGCACCAACCCAATGAGGGAAAGGCAAGTATTGCTGTCCCAGAACTGAAATTAAAACCTAAAATGACATTACCTGCAACCTTTGTTAATTTAAGAAAGAAAAACACAATTGCAATACAAAAAAAAAAAAAAAAAAAAAAAAGCATGGTACCAACCCAAATGAGAAAAAGGCAGAGCATCCTAGAATGTACTGGTGCATCAGAACCAAAGAGTAGACCCACAGCTAGGTGGCCTGCTGGGAATGATGCAGCCAGTAGTCTGTCTTGCAGTGTGTAATAGCAGCAGACAGGTCTGTGTTACTTTGACACTGCCACTGCTGATATATATTACCCAAAATGAAGGAGAAGATTTTGCTCTCTCCATATAATATTCAGGGCAGTCCTTCATTCTTCACTTGGAAAGGCCAACTCCAACTAATAGTGGTTTGCAGGAGAAAGACGAAATCTATTATAAGGGTAGGAATATTCTTCTCCTAAGTAAACTTTGTAGGGCCTGCAGACACCACAATAATGATTGTTGCTATAAAAGGAAATGAAACAAAAATGCTTTAACTCCTGTGTAACTAGCAGTTGTACCTCCTATGTAACTAGTAGTAGTACCTCCTATGTAATGTAACTAGTAGTAGTACCTCCTATGTAACTAGTAGTACCTCTTATGTAACTAGTACCTCCTACGTAACTAGTAGTACCTCCTATGTAATGTAACTAGTAGTACCTCCTACTTAACTAGTAGTAGTACCTCTTACGTAACTAGTAGTACCTCCTATGTAACTAGTGCCTCCTATGTAATGTAACTAGTAATAGTATCTCCTACGTAACTAGTAGTAGTACCTCCTACGTAACTAGTGCCTATGTAATGTAACTAGTAGTAGTACCTCCTACTTAACTAGTAGCACCTCTTATGTAACTAGTAGTACCTCTTACGTAACTAGTAGTACCACCTCCTACATAACTAGTAGTAGTACCGCCTACATAACCAGTAGTACCTCCTACGCAACTAGTAGTTGTACCCCCCTATGTAATGTAACTAGTAGTAGTACTGTGCTTAATGCCTTCCTCAAGAGAGCATAACAATCAAAGAAACAAGTTTTCAGGACCAGGTTTGGAATACATATGGGCAGTACCTAACTGTGCTCCCCCAATACACACACTATAGCACTTGCAGTGTTTTTACATCCTCTTCAAGAAAATCTACAGCCAGGCAGCAGTTGGCACCTTTGTTATGAGTTTAGCTAGTCTTGCCTTAAAAATGGTTCAGGATTTTAGGCAAATGCCTTGCAGAAAATGGGCTTGCTAAAACTCAGTCTTGGCATTTAAAGTAAAATGCCATAACCGCAACGTTACTATATAAAAATTCTTAAACAGAATTCATGTGTTTAAGACTTGAAGCATGGCTCAGCAAAGATCCTAATGACATGATGGGCCTTCTTCGGAATCCTTGTTCCTTTCTCACAGTTTCCAAGCTATGCTGCCTCCATGTGTTGATCTTGCATTTTGTACTGGAAGTTTAGGTGAATCCAGTCATTCCTCACCGAATGCTGAATGAATCTGGATCAACTGCCTTCATTGTCATTGCCAATGCTTTCACACACCTGCACCCAGATTATTATTTTTACTATATCTTGTGTACAATCATTATCTCACAAATCTTTTATATACAAAACACACAGACACTTAAATAAAAAAGTTAATTATCTCAAATGTATGCAATTTCATTTATTTAATTGTGAAATGGTCTAAACAAAAGTCCAAGTATTCCAAACAGTTTCAATTTCCCATAGAGCAGTCTTTTAGCTACATGTTGTATAAAATAATTTTGTTTTCTGATTCACCAACTAGGTTTGATTTTCCTTCCATCAAGCAATGATTACTTCTCTCTCTCAAACATAAGTAAATTAATTCAGCAAACATTTTCAATATTGCAAGTAACACTTGTTGCTTTCTACAGGACATCTGAGGTGTCAGCATTTCAGTCTCAATTTCCATTCAGGATTATTACAGACTCCATCTCAGAGCCTGTATTACTTGCACTGGGAACACCCTTCTCTCCCCTCTTCTCTGTTGAGAGGCCTCCTCACAAATGAAAGGGTATAACATAGGGGAACATGCACCCTTTTCTATAATGCGTCACTCCTTTCGATCCACCTATGAAACTACGGGCCATTTCTTTACATGGCACTACACACAAGCACAAGGGTGCTATCTTACAATACAGACAATTGGGACAGAATTGTCATTACTGTATATTAAACACTAAAACACCTATCTAAATATCAGCTATAAAAAATACACTTCACAAATCAACAATAAAAGTATTTCTTCTGGGGCGGGAGCAAACCCCTCCAAACAAAAAACTTATACATATCCCAACTCCACTGTCATACAAACAAGGACAAAGAAAAAAATGCCAGATAGCATGCTATTTATTTC
Organism: Protopterus annectens; assembly: GCF_019279795.1. Classification (NCBI taxonomy): domain Eukaryota; kingdom Metazoa; phylum Chordata; order Ceratodontiformes; family Protopteridae; genus Protopterus; species Protopterus annectens. The sequence continues at coordinate 1,869,992,204 of NC_056731.1, read as the reverse complement.
ATTGCAACACATTCACAACAAAGTAGCAACAGTGGAAAAATGAAACAAAAGGGAACTACACAGAAACTTATAATGTATATTTAAAGGCTTGCTCACACAGAAGTGCCAATATGTGTGTGTGTGTGTGTGTGTGTGTGTGTGTGTGTGTGTGTGTGTACTGCACATGCATAACAACAAAGTAGCAACAGTGGAAAAATGAAACAAAAGGGAACTACACAGAAACTTATAATGTACATTTAAAGGCTTGCTCACACAGAAGTGCCAATATGTGTGTGTGTGTGTGTGTGTGTGTGTGTGTGTGTGTGTGTGTGTGTGTGTGTACTGCACATGCATAACACTAAGATTTCAACCAACCATCGTTTTATCACTCTGGCTATTCAGACTCCAATTTTGAGAACAAACTGAAACAGAAAATAAGTAAAGAGAAAGTACAGTTGTGTACACTTACCGTAACTGTAGATGTTAAGAGTGTATTCACTGTTGCAGTCCTAACTAATGGGTTATCCGGCTCCCTGTAGCCCTCGATCGACCAGAATATCAAAGGTAAATAAAAATGACATTGGCTGCTGTCGGTTGTAAAGGAAGTAAGGGAGGATGCAAAAGGAGGCAGCAGACATCACGCCCTCGGTCTTTCTTGCCATAACAGTCAGTAGCCCCCAGAAACAAGGCTTTTTTTGATAGCAATTTAGTCGAAAACAAAGCATTTACTGCATTTTTTTCTGTGTTTGCAAAAAAAAAAAAAAAAAAAACCAAAAAAATATTTCTCCTTTCCTAAACTTTCCTAGCTAGTTGTTCCAGTGATCAGATTTTGCTGATCCCTGGGCTTTGTATTTGGTTTCTGTGTTCCTCCATTTTCTTGTGTGGCCAGAGCTAGTTTCTTTACTCACCAGTGGGAGTGGGGAGTACTGAGCTGCTTGTTTGTCCTCAGAGGAGTGGTTAGAAGCAGCAACTAGTAATTCGTCGGCCATTTTGGGTCATTTCCTGTTTTTACCAGCCCCCTGCTATAAAGCACGCTTTAGCGCGGAGCTGCTACCGTTGCACACTAGGGCAGCGCCGGTTAATCAGATTTAAACTATTAGGTAGCGCTACCTAAAGTCCACTCTTCAAATTTTCCCTTAAAACTACCTTCCTCAAAGTATACTACTGTCCTATTTAGTGTATCCTACAACTATAAATTATCTCTACTTGACTCCCAAGTTCATAGGTTTATACTAGGCTATCTGCCCTAAGGCATTTATAAGCCTAGCCCAAATTATTGTGGCTTACGCCACCCCTTATATGAAAAAATACTGTGCCCATTAGTTTGTTGTGCCTAATAATAATCAGAGAGCTCCTCTATGTCTCTTTTCATGTAGTCCAAGGAGGTACGTCTCAGGTCGTTAACACCAGCGTGGACAATGATTGAGTCGTGACCGAGAAATGGGGTTTGCTTTTTTGGGGTACTTTCTAGTGCTGTATCGAGGTGATAAGTACTGTAGGAGCAAGTGCTTCGCTATACAGAGATGCAACTATACGGCCAAACTGGAGGCTGAGCTCTCTCAACATAGGACTGGCATGACCAGACAGGAGGAGAAGGTAACCACACACACTATAGACCCAGTCTCACATAATACCATCACAACCTCAAATCATACACAAAGTAGACTATTCTCTATCTGTATAGCGAAGCACTTGCTCCTACAGTACTTATCACCTCGATACAGCACTAGAAAGTACCCCAAAAAAGCAAACCCCATTTCTCGGTCACCCACATCCCCCAGAACCTTTTCTTAAGTTTTTCTGTCTATTCCTTCTAGCATGTCGAGGGATCAGTTGCTAATGTCCTCTCCTGCTCAGCTGGTGAACCTGGGAATATTGAGGCAATGTTACAATTGCCTCATGTACACAGACAACCCTCTCCTCCTCCCACAAAACAAATACATGCGAGAGATGCAACTATACGGCCAAACTGGAGGCTGAGCTCTCTCAACATAGGACTGGCATGACCAGACAGGAGGAGAAGGTAACCACACACACTATAGACCCAGTCTCACATAATACCATCACAACCTCAAATCATACACAAACACACAACATACTCGGAGGCTCTGATCAAAAATCTACCAAAACAGCAGAGGCCACCAAAGCAGACACCCAAACTACCACCTCAGAACACAACACCTGCAACACATAGACCACACAGTCAGAGTGTCAAGCAGTCACAGCCCTTAAGGACAAACACAATGCCAGACACTAGTCATTGGTGACTCCATAGTCAGACACACTGACGTCCTGCTCACCAGACTGAGTAAGGAGAAGGTCACAGTAAGCTGTCTGTCGGGTGCTAGAATCCGCCACATAACGCATGCACTCAGGTCTCTCAACAGCAGGTACAAGTACGACTCAATCATTGTCCACGCTGGTGTTAACGACCTGAGACGTACCTCCTTGGACTACATGAAAAGAGACAGAGGAGCTCTCTGATTATGTAGCCCAAGCAGGTATGACCCTGACCTTGAGCAGTATCCTACCTTCACCAAGAATGATGCCACAATACAGAGATAAGATGATCAGCTTTAACAATTGGCTTAAACTCTGGTGTCATTCAAAGGGGATCCAATGTCAGTCTGCCTGGGATGACATGCTGGACAAGCCACGCTGCTTCAAGGGACAGCTTGCACTTGTCACCCTGGGATTCTGGATTTTGGCAAAGGCTCTTGCCACCCCATAGTGCCTTTTTAGGCAAGGCTCAAATTCTAAACCTACCACCCTAGAACAAAACAAAGAAAAAAAAACTAAGGGTAATGCTGCTCAATGCCAGAAGTCTCAACCTCAAGATGCACGCACTCGAGGCCCTTCTCAGTATGGAGAACATCGATGTCTGTGCTGTGACAGAAACCTGGTTCAAGGCTCCTGAGAGCACCCCAGCACTATCAGGTTTTACCTCATATCATGCGTTCCGGCCCCAAAACCCGGACAATAACAAGAAAGGAGGAGGGGTATCCATATTCATCAAGGACACCCACACCTAAAGATTGGTGGCAACGCACGATGCATCGGAAACCATCCAGGTGCAATTAACCATAGGCAAGACTGCTCTGCAATTTGTAGCATGTTACAGGCCACCCTCGCAAACTCAGGAACCTCATATGGCCTTCCTGAAAACACTGGAGGGGATAAATGCATCTCCGAACACCATCATACTAGGTGACTTCAACTACCCTAATATAGACTGGGAACACTACTCAAGCCCAAACACTCTAGCCCAAAAGTTCCTGGAATTCATAAACTCAAATGCCATGGAACAACTAGTCACCATCCCCACAAGAGGAGAAAAACATACTTGATCTCATCATCACGAACATGGGAGCACAATGTTAAACGCCGGAAGTATACCCCTCACTGGTGAGATCTGATCACAAACTAATCTCGCTGGAGGTCCTCATCCCGCCCCCACCCGAAATGAAAAAGACCACAGTAAAGAACTTCTTGAAAGCAGACTTCACACTTCTAAAGACTAGTGTGGTCTCCTTTAAGGCCCCTGAGCCGGCGGTTAACATTACTCAAACCGCTAAATCACTTACAAATGCCTTCTACCAGCACCTGCAGGGCTGCATGGATCAGGCAATCCCAAGCAAAACAAAGACTCTTTGTACCAAAGGCAAGCGTCCAGTCTGGTGGACCCCAGCCATAAACAAACTCTACAACAAAAGGAGAAAGCTACTACAAGATAGAGCAAAATCCTTAAAAGGTAAGACACCGCTGATCACTACAAGTAAAAAGCTAAGAGCTCTCATAAAATCATCCAAAGCTAATTGAGAAAAAAATAGCTAAGGACCATAAGGCATTCTTTAGCTATGTCAGAAACCTAGGAGGAAACTCCCAGATATGCTCAGAATTAGTTCAAAATGATGTGAGGATTACTGATCCTACAGACATTGCCAACATACTGGCTGAAAGGTTCAGTGCTAACTTCTCCCCCCCTCCCCCCCTAAAGGAGAGATATCTATACCAAATGATTGTAGCCCCCCAAACATCTAACGCCCAGGTGAGAATTGCTCTCTCCAAGGCAAAGAACACAGCATCCATGGGACCTGATGGTGTCCCCGGCTGTGTGCTCCATGAACTCAAGAGGAATTAAATCCACAGTTAGGACAGCTATTTAGTCTCACCTCCGGATACGTACCCAGGGAGTGGCGCACAGTGACTGTGGTCCCACTCCACAAAGGCGGTGCCTCCACTGACCCTGGAAATTACCGTCCCATTAGCTTGACAAGCCTTATCTGCAAAGCCATGGAGAGGATCATAATGGATCTCATAAATAAAGACATAGGGAACTTGCAGACTTTGGATCCAACCCAGTTTGGCTTTGTCAAAGGCAGATCATGCCTTCTAAACTTGGTTGACTTTTTCGAAACGGTCACCAAGGCCATTGACGAGGGAAAGGCAGTCCATACAGCCTACCTAGACCTGGCGAAGGCTTTTGATACAATACCTCACTCTGGTATCATTGAAAAACTCATGAACTTAAATGTAAACCCATACATTACAAGATGGGTTGCAAACTGGGTGAGTGACAGAACCCACAGGGTCAGAGTTGCTGGCGCCATGTCAGACTCAAAGCCTGTCACAAGTGGTGTCCCACAGGGCGCAGTCCTGGGCCCACTCTTTGTTTGGCATCTACTTTTCTGAAGTACAAGCAAACACAGGAGGGTTATATGGCTGACAAAGTTTGCAGATGACTGCAAACTGGGCGCCGTAGTTGAAAACACATCCGACACAGATATCCTTCAGAAGGGTCTCACAGAAACTGATAACTGGTGCCAGAGCCATGGCCTAAAGTTAAATGCCAAGAAATGCACAGTCATACCCTTCGGGAAAAATAAGGTTACCCCTAGCTACCATATAGGTGGCAATCCCCTGAACACAGAAGTTATTAGGGACCTGGGAACCCAGGTTGACAGTAGCCTTTCATTCGACACTCATATTGCTAAAGTAGTTAGGAAGACCTTCTACATTGCCCACCTTATCGTGAAGGGATTCACATCTAGATCAAGGGAAGTCATAGTCTCCCTATACTCATCACTCAGACCAATGATAGAGTACAATGCCCCATTCGGAATGTATCTGACCCGACACTTGCAGCAGCTAGAGAGGCCACAAAAGTTCCTCACCAAAAGGATAAAGGGTCTCAAAAATCTGTCTTATGCTGCCCAACTGAAACTCCAGTTATATTCAGTTGCTTACCGCTTGCTCAGAGGTGACCTATGCCTGACATACAAGGCCATGTCAAACCCAGAATTGATGAACATGCTTCATCTCAAAAAATCTAGATCCCTCAGAGCCACAAGGGCGGGAGACTTAAACCTCGACATGGTTATTAATAGGACGTGCTGGAGGGATAGATTCATCACCCAAAGACTCCCTATGCTGTGGAACAAAATCCCGGTTTATGTGAGGCAGAGCACCTCGCTGGCCTTGTTCAAGAGGAATCTTGACCAATGGATGGGAGATCGCAGATGCACCCCAGGGGTTACCTCAGTGTCACTGCTCGACAGAGGCACAGCAAAATAATGGGCATAGTTTCTCCAAACTAAAGGGGTGGCGTAAGCCACAAAACTATGGGCTAGGCTTATAAATGCCCTCGGGCAGATAGCCTAGTATGAACCTATGAACCTAAAACCAAAAGCAATTTTGGCAAATATCAAATTTAGCCTGTATCTTAGGAAAAGAGAATAGGAGGGGATCAAAAAAGGGGGAAGGAAACCAGGACTGCAACAGTGAATACACTTGAACATCTACATTTATGGTAAGTGTACACAACTGTACAATGTTCGTGTTTCACTGTTGCAGTCCTAACAAATGGGTTGATTACCAAAGCCTAGAGAAAAAGGGAGGACCAACCAACAGAATCAAGGATTGGAGATGATGCCCTGCAGAACAGCAATGGCAAACCCTGCCCTGAAAAACAAAGCAAATTATAATGCTTTGTGAAAGTCTGTCCGATCTAGCTAAACTGCAAGTATTTCTGCTTCTTGAACTGTTTCAAACTGTTTAAAGTTGTTTTTGCACCTGCACTTTTAAAGTTTATCCTGTTTGTTGCATTCACCTGTTGAGGTGACACTCAAGTGCGCTAGCCTGTGTTACATATTTATTGCATTTTCCTGCTGTTTGCTGCAAAAAAGAAAAAAAAATTTCCTTGTTTCCTGTCTTTCCTGACCTAGAGTAGTCCAAATACAGGCTTTGCTGTATTCTGGACTTTTGGAAAGTTCCTGTGTTGCCCATTTCCTTTCTTGGATAAAGGGAGGCTTCTTTGTTCACCAGTGTCAGTGGGGAGCTTGGTGCAGCCTATCTATCCATGGAGGAGTGTTCCCAGCACAAGAATCTGGTAGTCTATTGGCTGTTTTGGGCCAATTTCTAGCTCTTTCAATTCCCCCTGTATAAAACCAGCTTTAGAGCGGCTTTGCACGATTTTGCGCATAGCCCAGCGCCGCTTAATTGGGTTTAAACCATTCTCGGCTCCACAAAGTCTGCTCTTCATTTTTTCCCTTAGAACGGATCTAGTTCTCATAATAAACACCCTATTCCCAACTCCAAAGCCTGGCACTTGCTCACTAAAGCAATTATATAAAAGTCAGCACTAAAAAATTAAAAGCACTACACCCTCACAAACTCCCCTTTGAGTACTTTGTTCCCCATTGGCCATTTTTTTCAATTATAAAGGAATTCCCAACACTATTCTAGCATGTCCAAAGGTCAGTTGACAATCTCCTCTCCAGTCCAGCTGGTGAATCTGGGAATCTTGAGGCAATGTTACAACTCCCTCATGTACACAGACAACCCTCTCCTCCTCCCAACAAATTCCAACACATGTGAGAGATGCAACCATATAGCCAAACTGGAGGCTAAGCTCTCAACTCAGTACTGGCGTAACCAGTCAAGAGAAGGAAACTACACTCACGACATTTCCAGTCTCACATAGACCTACCACGACAGCAAACCAAACACAAACACACAAAAACATACTCGGAGGTTCTAAATAAAAATCTGCCTAAGCAGCAGAGACCTCCAAAGCACACACCCAAGTAACCGCTACCCCAAAACAAAACACGTGCAACACATAGCCAGTGTGCTGAACAGTCACAGCCCTTAAGGCTAAACACACCTGATACACTTGTAATAGGTGACTATCGTCAGGCACACTGACGTCCCACTCACTAGGCTGAAGAAGGTCAAGGTGAGCTGCCTGTCGGGCGCTAGGATCCACTACATAACACAAGCACTCAGGTCACTCCAAGGCAAGTACAAATATGACTCAGTCATTGTCCATGCTGGTGTGAATGACCCGAGACGTACCTCCCTGGACTACATGAAGAGACAGAGGAGCTCTCTGAGCATGTAGCCCAGGCTGGTATGACCCTGACCTTGAGTAGCATCTTACCCTCACCAAGAATGATGCCACAATATGAAGACAAGATGATAAATTTCAACAATTGGCTTAAGTATTGGTGTCATTCAAAGGGGATCCAATGCCTGTCTGCCTGGGATGACATGCTCGACAAGCCACGATGCTTCGCTAGGGATGGCTTGCACCTGTCATCCCTGGGCTTTTGGATATTGGCAAAGGCTCTTGCCACCCCATAGTGCCTTTTTTAGGCAAGGCTCAAAAGACAAACCCACCTCCATAGGTATCACAAGGGATAAGAAACTAAGAGTAATGCTACTCAACGCTAGAAGTCTAAACCTCAAGAAGCACGCACTTGAAACTCTCCTTAGCATGGAGAACATAGATATCTGTGCAGTAACAGAAACCTGGTTCAAGGCTCCCGAGAGCACCCCAGCACTACCAGGTTATACCTCATACCACGTTTTTTCGGCCCCAAAACTTGGACCGAACCAAGGAGGGGGAGTACCAATATTCAAAGATACCCACACCTCCTGGTTGGTGGCACAGCACGAAGCATCAGAGACTATCCATGTGCAACTAACAGTGGGTAAAACTGCCTTCCAGTTTATAGCCTGCTACAGACCACCCTCCCAAACCCAGGAACCCCACCTCGGCCTTCCTGAACACTGGAAAATATGAAGGTCTCTCCAAACACCATTATATTGGGCGACTTCAACTATCCTGACAGACTGGGAGCATTACTCTAGCTCCAACACCCTAGCCCGAAGGTTTCTAGAATTTATAAACTCAAATGCTATGGAACAACTTGTCACTCCAAGAGGGGAAAACATACTGGACCTGATCATCACCAACATGGGGACTCTATACTCCAGACCAGAAATGTATCCCTCACTGGTAAGATCAGACCATAAACTAATCTCACTAGATATTCACATCACGGCCCCAGCCCCTGCCCAGAAAACCACAGTGAAAAACTTCTCTAAAGCAAATTTCACACTCCTCAAACAGAGGTGGAATCCTTCAAAGCCCCCAGGCCTGAGGAAAATACAGCCCAGACCACAGAATCCTTTATAAACGCATTCTATGAACACCTTCAGGAATGCATGGATCATGCAATCCCAAATAAAACCAAGACCCAATCCTCCAAAGTTAGGCGTCCTGTCTGGTGGACCCCAGCCATAAACAGACTATACAATAGAAGGAGGAAGCTACTACATGATGGAGCAAAATTCCAAAAAGGGAAGGCATCTCTGATCAGTATTAGCAAAAAACTATGGGCACTCATAAAATCGTCTAAGGCCAACTTAGAGAAAAATTGCACAGGACACTAAAGATAATCACAAGGCTTTCTTTAGTTATGTTAGGAACCTGGGTGGGAATTCCCAGATATGCTCAGAATTAGTCCAAAATGACAAAAAATACACCGAACCCACAGACATTGCCAACATCCTAGCTGACAGGTTCAGCGCAAACTTCTCCCCCCCTTCCCCACCAAAAGGGCAAACATCTATCCCAGCAGAGTGCTGCCCCCCCTGACATCTCCGATGCTCAGGTAAGAGCCGCCCTCTCCAAAGCAAAAAACACAGCATCAATGGGACCAGACAGTGTACTGGGCTGCGTCCTACATGAACTCCAAGAAGAACTAAACCCAAACATAAAACTACTGTTCAATCTCAGCCTTACTACAGGATATGTACCCAAAGAGTGGCGTACAGCAACAGTGGTCCCTCTCCACAAAGGTGGTGCCTCAACAGATCCTGGAAACTATCACCCCATAAGCCTGACTAGCTTGGTCTCAAAGCTATGGAAAGGATCATGGACCTCATAAACAAAGATATTGGGGACCTACAGACACTGATCCTACCCAGTTTGGCTTTAAGGGCAGATCCTGCCTCTTAAACCTGGTGGATTTCTTTTGAAACAGTCACCAAGGCCATTGATGAGGGGAAGGTGGTCCACACAGCCTACCTTGACCTTGCAAAAGCCTTCGATACAATACCCCACTCAGACATTATAGATAAGCTCACCAACTTAAATATAAACCCCTATGTCACTAGATGGGTTGCAAACTGGCTCAAGGACAGAACCCACATGGTTAGAATGGCTGAGAAGATTCCCCTCTAGCCTGCGTCCAATGAGAGAACCTTTCCCATTTGCCAGCATAAGACTTCCTAGTGCTAGGCCTCCTGACCTCCCAAAGCACGTTAACCACCTTCTGGGAAAGGGAAGAAGATAAGGAAGGAGTCATACAATGAGCCATGCTGCTAAATAGAGGGACTGAAAATGAGGATGTAGAATGTTTCCCCCTTCCTAAACCAAAGGATCTAGCTTCAGAGGAAGACACCAAGAAGGAAATTAGAAGAGACTGCGAAGCAGGGGATACCAATGCTGTCTGGGCCAGTCCGGAGCTATGAGAAGAGCCCTTGGACGTTCATCTCTGATCTTCACTAATACTCTGGGAAGAAGAGGGAAGGCATAAACAGACAGCCGTGTCCAAGGGAAGGACAGAGCATCCACTTTCCAGGCTCTGGTGTGATGCTGTCTGGTGCAAAAAAAGAGGTAGAAGACGGTTGTCCGGAAAGAAGAGATCCACATGAGAAGTGCCCCAACATTGAATGATGCTGTAAAAAATGCACTGTTTAGCTGCCACTTGAGGATCCAGGGCCTGTCTGCTCAAATGATCTGCCAAAACACTGAGCCTTCTTGGAAGAAACTGAGCTAGGAGATGCAGGCCCAGGAATGCTGCTATGGACCAAAGACTCATGCTCTGTCTGCACAGGGGGTAAGAATGAGTCCCTCCCTGCTTGCTGATGTACCACATGACTGTGGTGTTGTCTGTTCTGATGGCAGGGTTCCTGGAAAAAGAAAAGCCAGTAAGGCCTGCTGACTGCAATCAACTCTTTTAGATTTATGTGCAGGTGCATCTGCTGGGCATTCCAACGTCCCTGTATGCATCTGCCATCCAGGTGAGCTCCCCAGGCGTAGTCCGATGCATCTGTGATAAGAACTTGAGTGGCAGGAGGTGGGCAGAAAGGCATGCCTGTGTTTTGTAGACAAGCCATTGCCCACCATAGATGTCTGCAGATGGAAGCAGCGGAATCACTCTGTGTATGGACACAGAATGTTTGAGGTACCACTGCAATTTCCTCATATGCAGTCTTGCATATGGAATCATAAGAATACAAGATGCCATGAATCCCAGAGCTTGCAGGTATTTCCTTGCAGGGAGTTGGGGCAGGCTTGCCAAGTCCTTGAAGTAAACTGATAGAAATGTCTGCTTCTCCTGGGTGAGATATATCGGGCGGCTGTGTTCAGACTCGCTCCCAGGAATTTTATCTCCTTGGATGGCACCATTTTTGATTTTTCCTCATTGAGAGGGCGGGAGACTTAAACCTTGACATGGCTATTAATAGGACGTGCTGGAGGGATAGATTCATCACCCAAAGACTCCCTATGCTGTGGAATAAAATCCCGGTATATGTGAGGCAGAGCACCTCGCTGGCCTTGTTCAAGAGAAATCTTGACCAATGGATGGGAGATCGCAGATATACCCCAGGGATTACCTCAGTGTCACTGCTCAGAGGCACAGCAAAATAATGGGTATAGTTCCCCATACTAAAGGGGTGGCGTAAGCCACAAAACTATGGGCTAGGCTTGTAAATGCCCTCGGGCAGATAGCCTAGTATGAACCTATGAACCTATGAGAGAGTGTAACCTAGGGAAGAGAGAAGACTTTACAAATTCTAGATCCTTTGAGAGCTGTTCCTGAGAATTTGCTTGAATTAGACAGTCATCCAAGTATAGATAAATCTGAATTTTCCTCTGCCTGCAAAAAGCAATGACTGGAGCCAGGCACTTTGTGAAAACTCTGGGAGCAGTAGATAAGCCAAAGGGCAGTGCAGAGAATTGGTAATGTTGCTTGCCCACCCTGAAACTAATGTATTGCCTGCAACTTTCCCCGACATGGATCTGCAGATAAGCTGAGATCCAAGGTTACCAGCCAGGAATCCTTTTCTAACGCTGGTAGCAACTGATGCAGAGTGAGCATTTTGAACTTTGGAATTACCAAAAAAAATTCTTTTTTTGGAACTAGGAAAAGTCTGGAATAGAAACCCTGGCCTACCTGCTGAGCAGGAATGGATTCTATTGCTCCCAGATGAAACAGACAAAATGTGTTTTTCTACTTCTGCCCTTTGGTTTGGAGGAGTGTCCAGGAAACCTTTGGGAACTGGAAAGAAAGCTTGTGCCCTAGGGATACAGTTCTGAGTACCCATTTGTCGTCTGTGATAGTGGCCCAGACATCTGCAAAAAGGGCCAACCTTCCCCCTAAAGGACTCTCCAGGCAGGCAAGAACAGGCAGACGATGGATAAAGTCACTGAGAGTATTTAGATTGAGATGCAGGCTTAGAACTTCCCGCCTTGGAAGTGGAAGTCTGCCAATGCTTAGACCTTTGAGGGGTAGCCACCTGCCCCCTAGAAGATTTGTAACCTCTAGCCATAGAACAGTTCTCTCTGCTAGCATCAGGAAACATCCAACTCTTAGAAGGGTAATTCCTGCTAAAGCGAGGAGGTTGAACTTGCAGAAAATCCTTAAGTTTGCATAGACTTGGCCTTATCCTCCATCTTCTTGAGCACTTCCTCTGCTTTGCTGCCAAAAAGATTGTCCTTATGCAAAGGTACATCTAAAAGCTTAGCCTTGACAGGCTCTGGTAGGGGCTGTTCCCTGAGCCAAGTGTGCCTTCTGATAACAGATCCAGTAGCTGTAACCCTGCAGGAGGCCTCTAGAATGTCAAAACCACAATGTAAAGAATGTTTACTGACAAGACTGGCACAATTCAGCAAATCCTGCATATCCAAACTCACCGCCAAAGAGGCACACTTGCTATCCTAGACTTAATAGCCTCCAAGGTGTGCTGCTTCAGCATATGAAAAAGACAATTAGTAGACCCAATAGCAAGAGTTGCACAGGTATAAACTTTTTTACCCCACCTATCTAGATTTCCTGTCAGAGGGAAAAGGATTTTTGGTAACACTGGCCTTAACCTCTGGATCAGCCAACGGATTCCTGAAAAGAAACAGATGAGAATCAGGGACTCTATAGAACCTTTCAGGTTTCCTGGGAGCAGGAGGAACCGAATTTGGAGTTGAGGAATTTTCCAGAAAAACATCAACCACTTCCAGTACTGGGGGAATAGCCAGAGGCTTATGCTGAGGCAAATCCAAAAGCTCCCCAATCCTTTTCTTAGACTGGGGATAATCCTGACTTTCCCCATTTAAAACGCTCCGAGAGTATTCAAAGTATCACCAAAAGAGAAATCTTCTGGGGAGAAGCAGAAGGGAAATGACTCCTCTGCATCTGAATCCTCAAAAGGAGAAAAAGCCTGAGAAACTTCCTCTTCATCAGCAGAAATGCTAGAGGAATCAGAACCAGAATGAGAAGACACTGCAGCCTGCTTTTTCACGGGCTTACAACTGGAAGATTTACCTGCAAGTGTGAAGGACTCGGGAGGCCTGGCAACCACCAAAGTTGCAGTAGAGGTCGATATGAGCTTGCTGTCTGAATGAAGAACGGAGGCCTCGGACACCAAAGTCAGCTTAGTGGCTCTGGCTGAAGAAGCGACAGGTGAAAGGTCAGAAGGCAGAATGGAGGCCGGAGGCCTGGGAGACTCTGAAATGGTCTCAACTGAAGCCTGTAGTTGAAAATTAGCGGACTGCAGGGGCTGCAAAGGCACCTCACTTGCTACTGCATGACTGATGACCATCTTATCATCCGAGGACTTAACTTTCTGAAGCCTGTCGCAGTCCTTATCCTTTAAGTTTCTTGGGCATATCCTTAGCCTGAAGACCCGTGGATGCCATACCGACAAACTTAGGCCAAACCACAAAATGTTCAACTAAAAGCTTAGCCCGACGACGATAGTACGCAGATTAAAGGAGGGACAAATATCACAATTAGGAACGTCATGATTCAAGGCCTAAACAAATAATGCAATAGGAATGAAAATCTCTGTGAGGAATCTGCTTTCCACAGGTAAGACAATTAACCTTTACTGACATTTGTTAAGGCAAGAAAAGAGGATCCCAACAGGGTACTTAGCTGTAGTTCACTTCAACTTTGTAGTCGGAAACCAAAAAGGTAAACTGACGACTGGCACTTGTGCAAGAAAAGCTTCTGCTTTGGGCTCTGTAGCAAGGAAGACTGAGGAAGTGACGTTAGCCGCTTCCTTTTGTATCCGACGTCCTGATGTCCTTTACAACAGACAGCCATCATATTTAGTTACCTTTGGTATTCTGGCCAATAGAGGGCTACTGGGAGCCGGATAACCCATTAGTTAAGACTGCAACAGTGAAACACGATGAACATCAATTTGGTCAGTCACAAAGCTGCCTGTCACTGCAAGACTGCACAAGAAAAGTCTTTAAAAGGATGTAAGAAGACAGGTCTGTTTCAAAGGATCGATCATCCAAACTGCTTGAAATCCATATAGTTGACAATTTGGTCCACCTAACAGATGGAGCTCATGGTACAGTAGGGATCAAGGAGTGTCCTTGTCCCCACTGTAGTGTAATCTCAGACTTGGTATATATAAATTAGCAGGGGGTGTGGTGATCTATCCCCCTGCAAAAGCATTGCTTCTGTTGTTTGTGGGTGTTGCTGTGGTTTGTGTTTGTCGACAGACTGAAATGTTGACCATATTGGTTTTGGCAATTTGGGTGTTCAATTCCTTGAAATAAACCTGTAAGAAGGCATACTTGTGATATTCTAAATTATCCGGGACTTGCTAATTCAGTCCATACAATGCAAAACAAAAACTGCATAGCAATACATATTAATTCATTACAGATAAAACATCTGGTGTAACAAGTGGCCATATTGTGACTTTAGTAAAGCGCGTTGGCTACCTCAACACTCCAAACACATGAAGATGTAAAAAGTATAAAGATCAGAGTGATAATCGAATCAGACTTCCATCCATGAATTTGATGAAGACTGAACACGCAAATTTCCAGTCTCAGTTTTGCTAAAATTGATTCAGTACCTCAAATAAAACACGTTCATCTGAAAATTCAATAATGTTTCATCACTTTAGCAGTAGGTCTCCCTTTTGTTAACTTTGAACAGTTCTCCCATTTTTCAGTGTAGCAGGCAGGCCCAAGTTCGATACTTATCTGAATGATTAAGAAGATGCCTTGCCTCAAGTCATGACGCAGAATGTGATCAAGTTTGTAGTTTGTATGGTCTTTTCCATTTGTATAAGACATTGTAATTCTTTAAAAAAGTAGTAGCTTACCAGCAGTTTCTTAAACTTTTGACTCGGACATCTATAATATAACTCAACTTGCAGTCATTAAATCTTCAGTACAGATTTGTCAGCAACTGCCTTTTTTTTTTTTAAAGTTCTTATGAATTCGTATTCATTACTTAACATTTATCCAAATGTGACTCTTCTTTTTTGCCTTCAGTCTTTTCCAAGCAAGAGTGTTGTATCCACCGAATCTTGTCTTTGCATTACGTGGCCAAAGTATTTGTGTTTGGGTTTTACTGGCAGAACTTCCAATGAACAATTTGGATTTATTTCCTTGTGTGCTGACGGACTTGATCTTCCTGCAATCTAAGGAAATCTCAAAAGTTTTCTCCAAAACCACAGTTCAAAGGAATTTGTTTTGTTTTTTTTTTTTTTTTTAAATGGGGCACTTATTTACAGACCCATCTTTTATGGCTATATGTTATTACTGGGATAAACATTGTTTTGACTATATGCAACTCGGCTGACAGTGCAACTCTGCTCTTTAAAAAATATTATCAATAATTCCCATAGCTTTCCCTCCAACAATGCAATTGCCCAGGCAGATCTTTTGGGCCCAGAAAAAAAAAAAAAATCTGTCACTGCTTCTATTTTTCCCTATATATTCAAAAAACAATCAAAATACAGTTTTTATGTTTTTACGTTGAGCAGCAAAACAACTTTTGTTTTCTACATTTACCCTTGATCAATAGAGACTCCTCATTCCTAGCTATCAGAATGCACAGGCAGCTTACCAAAGCAAGACAGGGGGCTTGTTGTACTGACTGAATCCCCCCACCAGAGTAAAAAAATAAATAAAGTATTCATCATGTTTATTTCATTTTCCTTTCCACTTAAACGAGGCAAAAATAACAACAAAACAGGGAGGAACCTCCCACACCAGCAATGAAATACCTGCTCACCAAGCTGCTGTATAAAGCAGAGAGAAGCTGCTTCTACTGGCTCAGGGCGACTTCAAGTGACTGAAGCAGCCCGACTTAAAATGAAAGTAGATCTTACCTGAACAGGTAGGAGGCACAGGAGGAAGTAGATTTTTACTAGCACTTTTAGCGCAGTAGCCACTTACCTAGGTAGATTATTTTTAACTGTGTGTGTGTGTGTAATATGAGAGAGAGAGGGAAGGACATACTTCACAAAATATTAATGCCAGTCTCATATTTTGGTCTGCCCCCTGAGGTCTGCAGCCAGTACAAAATAGCAGACACTTGAGTTTCGGGCTTAATATTCTTCAGAAAAAGCATGATAATGCAAAGCTTATTTTTCTAACAATTTTCAGACTATAATAACGGCAGTATTTGTTCCTGATTTTATAGTCTTTTGTCCTCTAACTTTAGCCTACATTTCTCCATGATTCTTGAATGGAGAGACAGGGAGGTATGGGGGAGTTGCACACTATATTCTGACTGTAGTTAGTTAATAAACGGACACACACAGGAAAAAACATGAACATAGTACAGTTGTGTACACTTGCCATAAATGTAGATGTTAGAGTGTATTCACTGTTGCAGTCCTGGTTACCCTCCCTCCAGTCCCCTAACTTCTTTTGGCTATACCTCTACTTTCCTTTACTATGCTTAAAAGCCTTTTTGATGCATTTGCTTTTTTGTTGGAGGTATTTAATTGTACTTTTATATTAAACTGCTCCCCATTAGGGGGGCATCTGACATTTGGGGCAAGAAAAACTGATGTAATGGCGTCGGCTGCATGTTTTATACCTCTGATGACCTGAGGTCATGGAAGAAGGGACAGCAACCGACGCAGGGCCTAAGACTTTGTTAATCAGGCTGACTGAGGGCAACCTGCAAGCAGATAACCCAAATGTAATGACTGCAACAGTGAAACACAAAGAACATCTATCTTATGCATTTATTCATTTGTCCAATCACAGAGTTCTGTGATGTGTAGCCAGTCATACAAGTGGCAATAATGGAGGGTCACGTGTGTGTGTGTGTTACAATGTGTGGGGTATAGACACGCAATTATGACTCATTTTGCTAGATTCCCAATGATTTTTGTTAACAAAATGAATAAGGACTGCAGCCATAGCCTGTAGAAAAAGCCTGCTAATGCAAAGTTTGTCTATCAACTTTCTAAATATACAAAGGCAATATCTGTCCACAATTTTGGTCCTTTCTTCCCCATATTTTAGCCTACCTCTTGATTCTTGAACTAAAATGTTGATAACTATATGGGGATGAAATGGGTTGCAAACTGTATTCTGACGGCAGCTAACTAAAACAATGCATTCCTATATGCTTTTTTATTTATGCATTTAGTCATTCATTTCATCGCAATAAATGTTTGGTGGTGTAAAGTTATACAAGTGGCGGTAATTGATGGTCACATGTATAAGTGTGTGTTAAATCATTTTGGGCTATTAGAGCACTTCCAAGGTGTGCATACCCAATAAGTTTGCCTTTAATTGCTAGAAACCGGGGTTATAAGTTCATAGGTTAGTACTAGGCTAATGGCCCTTGCAAGCCATTGTAAGCCTAGCCAATTATCCCTTGTGAGACACAAACCCTGCACCTTGTGTTTGTAAGGCAAGCATCTTAACCATTAGGCCACCCCCTTGGGGGGTTGGGGCAGTCCATCTGAGCAGGATGTTTTACAGCAGCTGATTACAGGCGGAGTGTTGCAGCGAGGAGCACTGCTGTTTCACAGTACTTGGTTCTCTGGTTGAGATTTTGTCTCCGACTCCCTGTATGCGGGTCTGTATGTATTCCCTGTCTGTGTGTCGGTTTTATCCGGGTGCTCTGGCTTCCTTCCCCAGACCCTTGGGTGTACAAATGAATGCATGCCAGTGGCCATTTGAGCTCTTACTTTCATTTCAAGCTAAGAGAACAGGGGTACGCAGAAGGTAACTATCTGCTTTTTTAGAGGGGGTATGGAAGGAGGCACCATTCCCAGACAGGCTAAATCTTTGCAAGTGTCATCTGCATTTGCTGGGAACTACTGTGTACTTGGCTTTGAACATTAAGCAAAGAAAAAATAAATAAATCTGAATTTCTTTCCTTACTAATGATTTTTGTTCAACTCATCACTGGATAAAAGGGTTATAAAAAAAGCTTATGCACATAAAAGCATCCAGTCATTACTTCTGGGGGATACTATGGCTTAAAATCACCTATTTCTTTCACACTTACTCTGGGGACACTGAAGAAGTGTAGTGAGGACTCTCTCCACTACCTAATGTACTATACTTTCCATAAAAAACCTTCTGGTACTTTCTCCATGCAAAATAGTTCACCTAACCTGCAAAGGGCTACTAGCAATTTGTTTAAATGTCAACTTACTAAGAGCTTATTTACAAAAATGCATTTTCTGTAAATACTCAGCTTAAATATTTGTTTTAAATGTTAACTCACTAAGTGCTTATTACATGATGTATTATTCTTATGCAAATGTTTAATTGTTCTGTACAAATCTGTGTTTTGTAACATGCAACTTGCAATGATTTGGAGCTTTTTTCCCTGGGCCTCCACTGAAAATGGGCCCTTTATGGCCCAGTGGAGTTCCAGGTCATCAGACTTAAAATAGTGTGCAATGTGTGGGGGCGGGGGCTACAGCAAGAACTACTGTGCAATATGGGAGGCTCAAGGAGTCCTTTGCCTAGAGCTCCACTTTACTTATGGCTGGCCTTGCTGATTGCAGTCAGACATCCAATGTGTACGTAGGCTATAACGAGTTGGTAATGAGGCAGTGTTGGGGTGAAAGTGACCGACATATGTGTTTGATCAAAGGTAATGGGCAATGACCTGTCATAAGAGACACCCTACCACATTCCAATTAGCCCCACCCATTCAGTTGACTCTTGCAGCCCCCCCAACCTCCCCCTTGCTTTGAAGTCACCAGCTGCCACTGGAGATGTGTCTAAGTAAATTTGGATTCCAGCATTTAATCCACCTAAGCCAGTTTCTTCCTGTCATTCAGTATATAAATTAAATTTGCATTGTGACAAAGGAAATATTGCCAGCACAGCTAGTTGGAATTTTGTACATAATTATATATGTCATTGGTGACTATCAAAATGATTTATGCAACATGCTTGTGTTACAAATGTAACAAGAGTTATATGTCATGTGTATATCAAACTAAAAACCAGACTGGAGGATGCAGAAGAACAGAGTGAAACCCACACGATATTAGCATAATAAAAAACAAAATCCACACTATCGTAACCAAAACTTCTTCAGAATAAATTATACATGCTCTACATCACATTTAAAAACAGTTTTGAAATACCTCTGCACCAATAAACACATCTTTCCACTTAAGCAATTATACAGTTAATTAATAAAATTTCAAAGCTCAGGAAGTTACTTCCTTATATAGACTCTACGGCCTTTCAAAAAAACATTTAATATTAACAGCATCATTTAAACCATTTTTTTGGTCTGAATTTAATCTGATTTGCCATAAAGCCTCCTTTTGTTCAGGATTTGTTTTAAGGGACGGGATTGTATGCTTGTAAAAAGCATTTGTCTTGTTTTCTAATGCTGTAATAATGTTCCTTTATTCTAGTGTATAGGGACTCTTGTAATCATACCAATATAGAATGCACTACAGTATACACACATACCAATGTCTACAACTCCATTACTCTGAAAGTTAAAATGCCCTAGAACTTTCAAAGTGCAAGGCAAATGTTCTAAATTAACTAAGGGACCTTCAGAAATGAATCTACATATGGTACAGTTTCCACACTTACACATGCCCCATCTTTTCTGTTTGGTGTTGGGACAATGAACAAGTTTGTTTTTCTCTTTCTAAAATTGTTTTGTTTTAATTTATTTTGATTTTTATATACATTGGTTGGGCCCCCCCCAATAGATAGTAAATCTTTATTTCCCCCTAAAAATTTCCAGTTGTCAGAAATAATGTTTGATGACCACTGTCATGTCCAAACAAAAGTAATTACCAGCATCAGCTGTATTCTTGTCATGGTTCTGTTTTACATTAATGTTGGAAAACCCATGCTCAAGGATGGCTGGAAAGCAACTGTCCCTATCCTGTGTGACCTATTCAGCCTGCTCAACAGAATTTCACTATACCCTCTTTCAACAAACAAGGTGGTAATAAATTCTATTTCCTTCAAAAAGTCACCCATTTCACTTGTCATTCTACTGGTTCTTATGAGCTGAACTTTTGGAATATTATTCTTCATGTAACGAGGGTCCACAACCAAGGAAATACCCTCTGTAATATAAATCCATTTTTGGATGTTAAGCTTCATAAGTTAGTGAAAAGTTTCTTCCCTGAAAATCCTAACAGTTACTTGCATTACACCAGCATGCTCCGCATAAGAGCTAGTCGAATGACAAGTGAAATGGGTGACTTTTTGAAGGAAATAGAATTTATTACCACCTTGTTTGTTAAAAGAGGGTATAGTAAAATTCCGTTGAAAGAGCATGCTGAACATGTCACACAGAATAGGGACAGTCTCTTTCCAGCCATCCTTGAGCATGGGTTTTCCAACATTAATATAAAGCAGAACCATGACAGGAATACAGCGGATGCTGGTAATTACTTTTGTTTGGACGTGACAGTAGATAGCGGTATTATCAGAAATATTTCTGACAACTGGAAAATTTTAGGGGGAAATAAAGATTTACTATTTATTGTGGGGACCCAACCAAGGTTTGTGTATAAAAATCAAAATAAATTTAAAAACAACATTTTAGAAAGAGAGAGAAACAAACTTGTTCATCGTCCCAACACCAAACAGAAAAGATGGGGCATGTATAAGTGTGGAACTGTAACATATGTAGATACATTTCTGAAGGTCCCTTAGTTAATTTAGAACATTTGCCTTGCACTTTTGAAAGTTCCAGGGCATTTTAACTGTAAGAATAGAGTAAAGGAGTTGTATACATTGGTATGTGTGTATACTGTAGTGCATTCTATATTGGTATGACTACAAGAGCCCCTATGCACTAGAATAAAGGAACATTACTGCAACATTAGAAAACAAGACAAATGCTTTTTACAAGTATACTATCACCTGTCCTATGTATAAAAAATGTTTTCTGTGCTGGAGCAAGGAAGTCATGACTTTAGGGGTGGCAATTTTAAAACAAATCTTGAACAAAAGGAGGCTTTATGGCAAATCAGATTAAATTCAGACAATAAACCTGGTTTAAATGATGCTGTTAATATTAAATTTTTTTTGAAAGACCATAGAGTCTATATAAGGAAATAACTTCCTGAGCTTTGAAATTTTACTGATTAACTGTATAACTGGTTAAGTGGAAAGATGTTTTTATTGGTGTAGAGGTATTTCAAAACTGTTTTTAAACATGATGTAGAGCATGTATAATTTATTCTGAAGAAGTTTGGTTACGAAAGTGTGGATCAAAAGTCTATTACGCTAATAGTGTAGATTTCATTCTGTTCTTCTGCATCCTCCAGTCTGTTTTTTTGGTTCTTGTGGTCATCCAGGAGTATTTCTAATTTTTTGTACAGCAAACTACTTGTAGAGAAGTGTGTGTTGAAAAGGTATTTCCAAAGTAATATGTTTGAAATGTAACCACAGTGTGCCCTACTGGAAGAGAACAGAAATGTACATGCACTACTGTAACTGTTTAATTGTATATATTTTAACAGTGGAAACTGGAATACAGGAGGTTAACCTCAGTCCAACAAACTTTAGAAAAATATCTGAAATTAAATGGCTATGCAATAAAGAGGCTCTCTCTCAAGTTTTCAATGCAACTAGAGAGACAAAGTCTGTGCTAGGAAGATTTCTGTATTGCCCTTAGAGTGAACTAATTACTACTTTAGAAGCATAAAGGAATTAAAGTGTTTTATGACCTCCAGCATCTGCAAAAGGTCTGTGCAAAGACCCTATATTTTTGCAGGTAATTGCTAAATGCTGCCGGCTTCTAGCAATAGAGGGGTTTTGCCTGAGAACTAGAAGTCAGATGACTAGAAAAGATGTCATTCTGTAAGCTCTCAGCTGTAATATTTCAGATATTAATTTGAGAAGTATCTTAGACAGGGCATTCTGCATTAAGTCTTGGACCAGACAACAAGCACCACTCACCACATCATCTGCCTTGTTCTAATGAAGCAAGTTTCTAGGCACAGTATAACTCTTAGATACAGTCATGAATATAGTAAAGCTTAGTTTAGATGTTTTTCTTGTGTGAGCCTGTATTGCAATGTTATTTTAAATACTTCCTGTGGTTTTGAACTCTGTCACTGTGAATACATATATAGTATTGCCTTATTATTAAATATATTTAAACCTCTCATTGTGGTTGACCTGTGTACTGTGTGTAGTTGTCATCCAGTGTGAGGACTGAGGCTCCTTGATTACTAGTTGGCAGTGATGGGTTATCACATGCATGGTAAAGATATGCAATCTTGAACATGTGAGTTATTCCAAGCATTACTATTTACTCTGAATTCACAAGGGACAAACAGAGTGACCCAGTATCCAGTTTTCCACAAAAACTTACAATTTATGATCCATACAGTTAAAGGCTTTGGAATAATCACTAAAATAGAATTACATATTTTTGGAACTCCCTTACTTTGTTATCTAGCAGATGTTGGCAATTTCATCTGTCGCTTTCCCTTCTAAAAGTAGATTATACAGTTGTCAGTACACAGTCCATATACTGGAGTCTACCTTGCAAGATCAGTGCAGAACAGTCAGCTCTAGGTCTTATTTTTGCTGAACATACATGTACGTACATGCCCTTCTGTGTCTGATTGACTATATCAATCTGTTTTAAATCTAATTTTGAAAGACCATCTAGTGACACCCATCTGTCCTTTAAGCTGTTGAAAAAACAGCAGTGTCTATGTCCAGTCTCTATTGTCAGCTTTAGTGTTTCAATCACACATTATGACGGTGATATCTTTTTGGTGAGACTTCCAAAAGGTGCTGTGATCTTTATAAAACTGGTCAACTTCTTCCTCTTCTGCATTTGTAGCTGAAGCAAAAGCTTTGATATACTACGCTAATGACCGCCAGGGCTTTTATAACCCTAGATGTGCAATTCAACCAAACTGTCTCCCTGTTTATCAAAGGCATTTATTAGGAGGGGCAGGTTAGTCAGGAAGTTTCGAGAGGTTATGTAAGGGGTGGGTATGTTAGACAGTGGTAGACAGTAATGCTCAAACTATCAGAGACATGGAGGCCAGACCCAGGGTGAATTTCTGATTTCCCATCTATTGGTCAAGGTTACTCAAATATGGTTAGGGATGGACACTGCTTCACATAGATGGGGACCCTACTCCAGAGCACAGGGATCCTCTTAGACACACATTTGTCTTTACAACATGCCTTATTTATGCCACAAGCAAAATTTAAATCCTTGGATCTTGTGCCTCTAATGCGGTTAATTTTATGGATGAGCAAAAGGTCCATCAGAGCTGCATCAGAGGACACCTTGTATGCCAACCATAGATCACCTCTCAGTAACCTGTAGGAGTCAAATTATACAGATAATTCTTTAAGGCAGCATGTATAGGATAGTGTGTTAATACCCTGGATTTTCCTGGCTAAGGAACCTTTATATGCATTCTAACTGTTGCTTAGGTCTGGTCAGGCACATGCTGTAAGATGGGTTTGAAAAGGGCCAAATAAAGTGGCACTGAGCCTTTCTTGGATCTGAATGCCATGCTCTTACTCAAGTCAAGTGACACAGAATGACTTTTACTGCCTTGGCCAGATGCTGGTCAAAGGCCAGATTACTGTTTACATATGTTCCCAGATCCCCGTCTAACGGTTCAACCCTTAGGGGTGTCTTATCGATTGAGTAAATAGCCTGGGTGGCAGTTTTCCTCTATAATGCATTCCTGACATTGAGTTTTAGTCTGTGACTTTGGCACCAGTCATTTGTCTGTGTTAGACCCTCATGAAAATTTTTTTGCAGCATGGGGAAATTTAAGATAGCTCTGAATTTGAAGCCATCTGTGAATTTGGTCAGATAAAAGGCCTTTGACATTAGCCTTTAACTCTGTTATGGGACAAGCTCAGTCTTATTAAAAATGTATATTAATTTCCAGTTTCATTAATGATTTTATAAAATATGATTGTAAAAAAGAAAATATATAAAATTTGTATGCAGGACTGTGGGAAAATACAGTTTCATAAGTTTAAGTTACTATGGTGTTTCAACTGCTTTTTTTCAATGTTTAACAGGGAAAAAGTGTTGAAGGAACAGAGGCATGTTGCTAGTGTAAAAGAAATTTGTTAGGATTCCTCCAGGTTGGTAAGTTTACTGATAAGTGAAATGTCCAAGGTCAGCAAACAAGATCCTTGCAGCAGATAGATCATGTAAAAGAAGGTATTTACGTGAAGTCCAAGGCAAGAATCACAAGGAATTAGAAAATTTCTAAAGTAATTGATTTGTTAAAATTACTGCAACGGCAGAATCTTGCATGGCTGAATTAATAAGCAAATGTAAAAAAAGATAGTTTCCTTTGTTCACTGAGACTGGTTTACCAGTTTCTATGAAGGTAGTCTCAAAGCGCTATTAAATAAAATTTTTGTTTGCACATCCTGAAGGTTTGCTCCTAACTGAAGGCAAATAAGGTAAATTCTTAATGTTAATTATTTACTAGCCTTAACATGTTGGTGATGTGACTCTGATCTGAACTTTGGCATTGCTGCAAGGCAGTAGTGGAATAGGGCCCGTCACAGACTTTCTGCAAATTACACAATGTTTTGTATGAAATAGTCAAAGACTCGGAGTGTGCAATCATAATAGCTTAACCGGTCCAGCTGGTGAATCTGGGAATCTTGAGGCGGCAATGTTACAACTGCCTCATGTACACAGACAACCTTCTCCTCCTCCCAACAAATTCCAACACGCGAGAGATGCAACCATATAGCCAAACTGGAGGCTAAGCTCTCTCAACTCAGTACTGCCATAACCAGTCAGGAGGAGAAGGAAACCACACTCACTACAATTCCAGTCTCACATAGACCTACCACGACAGCAAACCAAACACATAATCACACAAAAACATACTCGGAGGCTCTAAATAAAGATCTGCCTAAGCAGCAGAGACCTCCAAAGCAGACACCCAAGCAACCGCTACCCCAAAACAAAACATGTGCAACACCTCACAAAGCCAGTGTGCCAAACAGTATCAGCCCTTAAGACTAATAGGTGACTCTCGTCAGGCACACTGACGTCCCGCTCACCAGGCTGAACAAGGAGAGGGTCACGGTGAGCAGCCTGGCGGGCGCTAGGATCAGCCACATAACACAAGCACTCAGGTCAGGCAAGTACAAATATGACTCTGTCATTGTCCATGCTGGTGTGAATAACCTGAGACGTATCTCCCTGGACTACATGAAAAGAGACATAAAGGAGCTCTGAGCATGTAGCCCAGGCCGGTATGACCCTGACCTTGAGTAACATCTTACCCTCACCAAGAATGATGCCACAATATGAAGACAAGATGATCAATTTCAACAATTGGCTTAAGCACTGGTGTCAAAGGGGATCCAATGCCTGTCAGCTTGGGATGATATGCTCGACAAGCCATGATGCTTCGCTAGGGACGGCTTGTACCTGTCACCCCTGGGCTTTCGGATATTGGCAAAGGCTCTTGCTACCCCCATAGTGCCTTTTTTAGGCAAGGCTCAAAAGACAAACCCACCTCCATAGGTATCACAAGGGATAAGAAACTAAGAGTAATGCTACTCAATGCCAGAAGTCTAAACCTCAAGATGCACGCACTATAAACTCTCCTTAGCATGGAAAACAGATATCTGTGCAGTAACAGAAACCTGGATCAGGGCTCCCGAGAGCACCCCAGCACTACCAGGTTATACCTCATATCATGCTTTTCGGCCCCAAAACTTGGACCGAACCACAAAAGGAGGGGGAGTATCGATATTCAAAGATACCCACACCTCCAGGTTGGTGGCAAAGCACGAAGCATCAGAGACTATCCATGTGCAACTAACAGTGGGTAAAACTGCCTTCCAGTTTATAGCCTGCTACAGACCACCCTCCCAAACCCAGGAACCCCACTCGGCCTTTCTGAGAACACTGGAAAATATGAAGGTCTCTCCAAACACCATTATATTGGGTGACTTCAACTACCCAAACATAGACTGGGAGCATTACTCTAGCTCCAACACCCTTGCCCAAAGGTTCCTAGAATTTATAAACTCAAATGCTATGGAACAACTTGTTACCACTCCCACAAGAGGGGAAAACGTACTGGACCTGATCATCACCAACATGGGGACTCTATGCTCCAGACCAGAAGTGTACCCCTCATTGGGCACTCCTCAAAACCAAGGGGGAATCCTTCAAAGCCCCCGGGCCTGTGGAAAATACGGCCCAGACCGCAGAATCCTTTATAAAACACATTCTATGAACACCTTCAGGAATGCATGGATCATGCGATCCCAAATAAAACCAAGACCCAATGCTCCAAAGGCAGATGTCCTGTCTGGTGGACCCCAGCCATAAACAAACTATACAATAGAAGGAGGAAGCTACTAAATGATACAGCAAAACCCCAAAAAGGGAAGGCATCACTGATCAGTATTAGCAAAAAACTATGGGCACTCATAAAATTGTCTAAGGCCAGCTTAGAGAGAAAGATTGCACAGGACACTAAGGATGATCACAAGGCTTTCTTTAGTTATGTTAGGAACCTGGGTGGTAATTCCCAGATATGCTCAGATTTAGTCCAAAATCACAAAAAATACACTGAACCCACAGACATTGCCAACATCCTAGCTGACAGGTTCAGCACAAACTCCCCCCCCCCTCCCCACCAAAAGGGCAAATATCTATCCCAGCAGAGTGCTGCCCCCCTGACATCTCAGATGCTCAGGTAAGAAACGCCCTCTCCAAAGCAATAAACACAGCATCAATGGGACCAGACGGTGTCCCGGGCTGCGTCCTACATGAACTCCAAGAAGAGCTAAACCCAAACATAAAACTACTGTTCAATCTCAGCCTTACTACAGGATATGTGCCCAAAGAGTGGCGTACAGCAACAGTGGTCCCTCTCCATAAAGGTGGTGCCTCAACAGATCCTGGAAACTTATCGCCCCATAAGCCTGACTAGCTTGGTCTGCAAAGCTATGGAAAGGATCATCATGGACCTCATAAATAAAGATATTGGGGACCTACAGACACTGGATCCTACCCAGTTTGGCTTTGTTAAGGGCAGATCCTGCCTCTTAAACCTGGTTGATTTCTTTGAAACAGTCACCAAGGCCATTGACGAGGGGAAGGTGGTCCACACAGCCTACCTGGACCTCGCAAAAGCCTTCGATACAATACCCAACTCGGGCATTATAGATAAGCTCACCAGCTTAAATATAAACCTTTATGTCAGTAGATGGATTGCAAACTGGCTCAAGGACAGAACCCACATGGTTAGAATTGCTGGAGCCATGTCAGACTCCAAACCAGTTACAAGTGGTGTCCTACAAGGCTCAGTCCTGGGACCTATCTTGCTCGGTATATATTTCTCGGAGGTACAGGCCAACACGGAAGGACTGTGGCTGACCAATACAGCCGACACAAGCATCCTCCAAAAGGGCCTCATAGAAACAGACAACTGGTGCCACAGCCATGGCCTCAAGCTAAATGTCAAAAAGTGTATAGTCATCCCCTTTGGCAAAAACAAAGTGCCCACAAATTACCACATAGGTGGTAATCCATTAAGTACAGAAGTAATTAGGGACTTGGGGACCCAAGTTGATAGCAATCTCTCATTTGACAACCACGTGGCCAAAGTGGTTAGAAAAACATTTTATATAGCCCACCTAATCATGAAGGGATTCACACCTAGATCAGGGGAGGTCATCGTGCCTCCCTCATCAGGCCCATAATTGAGTACAATGCCCCTTTTGGGATGTACCTTACCAGACACCTGCAGCAACTGGAAAGACCCCAAAAGTACCTCATCAAGAGGATCAAAGGGCTCAAACAGATGCCATATGCTGCCCGGTTAAAGAAACTCCAGCTCTACTCAGTGGCATACCGCCTGTTCAGAGGCGATCTGTGCCTGACGTATAAAGCCATGTCCAACCTGGAATTAATGGACATTCTGCACCTCAGAAAATCCAAATCCCATTGAGCTATGCGCTCGAGAGACTTGAACCTCAGCACTGAAGTAAATAGGACATGCTGGAGGGACAGATTCATAACCCAGAGGCTCCCTTCACTCTGGAATAAAATCCCAGTCCAGGTTAGGCAGAGTCCCTCATTGACTCTCTTCAAGAGGAATCTTGATGAGAGGATGGGAGATCGTAGTTTTACCCCGGGTATCACTTCTGTGTCACTGTTAAGACAGAGGCACAGTATACTAACCTCGAAAAAGGGCATAGCAAAATAAAAATGGGTGGCGAAAGCCAAACACATTCTGGCTAGGCTTATAAATGCCCCAGGGCAGATAGCCTAGTATGAACCCATGATTTTTTTTTTTGCAATACAAAAGGTGGCAAACTGAACGCAGTGATTTATCTGAACTATTATTTGTGACCTTGGATATTAATTCATTATTTACTGTAATTCGTAATGACATAGGAGTAGAGAATGTCAGGATGTTTCTTGCGCGGTTAGGTAATATGAGTAAGGTTATTTTATTGTGCTCTTTATTAGAACTGATCTGAGAGAACAATGTTTTTATTTCTCAAGATGATTTTTACTTCCAGAAAGTTGGAGTTGTGATGGGGACAGCATGTGACGATTCTTATGGCAATGCTGTCCTTGCACAACGGGAATTTGACTTTTTTATAAAATAACTCATTTGTAGATAATTGGTTTGTTGATGACATTTATTTTATGGAATGGTACCATGGAGAGTTTTGACGAGTTTTTAGATTATTTACATAGCACAATGTCTTTCCTAAAGTTCAAATGTACTTATTCTTTTTTATCTGATTTTTTAGATGTTTCTATCAGTAAAGATGAAGGTTTACTTCAGAGTAAAGTGTTTAGGAAGCAGTGTAAAAGGAATAACCTATTACATCTAGTATGCATCCCAGGCATGTCTCAAAGAATGTTTGTTAAAGGTTAGCTATTGAGAGAAATGCGCCTACACAGTAAGGATGCTTCAACTGAGCAGGCTCTTGCTAAAGCTTCAAAGCGGTTTATTTCTAGAGGGTATTCTGCCTCTGAAGTTGATTATACAAGTAAGTCTGTACTTTCTCATAGGGACGCTATTGCGAAACCTTATTTTAGTGAACAAAGCAAGATTCCCGATAATGATTTTAACAAAATGAAATAAACAGTACACACTCCTACCAAAAAAGCAACTCAAGTAAAACTCTTATACATGTTAAAATCACATATAATTAAAAAATCAAGTTCACCTTCTACTAATTAAAGCTGGCCTTAAAGGAATACTAGCATTAAGCCCTGGAACTTTACGTGCTTGCAGGGCTATAATCCATTTCACTTCCAAATTGTCCAAGTAATTATTCACATCACCTCTTTAATTAGTAGAAGATGAACTTGTTGATATGCTCACATCTTGTTTTTAAGCCAATGATCTTAACAGACAGCAACACAATCAGTTACAGTTACTTTTGACTCATTGTAGTGGTACTACAGAAATATGTTAAGAAATATTGGCCAATACTACTGGCTAATGAAGATGTCAGTCCAGTAGTAGGCTCTAGACTGAGATTTTCTTTTAGGAAAAACAAATCTCTTAAGCGACAGTTGTGTTATAGGAATTTAACAGTATGAGTAATGTCATCAGATCGCTTAGGTATATTTCCT
Source organism: Protopterus annectens (assembly GCF_019279795.1). Lineage (NCBI taxonomy): Eukaryota > Metazoa > Chordata > Ceratodontiformes > Protopteridae > Protopterus > Protopterus annectens. The sequence continues at coordinate 1,869,962,784 of NC_056731.1, read as the reverse complement.
TGTAGAGAGTGCTTAGCATGTACTTATGATAAAAACTAGTGGACCAAATATATGTCCAGTCACTAAACATAGGATCAAGCTTAATTTTTATGCAGACTGTAGAACTAAACATGTTATTTATCATGCTGAATGAATGTTCTCTCTGTCAAGCCTACTACATAGGCAAAACTAATTGTAGTTTTAAAGAAAGAATACTAAAACAAATATCAACAAATCAGATGAACGTAGTGCATTAGCCAAACATGTTATTGATAAGGGCCCAGACCATATATTTAGGTTTACTGCCACAGAAGTGTTGCGTATAAGTTCTAGAGGAGGCGATTTTAAATCTAGGACTGAATGTAGTGAGTTGAGGTGGATTATATCTTTCAAAGCAGACACTTGGTTTAAATGCAAAAGTATCTTTGAAGTCCATGTTAAAAGACTCTAAATTAGCACACTAAAATCAATGCCTAAATGTATTTTCTTTTATTTAGGCTATAAGCAATGTTTGATTTTTTGCTTTTCATCTGCACTGTTTTCTTATATTTATTTATAAGGTTGTGTATGAATTGCTCTATTCTGAGAGGTGTATCAGAATGCTTGTTTCTGATTGGTCAAGGACTTCCTGATCATTGGAAGGTGTAGTTTAAATAGTGGCTTTAAGTGCTACAATGAATTGTCTGAAGCAGCTACTGTTTGTAGTGAAAGCACTTACCTTTTGCCAATAAACGGTCGATTTTACTTTGCTTCCTTTGTGTGGTGGTCGGAAAACATGGTTTTTGTCTTTCTGACTTTTACCTGTTGGCTTTATCCTTTATTTATTACATATTTTATGTATCATAATTCTGGGGAAAAAAAGAATTTGCACAACTGGTTTCAGCTTACTAAGAATTGTTTAGGTGGGGTATTTCCATTAAACAGAACTTATGATAGGACTAAATTGATGACATTGAAAGGTATTTTGAAAGAAAAGTATTAAGAAAAAACAAAGTAAGTGGGGAACAAATGGCAATATTTTATTCTTGGTACACTGAAGCACTTAAAGGAAAAAGGAGCCAGCATTAAGGGGGTTACAGGATGCTAATAATTTGTTGCAAGAGTAATGCCCACACAGGGGAATGCAGGGACTCCACTTGGACTAAATTGCAACCAAATTATAACAGTTTTTACTCCACCACCTCCTTACATTGAAAGGAGTCAGGAAGCGCCATACTGACTAGGTCAGGGAAATAAATCAAAAATAAATCTTAATCCTTTACTGTCAATAGATCAAAATGGACCTTACATTAAAATAAATTCAAGGAACATTCCCATTTCTGGTGGACACTGAAGCTACTATGTCTGTGTTATAAATTACTTCAGATAGTCAAATACCAGTATCAAAGCATAAAATAAATCCAGAATAACAAATGCTACTGTTATGTATCCTGTCAAAACCTATCCCCATTTCTATAGGTCCGATCAAAAAAAAGGCATTCTTTCCTTTTGAGTACTACTACACTAGTAAATCTGTTTGGGAGAGATCTGCTGTGCAAACTGGGGGTGTACTATTTATTGTACACCAGAATGGGTTTACTTGGATGTTCCAACAGAATCCAAGGAGAAAGTATTAGCAGTTTTAGCAGAAGGTGAAAAACAGCCTGTTGGAAGCATACAGGCAAATAAAAAGTTGCTACAGCAGGTACCCGACAACTTGCAGGCTAAACTTGCAAATAAAGTAGGTATACTAAAAATCAGCAAAAATAAAACTAAACCTATCAAAACCTCTCCCTAGCGTTCCACAATATTCACTAAAGCCGGAAGCAGAGCAGGGAATCAAACCTGTAATTCAGTCTCTGATACAGCAAGGAATAATAAATACCAGCTAAGCCCTTGTAATACTCCTACTTTTCCAGTAAAGGAAAGGATACTTATAGATTTGTGCAAGATTTAAGGGTGGTAAATAATGCAGTATTACCAACCTTTCCTGTGGTTCCAAATCCAGTAATAATATCGAGTTACATACCTCCTACAGCCATTTACTTTTCCGTGACAGATCCACCCTAAGAGTTAGTTTCTATACACTTTTACTTATCAACGACAGCAATACACATGGACATAATTACCACAAGGATACACGGAATCTCCTTCATTATTTTCTCAAATTCTGAAAAAAAGATTTGGAAAATGTGACATTTCCGGGTGGGTCTGTGTTAGTACAATACGTAGATTATTTACTTCTTCTTTCGGCTTTTCCCTGTTATGGGTCACCACAGTGGATCACCTGTCCGCTCATGATTGGCAGTGGAGTTTTTATGGTGTTGAGTTGCCAGCCCAGCGTCCAACCTTCCACAGAAGGCAGACGCACACCTAGGGCCCATTTAGAGTGTCCAATCCACCTACAGCATGTCTTTGGGACGTGGGAGGAAACCCAGATGATTTTCTGATAGCATCAGCAATGTGAGCAAGATACCTTGCATCTTCTGACTATCCTTGGAGCAAAGGAACTGTTGTCACCTCAGGTACACTATCTTGGCCATTTAATATCTCAGGGTAGCAAACCGGCATTACCATGTTGTATTGCTGCAATATCTAAGGCCCCATGTCCGACTACTCAACGACAGCTTAAATCTTTCTTATGTACAACAGGATACTGCAGACAGTAGACTAACTATGCAAAAATTGCTAAACTTTTGACAAATCTTTTAAAGCAGGATACACCTGAGCATCTCCCTTGAGATAGTAAAGAGAAAAATTAATTTCAAAATTTAAAACAAGCTTTAGCTGGTGTTGCGGTAGCATTGTTGCCTCACAATAAGACGTTGTCCTGTTTGATTCTCAGCTAAAGCGTCTTCTGTGTGGAGACATGTGTGAATGGGTGTACCTTCGTTGAAGGTAGTGCATCAGGGCTGGCAACTCGGTACGTAAAAATCTACTGCCAATCATTAGCGCACCGGAGTTCCGCTGTGGCGACCCCTAACCGGGAAAAGCCGAAAGATAAAACAAACTTTAGCAAACTATGATAAAACTTTTATTTTATTCTGTCATGAAAGAAATGTAATTGTTGAAGGAGTGCTTGCACAGAAACATGGGGACAGCTATTGCCCATTAGCTTATTGATTCTGTTGCACAAAGATTTCCACCCTGTTTAAGGGCAGTTGTTGCTGTTGTCATTTTGGTTAATCTTGCACAAATCGCTGGTGCTTGAACATGATCTTACAGTAGCCGTCCTTCATTTTGCATCACCTCAAAATCTCAACCACTCTCGACTGCACGTCTAACTAAATATGAACTTGCACTTCTTTCTGATCCATCTACTTCACTAATCCGCTGTCCCGTTCTAAATCCTGCACCTGTTGCCTACTGCTGAGGATGGTAAAGAGCATGATTGTGTGTGTGTAACCATCTGTTTTCTCCTAGAAAGGACTTAAATGACACTCCTACACCCAATGCTAAACTAAATCTGTTTGTGGATAAGGGTACAACTAACTGCAGGAATATGTGTTTGAACCAAAGATACAATATTGCTGAAACAAAGATTAGAGGAGGTTCATTCTGCTCAAATAGCTAAATTAGTGGCTCTACAAAAAGCCTGTGAGCTAGCCAAAGACAAGTTGGCCAATAATTTTACAGACAGCCATTATGCTTTTCGGGTGGTACATGAATTTGGGCAACTTTGGAAGCAGAGAGGGTTTTTGACCTCTTCAGGAAATCAAAAAATTCAGGGTACATAAAATCATTGTTAGATGCACTTTTGCTACCCAAGAGGCTGCCTGTAATCAAATGTTGTGCCCATCAAAAAGGCAGATATTATAACAAAGGGCAACAATGCATGTCAGACCAAGCTGCCAAACAAGCAGTAACATGGTTACAAAGGGTAACAATGTGGCAGACCAAGCTGCTAAACAAGCAGTAACATGGTTACAAAGGGTAACAATGTGGCAGACCAAGCTGCTAAACAAGCAGTAGAAGATGGTTGCAAAGAACTGTGCATGTTAACTATGACAAACTCCAACAGTAATGTTATGTCTAATTTTCAGAAGTTGTCAGCCTTTCAAGCTGAAGCACCACAGGAAAAAAAAAAAAAAAAGTGTTCAGAGGTGGCTAAAAGATGAATGCACCAAATCTGTTGGATTGCCCGAAGCTGGTATACCCTTCAGGTCTCCTCTGATATAGTGCATAAATAATTGTGCTATATGTTGAGAGTATAATGTTAGTAAAAATGCAAACATTAAGCCTACATGTTTACCACCATCCTGGGGATCTTTTGTTAATGCGCAGCTGGACTTCATCCAGATGTCTAGGACTCATAACTTACAATGGATGTTTTCGGCATGGGTGGAAGCTTACCCATGTCGCAAAGCTGATGCAGTCACAGTTATCAAGAAACTCATGTACGATTGTATTCCAAGACTTAGCATCAATAGTGACCAGGGAACACATTTTAATAATTCATTAATGAAAGAGCTATGCAAAATTTTTAATACCAAGTTGAATCTTCACTGTTCCAACCATCCACTGTCATATGGATTAGCAGTGTGGGTTAATAGGGCCCTTAAAATAAAATTTCAAAGATTTTGCTAAAACCCACTTTAAAGTGGCCCAAAGCCCCCCCCCCCCCCCAGCATTAATTAATGAGTATGAGAGCCTCACTGAATAATACCAGGAACTTGAGTCTGCATGAAATATTAATGGGGAGACCCATGACCATTCCAGCTACCCCTCCCATGGAAAATGCAGATTTAACTTTGTTAGACAATGCTATAATTTCTTACTATAGAAAATTTGTTTATTTCTTGAAGCAATATTATCCAACAGTAAAAGCAGCCCTTCCACAATCTCCTGACCAGCCCTATCATCAGCTACAGATGGGCGACTGTTTACATCAAAACTTTCCAGAGAAAGAACTGTCTAAGCCAGAGGTGGAAAGGCCCTTTCCAGGTGCTTTTAACAACCCTGACTGCTGCTCGCTGTGCAGGACTAACAACGTGGATCCATTCATCTCATTTCAAGAAAAACTGTCATGTGGGGGCCCCAGATGAATCAATGAAGCCAGCAGACAGACACTAAAGTGTGACAGACAAATCTGCCCAGTGAAGTCAACAGCAGTCCATGATGAATCTAGTGACAACAGGTACCCTTGCTTGGTTTTTCATAGGTTGGTACTAGGCTATCAGCCCTAGGGCCTACACAAGCCTAGCCATAACAATTCCCTGGCTATTTCTTCCCACATTATTTACTTTCCTGGACCCCTGTCTAGCAGGGCGACTGACGTGATCCCTGGGGTGAATTTCCTTTCTCCCATCCAATCGTCAAGGTTCCTCTTGAAGAGGTCCAAAGAGGCACTCTGCTTGACATGTATGGGCAATCGAGTCTCTGGGTCAGGAACCTATCCCTCCAGCATGTTTTGTTTATTGTGATGACAAGGTTTAGATCCCTGGAGCATGTAGCTCTGAGGGATTGGGATTTCTTTAAGTGTAGCATGTCCAACAGCTCTGGGTTTGACATGGCCTTGTATGTTAAGCAGAGATCGCCTCTGAGTAGATGATATGGGACAGAGTATAGCTGGAGTATTTTTTAAGGCGGTCAGCGTAGGGCATCTGCTTTAGGCCTGTGATTCTTTTAGTGAGGTATTTCTGAGGCCTTTCCAGTTGTTGCAGATGTCTTGAGAGGTACATACCAAATGGGGCGTTGTATTCTATAATGGGTTTAATGAGGGATGAGTACAGTGTGACAATGACCTCCTTTTTTCTGGATGAAAAGCCCTTCGTGATGAGGTGTGCCACATAGGATTTCCCGACTGTTGTGGCGATGTGGTTATCAAAGGTGAGACCACTGTCCACGTGTCCCCAAGTCTCTTATCACACACTGTGTTTAGTGTACTGCCACCTATATGGTAATTCATGGATACATGTTTTTTCCCAAAGGGGATAACAATACATTTCTTGGCATTGAGCTTGAGCCCATGGCTCTGGCACCAAGCATCTGTTTCTGTAAGGCCCTTTTGTAGAGTATCCACATAATTTGGAGATTCAATAATGGCTCCCAGTTTGCAGTCATCTGCAAACTTTGTTAGCCAGAGTCCCTTAGTGTTGACCTGTACTTCAGAGAAGTAGATGCCAAACAAGAGCGGCCCCAGGACTGAACCCTGAGGTACTCCACTTGTCACTTGTCTGGAGCTGGATTTGGAGTCGGCTACTTTTACAGTGTGGGTTCTATCAGTAAGCCATTTAGCAACCCATTGGGTGACATAGGGATTAATGCCCAACTTGGTAAGTTTATCTATGATTCCAGAGTGGGGGATGGTGTCAAAAACCTTGGCAAGGTCTAGATAGGCTGTGTGGACCACCTTACCCTTATCCATGGCTCTGGAGAAATCAATCAGGTTCAGGAGACAAAATCGGCCCTTCACAAACCCAAACTGGGTGGGGTCCAGACCTTCACAAACCCAAACTGGGTGGGGTCCAGTGTTTGAAGGTTGCCAATGTCTTTGTTTATAAGTTCCATGATAATATGCTCCATGGCCTTGCAGATAAGGCTTGTCAGACTGATGGGACGGTAGTTTCCGGGGTCCAAGGTGGATCCCCCCTTGTGGATTGGGATAACTGTAGCTCTGCGCCACTCAGTGGGCATGAAACCTGAAGTGAGGCTATGATTAAACATGACACTTAGGTGAGGTGCCAGTTCATATTGTAGTTCATGTAGTACACAGCCTGGGATGTCATCTGGTCCCATGGATGCTGTATTCTTGGCTTTAGAGAGTGCGTTTTGTACCTGTGTGGCCATTACTGGAATTTGGCAATCTTCCGGTATTGAGATGGGTCATTTAGGGGGGTGAAGTTGGCACTGAATCGATCTGCCAGGATATTGGCAATATCCTTCGGATCAGTATATTTAATGCCATTCTGTTTTAGCTCAGAGCAGATCTGAGCATTGCCATTTAGATTCTTGACAGTTATAGAATGCTTTGTGGTTGTCTTTGGAATCTTTGGCAATTTTATTTTCGTAAGTAGCTTTGGAGGATTTTATGAGGCATCTCAGTTTCTTACTGAGGCTAGTAAGGGAGTTTTTTGCATCCTGGGATTTTCCTCTTTTCTGCAAAAGTTTCTTCCTTTTGTTGTAAAGTTTGTTTATGGCAGGGGACCACCAGATTGGCTTCCTTTTTTTGGATGAGAGCATTTTGGTTCTATTTGGGATGGCACAATTCATGCAAGAGTGGATGTGCCCGTACAGTGCCTTAGTGTAGGATTCAGCAGTTGAACTTTCAGTTCCTGTCTGCATGGGTGTCATGAAGTTTGTCACTTCTGACTTGAGTAGCATGAAGTTGGCTTTGGAGAAGTTTATGGTGGTTTCTTTACTGGGGGGGGTGGGATGTGGATGTTAAGGGTGATTAGCTTATGGTCAGACCTGACTAACGAGGGGGTGACCATAGGTATGGAGCATTGATTTCCCATGTTGGTAATGACCAGGTCTAGGATACTGGAGCCCCTGGTGGGACTATGGATTAGTTGATCCAGGGTGTTTTCCTGATGTTTTCGCTTAAACTGGAAACAGTTTCTTGCTGGTTCCTTAGCAATATGCTACAGACTTGAATATAACTGTCATGGGTGTCATTTGAGGATCTTAGTGACATCAATCTAACTTGGTGTAATGTGACTAATGTCTCAAAGTTTGTCTCTCTTCAACTTGCAACCACACATCATGGGGACACGTTATGCCAAAAATGGGACAGTACCAGTAGAAACCAGCAAATGTAAGGACACCAGACATGAGTGTTAGACTCTTTGCACTTCAAAAGCTATGACTGGGGGCATGGCAGAGGCATGATAAAGGCCCACTACATCTGGGGTGATCATGCCTACCCGTTTGCCTACAAAATGGTCTGGATGTTGCTTTGTGGGCTATACGACTCATGCTACTCAGCATTTCAAAACTCCTCCCAGCAGGTAGACTGAGAAATAAGTGAGCAATCCACTGGACAGAGCAAGTATTTTCAGTCTTTACTCATGGGTATGGAGTGCAAAGGACAATGCACAAAATCACTATGCTTGCTCAAATTCTTCAGGAGGTGGTAAACGAAACTTTGCATCACATCAGGGTGGTAAAATCGAGAAATGACTGAAATGCAAACTGTAGTGTTACAAAATCGACTGGCAGTTGATATGCTTGCTGCAAAAGGGGGGGGGTCATGTGCAGGCATAGGAAGTTGTTGCTGTTCATATATTAGTGACTATCATGACGGACAAGACACACTGGCAAATTTCATGGAGCAAAGGGTCAAAGATTTGGACAGCACATCAAAGCAATGGACACTTTTTGGATGGTTGGGCAGGGTTTTTGGTAACTAGTATAGTCCAAGGTATTGTAATCGTATTCTTTATTATATTTTTGATCATTTTAATATTTTTTATTTTGAATGCTGTAATTACAAGATGTTTAACCTCGCCTGCACTTGAAATGCTACTGCACATACCAGACAATAAAAATTCTATCACTACAGAAGACAAATGCTATGACACTGAAGATTATTTCATTACGCTAGGAAAAATAAAAATATAAATTACATGTCTTGTATGACATTAATAGTGTCAAGGGGGAAGTTTGTTACGGGACAAGATCAGTCTTAAAGTGTATATTAAATTTCCAGTTTCATAGCAGGTGGGTCATGTAAAATAAGGTGTTCACGAAGTCCAAGGTGAGACTAGGACTGAAAAGTCATTGATTCATTAAAATTACTGTAACATCAGAATCGTTGAATTAATAAGAAAATGTATAAAAGATGCAGTTTCCTTTGCTCATTGAGACTGGTTTACCAATTTCTATGAAGGTAGTCTCCCCGCGCTGTTAAATAAAATTTGTTTTCACATCCTGAAATGTTGTTCCTGACCGAGGGCAACTAAGGTAAATTCTTAATGTTATTTACTAGCCTTAACAACTCCAAAAAATAGATGCCAAACAGAAGCGACCCCAGCACACAGCCCTGAGGTACCCACTGGTGACCTGTCTCCTAGTGGAGGTGGCATCACCAATCCTGACTTCCTGGGTCCTCTCTGTGAACCAGCAAGTTATGTAGGGTTATGGCCAGTTAGGTGAGTTAATCAACTACCTTTATACCCAAATGGTATATTGTACAAAATACCTTAGTCATGTCCAGGTAGGTTGTCATGTCCAGGTAGGTGGTGTGCACCATTTTCCCCATTATATACGTCCTTGATAACCTTCACAAACAAGTCAACCAGGTTTAATAGGCATGACCTTCTCCTAACTAAACTAGGTTGAGCTCAGTGACTGAAGGTTGTCTAGGTCTTTGTTGATCATTTCTATGATAATTTGTTTCATGGCTTTGCATATTAGACTAGTCAGACTAAAACATCTGTAGTTTCCAGGGTCAGCTGATGAGCCACCCTTGTGAAGTAGGATAACAACTGCAGTCCTCCATTCTCTAGGTACAAAGCATATTTTGAGGCTATAGTTGAAAAGTGACTCAGGTGGTAATGATAGGTCGTGTTTCAAGCTACTTAGGAGGTATCCTGGGGGATCTACTTTAAAACAGCGAATTACCTCATCTTGCAGAAAGTGGAGATGAAAACCACAAAACTTACATTAATGAACTTTCACATCATCGTAAGTTTTCATCACGCAAGTAAACATTTAGCCAACAGTACATTAAAAAAAATAAACAAAGCAAATAATACTCACCCATGTGGGAGGCTTTACCCCCCACACCCCACCTTAATTAAATATACCAACTCCAAGATCGCACTACAGTGGAGAAAAAGGCAAAGGTCACCATGTTGGCCAACTGCCTTTTGCAATGAAAGTTTACAATGATGTGAGCATTCATTAATGTAAAACAGTGGTTTTCGTCTCGACGTTCTGCAAGTTAACGTTATGGTAATTTGGTATTTTAAAGTAGACTCATCCAGGGATATTGTTAGGGTCCAGCTGTGTTTTTGGCCTTAGCAAGCACTGGAAGGACCTGCTAATAGTCAGGGATGTTATGCTAGTTGGGTACTTCATGCGGGGTGGCAAGGGGGAGTGTGGAGTTTTGAGCCGAATTTGTCAGCAAGCAAATTTGAATGCTGCTTTGCTCAGTGAAGAAGGCATCAATGACCACCAGTGTAGCACACTATGTGCTGCCTTTCAGGTTTGGGACATAGCTCTTTATGACCTTGTGGTTGTTTTAGTATGCAAGGCTATTTTGATCTCATAATTGGCCTTGTTGGAATTATTAGTCACTTACTTTCCTGCTTAGTTTAGTGAGAGAGGCCCTATCATTAAAGGAGTTGATCTACCTGAGCTAAGCCATATCTTTTTTACCATTTATTATATACCCTAATAAAGTTAGGATTCCAACAGTGTGGTATGTTTTTGGCTCATTTGTACTATGTACAGCAGCTTCAATACAGCCACTTACATGGTTGTATAGGGTTTCTGTAAACAATTTCACACAGACTGCTCTGAACTCAGGTTAGGAGGGGCATTGAATAACCACAATATTACCTATATCATTCTATCATTTTTGGGGTTGTAAAAAGCAGTGGTCGAGATACACATATTAATTATGAGTACTGTGACATCTGTGCACTGGCTCAGCAATCAAGGAGCCTAAATCCTCACCACTAACACCAGTGAGGGGCGTCCATATAGGGAAAGGATAATAAATACACACACACAGTAAAGTACAATTTCTCTTAAGAGCACACAGAGATCACAGTCAGTCTGGGGCTGTTTTTTCCCTTTCGCTTCAGGTTCCCAACAAGACTCCCCACTGGCACAGCTATACGGTCCAGATCTCAGTCGAGTGGGTAAGCTAAAACCTCCAGCACCCTCTCTGTCCAACCAGTGCTTTGTGTCCCTGCCCAAGTAGCTGACACACACTGAGATAAGAGTTGAATGCAACCACAGAGACACACCTGGGTTACCCACACTACATTATAGTACCACTTGCCACCACCCACCAATATTTATCAGCTACTAAAAGGCCCTTATGAAAGGGTGTCCAATTATACTGTGTGATATTATCCAACTGGCAAGTGCAACTGAACAGTCAAGGCTTATTGGAGTGGCTTGGCCAGTATCACTATATACATGCAATGTACTCTGGAGCTTAAATTACCTCTACACAAAATAGCCACAGTTGGAAGGTTTAAAAATATTTAATAATAAATAATAAAAACACAAGACAATGCTTCTTACTACACAGTGCTAGTCACGAGTTCAGAGATCACAGAAAAGTACTTAAAATAATACAATAGAAAAGTTCTGACATCAATAATCTAATCTTCCTAGTTCCTAGCTATATCTAAGAGAAAACATAATTCTAAAATAAACACATACAGAACACAGGCAGAGTGCTGGTGAGTTGGATGTTCAAGACAAATGCTCCAATGCTCTCATTATTTCTGTCCTTAAATTGATAAAAACAGTACCACGGATTCCTATCATATGTAGGCACCAGGCTATTGGCCCCAGGGCCTACACAAGCCCAGCCAAATGGTACCCTGGCCTTTGCCACCCAAGAAAATTATTTTCCTGTGCCCCTGTCAAGCAGAGCCACAGAAGTGATCCCTGGGGTGAATTTCCTATCTCCCATCCAATCAAGATTTTTCTTGAAGACTGCTAATGAGGAAATTTGTTTGATATAGATAGGTAGTTTGTTCCATAGTATGGGAAGTCTGAGACAGGAATCTATCCCTCCAGCATGTTCTGTTTATTGTGGTGACCAGGTTTAGGTCCCTAAAGCGTGTAGCTCAGAGGGAGTGGGATTTCATTACGTGGAGCATGTCCAACAGCTCTGGGTTTGACATAGCTTTCTATGTTAGGCAGAGATCGCCTCCGAGTAGGCGATATGCAACAGAGTAAAGCTGGAGTTTTTTGAGATGGTCTGCATAGGGCATCTGTTTGTGGCCAGTAATCCTCTTTGCCTTTCCAGTTGTTGTACAGGTCTTGTGAGGTACATACCAAAAGGGGTGTTGTACTCTATAATGGGTCTGAGTGATGAGTAGAGGGGAACAATTGACCTCTTTTTTCCTGGATGAGAAACCCTTTGTGATGAGGTGTGCCACGTAGAAGGATTTCCTGACTACTGTGGTGATGTGATTATCAAAGGAGAGACTACTGTCCACAGGTCTCTTATGACACTCTTGTGTCAAGTTGACTACCGCTTATGTGGTAGTTCAGATTATATAATTTCTTTCGGGTTCCCAGGCTAACAGAAACTCAGAGGTGAACAGCCCTTTTGATCTTGTAGCTGCTCAGGAAGCCACAGCAATAAAAGAAATTATACATGTAAATTCTAGCCATTAACTCTAGTCTCAAAACAAAAGCAAAAATTCCTTCATCCAGACATCTCGGTTCCGGGTTTTGACAAATAATTTTATAATGCTTGACTTAATCAGCTTTCTTACAGCAGAGTGCACGGTTACATTTTATTCAGTTCAACATCCAATAGTCTTTTCACATTTTTAAGAGAACAAGCCTGTGGCTTACATTAATAATTTTGACAAAATTATCTACAAAATTGACAGAATTATCTACAAAATTCTATGTAGCTAGGCTGGCAGCCTTCACCTATCACCACAAGTACTACTACATTTTTCTTCAAGTTTTTTGACCAGAGTAAAAGATCAGATGATTACCTGAAGGGAAATGACAAATTCCAGTCTATTTTAGCTCATGAATTCCCAAAGATGTCATTGTTTATTCTTGCCATTACCTTCTGCAGTAGACCATCCTTAGTCAGATCTCTGTCATGACCTGTCCATCTTGGGTGTCTCAATATATGACAGCTCATACAACCAATGCCAAACACATACCCCTCTGCCATCACAAAGTAATGGCCCAGAAGGTACAGCAAACTTACATAAACCTCTTGGGATAGAGAGAGAAGATGATCCGATATTTATTTAAAGGGTTCTTTTGCACTCGTCTCCTGTCACTGTACACGCATATGCAAAATCAGCTGACTGGGGCTCTTCTCTCAAAACGAGAAGCCAATATACTTCAGCTTTATAACTCTCAATACAGAACAACTCAATACAGCAATCATTGTAACATGCTGGAGCTGTCATGCCATCAGCACTTAAGTCATTGTAGAACTTGTCTGCAATCCAAAAATGAATTTACAAGACTGAAAAGAGGAGCATTTTTAAAACAGAGGAAAACTTTTGAAAGACAGAAGGCTAGGAACAGCATTCATTATATCAGGACCCAAAAACATATGCGGAAACATCTTCTGGGAAACGCTCCTGCTCGGTCTTGCATCTCCCACCTTTCAAGGTGGTACTCCACAGTACTGGCCAGACTTACCATCTCTGACTATCAAGCCAACTGGAATCCTACACAAGTGTTCTACCGATGTAACACGCCACTGCCCAAAGACCTTAAAGTGTATGAGTCTTACCTACTGTGTTTGTACAATATTTCTACTGAGTGTGGTGCCCCTCTGTGCGTACCTAGCAGCCTGCAACAGTCTCCTTCCCCCTGTAACCCCTACTCTCCTCAATTACGCAACTCGGTTGTGATTATTTATTTGGCCACTAGGGGGGCAGTATCACCCTTCCTCTTGTGACCATATATCCTTATAAACCAGACTGTGTTTGCAACTATTACTTTTCTAGTGACTCCCCTCACTATTTTGGCCCTTGGTTTTAAAATAAGCCCATAGTACATCCCAGTACACCCAAACCTGCCTGACATAGGCTCTTTTGCCTATTTCTTAAATCCACTGTGTGTTGAGGCAATCCTCCTCTCCTTGGCTCTACCCACTCCGTTCGCCCTACTTCGCCTGCTGTGTAGTATGCTACAGCTTCTACATAGGCAAGACCAATAGATGCCTGAAGGACAGGATCCTCGAACATTATAGGGATATTAGGAATTGCAAGGAGAATAGTGCGATTGCTATGCACAACATGAATACAGGACCCGAACATATTTTTAAATTTCTGGTTTTACAAATCTTGTCTGAGAAATTAAGGTGGGGTAATTTATCTAATGATACAGAAGCTGCTGAGCAGTGATGGATTATTAGATTTAATGCAGACAAGCCCCCAGGGCTGAATCAAATGGTGTCACTTAAAAACCTTTTTTAAAAGCTCGACCTTTTGAAACATTGATTCTCTTGAATTTTTAGAAATTTAATATGTTACAATACATTTTCTATATATTTTATACATTGTATTTTAGATTGTCTGAGATATATATATATATATATATATATATATATTTTTATATATATATATATATATATATATATATATATATATATATATATATATATATATATATATATATCTATCTATATCTATCTATATCTATCTATATCTATCTCTAGATAGATAGATAGATAGATCGAGATAGATAGATAGATAGATATATATATATATATATATATATATATATATAGTTATACACATTTCTTATTTATCTTAGCTATAATTTCTTAGTGTATGGTCTCTTTAATTGCATAACTGTACTAATATGTACTGATGCACTAATTGCTATGTCTTTATTGGGTACAACTGAAATTTTGAAACATCATGTAACTAACCTCCAGTATTTAATGAATTATGGGATTTTTAACTATTGTCTGATGAAGGGGTGGATTCCTGAAAGTGCTTACCACTGTTTTGTAAGGATTTATTCTTTGCAACTTTGTTTTGATTTTTCTTTAATTTTTGTAATAAATCTCCCAGCTGTGGTACTGTCAGTGCTCTTATTTTTGTTATTCCTAATCCTGTCCACCCTTGTCACACCCAATGCAAATCTTAACATCTTTAACTCTGCCACATCCAGCTCAAACTCCTGCCTTTTTGTCAATGCCACTGTCTCCAACCCATATAACATAGCTGGTCTCACTACCCTCTTGTAGACCTTCCCTTTCACTCTTACAGGTACTCGTCTGTCACAAATAACTCCTGACACTTCTCCACCCACTCCATCCTGCCTGTACTCTTCTTCACCTCTCTTCCACACTCACCGTTACTCTGAACCATTGACGCCAAGTATTTAAACTCATCCACACCTTCGCCACCTCTACTCCTTGCATCCTCACTATTCCTCTCTCCTCCCTCTCATTCACACACATATATTCTGTCTTAGTCCCGCTGACCTTCATTCCTCTTCTCTCTAGAGCATATCTCCATCTCTCCAGGGTGTCCTCCACCTGTTCCCTACTCTCACTACAGATCACAATGTCATCTGCAAACATAATAGACCATGGGGACTCCTGTCTGATCTCGTCTGTCAACCTGTCCATCACCACTGCAAATAAGAAAGGGCTCTGAGCTGATGCTTGATGTAATCCCACCTCCACCTTAAAACGTATCAGTCACTGCCACCGCAGACCTCACCGCTGTCACACTACCCTCGTACACATCCTGTACCACTCTTAAAATACTTCTGACACTCCCGACTTCCTCATACAATACCACAACTCCTCTAGGCACCCTGTCATATGCTTTCTCTAAAACCACAAAGACACAATGCAACTCCTTCTGACCTTCTCTGTACTTCATCAACACTCTCAGAGCAAACATTGCATCTGTAGTGCTCTTTCCTGGCATGAAACCATACTGCTGAACACTATTATCACCTCCCTTCTTAACCTAGCTTCCACTACTCTTTCCCATAACTTCATGCTGTGACTGATCAGTCTAATCCCTCTGTAGTTACTACAGCTCTGCACATCACCCTTATTCTTAAAACTCGGTACCAAAACACTTTCTCCATTCCTCAGGCATCCTCTCACTTTCCCAAGATTTCATTAAACAATCTAGTTAAAAACTCCACTGCCATTTCACCTAAACACCTCCATGCTTCCACAGGTATGTCATCTGGACCAGCAGCCTTTCCATTCTTCATCCTCTTCATAGCTATCCTTACTTTCTCCTTGCTAATCCACTGCACTTCATGATTCACTATCCGTACATCATCCAACCTTCTCTCCCTTTCATTCTCTTCATTCATCAACCCCTCTGCTCAACACACTCTCCTCGTTTGTGAGTATGTTTCCCTCATTATCCTTTATCACCCTTACCTGCTGCACATCTTTACTAGCTCAGTCCCTCATCTAGCCAATCGGTACAGGTCCTTTTCTCCCTCCTTAGTGTCCAACCTTTCATACAACTCTTCATATGCCTTACCCTTAGCCACCTCTCTCTTTTGTCTACTTTCTTCATCTCTTTGACAATCCCACTTCTTGTTCGCCAACCTCTTTCTCTGTATACTCTTCTGTACTTCTTCATTCCACCACCAGGTCTCCTTGTCCTCCTTCCTCTTTCCAGATGTCACACCAAGCACCTTTCTAGCCATCTCTCTTACTAGCTCTGCTGTAGTTACCCAGCTATTTGGTAGCTCTTCACTGCCACCCAGTGCCTGTCTCAACATCACCTCACCAATACCCTTTTTCAATTTCCACCATTTGATCCTTGGTGCTGCCCTCACCCTCATCCTCCTCTTCCTGATCAATGTCATCCTACAAACCACCATCATATGCTGCCTAACTACACTTTCCCTGACACCACTTTACAGTCTCCAATCTACTTCAGACTGGCCCTTCTACACAAGATATAATCCACCTGTATGCATCTTCCTCCACTCTTGTATGTCACCCTATGCTCCTCACTCTTGTTAAAATACGTATTCATCACAGGCATATCTATCCTTTTCGCAAAATCCACTACCATCTGACCTTCTGCATTCCTTTGCTTAACACCATACTACCCATCACTTCCTCATCCCCTCTGTTCCCTTCACCAACATGCCCATTGAAATCTGCTCCAATCACCAGTCTGTCACCCTTGGGTACAGTCATCACCACTGCATCCAACTCACTCCAAAATTTTTCTTCCTCATCCATCGCACACTCAACTTGTGGAGCATATGAACTAACAACATTCATCATTACACCATCAATTTCCAGCTTCATAAACATCACTCTATCCAACACTCTTTTCACCTCCAAAACATTCTTAGCATACTGTTCCTTCAGGACAATGCCTACGCCATTTCTCCTCCCATCCACACCATGATAAAACAATTTGAAACCACCTCAGATACACCTAGCCTTGCTCCCCTTCCATCTGGTCTCTTGCACACACAATATACCAACCTTCCTTCGGTCCATCATAATCAGCTAGCTCTCTCCCAATACCAGTCATACTGGCAACATTCAAAGTTCCGACCTTCACTATCACAGTCTTAGCCTTTACCTGCCTTTGGGCATGCCTTCCCCCTCTTCTCCTCCTTCAGCTAACAGTAGCCCAATTTTTGCCAGCACCCTGCTGGCCAACAGTACTGGTGGTGGTCGTTAACACGGGCCTCGACCGATCCGGTATGTATTTCTGTACTGTTTTCTGCATGTATGACTTGGCAAAATTTTATGCCTGATGCCCTTCCTGACACAACCCTCGCAATTTATCCGGTCTTGGGACCAACACAAAGAAATGCACTGGCTTATGCATCCCCGGTGGCTGGGTTCAAACCCTGCCCAGCAGTCTGTGCATGAATTTATTTTGAAAACTGCTTTGAATAAACTTGGGAAAACCATCCTCACAGAAATGAGTATGCTAAACTTTGTAATTATTTCAATACAAAGCCTTTTCTCCCTTATTTGCTGGTAGGAGAATTTCCAATTTCCATTGATCAAGAACTTCTATACATGTTAGACTAAATAATTTGGCAGAACGTGTAGTTACAAATGGTATACCAATCCAAACAGAATTTTACCTATTACAACAAACACAGACTATGCTGCATTTATACAAAACTATTACACTGAGGATTACAAATCTTTAAAGGGGAGGGGGCGAACACATAAAATGCTGAATACACATATACATAAACACACAGAAAAACATAGATGCATTATATCTATACTTCAGAAGGACTGAATCATATTAATTCATGAAAATGACTTTTTTGTAAACAAAAATAGCACATTTTAAGCATCCTATGTGAGCTTCTCAGGAAGCTGTTGCCAACTGCTCCGCATTTTGCTCATTTGTTCCACATTATAAAACAACAGTGTTAAGTAATTGGTCTTTTAAAGTACGCTGCTTTCATTGGTACTGTAACTCATAAATGAAGGAAATGTGATCGAATAAAGAAAAATAAGCAAATAAATCAATACAGTATGCATCCAATGTAACACAAGACAGTAACGATCAGTGCAGCTATCATCATGCATCACCTATACCCTTCAACAACTTCTCAAAGATACTGTACAAAGGCAATATCAATATAGTATGCACCCAATGTAACACAGGGCAGTAACGATAAGGGCAGCTATCGTGATGCATCACCTACACCCTTCAACAACTTCTCAAAGATACTGCACAAAGGCAAAATCAATATAGTATGCACCCAATGTAACACAGGGCAGTAACGATAAGGGCAGCTATCGTGATGCATCACCTACACCCTTCAACAACTTCTCAAAGATACTGCACAAAGGCAATATCAATACAGTATGCACCCAATGTAACATAGGGCAGTAACAATCAGTGCAGCTATCGTGATGCATCACCTACACCCTTCAACAACTTCTCAAAGATACTGCACAAAGGCAATATCAATACAGTATGCACCCAATGTAACACAAGGCAGTAACAATCAGTGCAGCAACGATCAGTGCAGCTATCATGATGCATCACCTACACCCTTCAACAACTTCTCAAAGATACTGCACAAAGGCAATATCAATATAGTATGCACCCAATGTAACACAGGGCAGTAACGGTCAGTGCAGCTATCATGATGCATCACCTACACCCTTCAACAACTTCTCAAAGATACTGCACAAAGGCAATAAATCAGACACAGTGTTAAGTGTTACTCTAACTTAAAACTTCAATAGAACAAACATGATTTGCATCCACAGCAGACCTCTCAACCAACTGGGGACAAATTTCAACAGAATCAGGGACAAGTCAAGAAAAAAATCAGAGACACTTAAAATATTAGTGCTACTAACTTGAAACATTTACAGAATCAGAGCATATGAATTAATACACATTTTCTGAAGTAAAAGAAGTTTATAACTCCTAATTATTGTCATTATTCATCAAGTGTAATCCACCTTTCCTCCAAAAGGCACTAGTTATAGGAGGGGACAGAGTTAAAACCGAAGTCAAAATCAGGGACAGTTGAGAGGTATGACAGGCATTTTCTAAGTAACGTCTTTCGACACTGACTGACTTTAATCCTCTGATGTAGTAAAAAAAATCAAAACTTTGCAAGGTACAGAGCAACAAAATGAGGCAAAATTGGGGACAGTTGAGAGGTACAAATACAAGATGGGTCCTAACTACCTACAGCCTTAGGAGAATTCTACTGTTACCAAACACGTATGCTGTGTGCCTCGTAAAACTTGTTAATGATTTGTATCTTGTGGCACCGAATACAACATTTAACTAGAGACCTGCTCAGAGGACCGTATACATGACAGGTACACCTTCTATTTTTCAGAAAAAATAGTCTCGTTGAGGCAAATTTTCAAGAAACTGCTCTAAGTTTCGTTTGTAACCTCTTTATTTTGTATTTTGTATTATTTTAACTTGGTTCCCAGCCACCGACTAAAGCATAGTTGAGAGGAGTGCAGTTGCACTTTAGAAGTAGTTAACTGCTTACCTGTAATTTAAAAACCGTTCGCCCAGAAATCCTAGGAGGGCTGCTACTACCACACCGAATGTCAGCAGTTTCCCCATATTGCTTGCAGTTCACCGTTCTCTGTGATACTAGTGTGTACAAGCAGCAGGAGGTTTGCTCCCCAGTCCAGATAACAAAAATGTGGGTCCTTTGTAAACAGAAAGGGCTCTTCCACGGCCACCCCTATGAATTTGACAAAGTCCAAGAACCCAGACACAAGACTCTCTAGGAATTCCAGGTGGAGCTCCTTGCCTTTTATGCCTTGTTAACATCTCCGCCCATTTTTGTGACATCACCGAATGGGCCGTCCCATCTTTCTCTTTTCTGTGTATACTTTCCTCTATGTAAATTGAAATGTACTTCTAGTTCCTATCGACTTTCAACAAGACGGTGAGTACTGGCCACAGACTTTAGCCATGCATGTTTTCTGGATTTATTACAGTGGCAGGGTTACGTGTGATTGTGGAACTTGCAGGTTGAATCATTTAGGAGAGTGAGAGTCGTCTCAGTGCAACTCAAATGTGTGCCCTTATTTGGTGACAAATTCTGTTAGAAACTTGAACTGAAGTGTGAAGTCAAAATCTGGACAGCCTCGAAAGCTATGAGAACCTTTGGAGATCTAGGAGAAGGAAGCACAACAGCTGATTTTAATAATAACGAAAGAAAATAAAACGTTCCTGATCTTCCAAAGTATCTTTTCTTTGTCCAAGTGCGCCAGATTCGGAAAGGGGTGAGCACACACACACACACACACACACACACACTCTCACACTTTGGGCTTCTAGTTTAGATTTTTTAAATAAAGAATGCTGTGCCTTAATATTGCTCAAACTCTTACCACAAAAAAAGCCCCAAACAGTAGGGACAGATTTTAACAATTGGCCTTAGAAACTTAGAAAGTTGCTGGAATAAAAGGTCTTGCGTTACCACACATTTTTCTGAAGGATATGAAATCTGAAACGCAAATGCCTGTCATTATTTAGTGAATTCAGTCTTCATCGATTTGCTATACACACACACACACACACATAAAAAAAAGTATGAGGAACAGACCAAAAATATTAGGCAAAAATCTGGACATTCTGTGAAAATCTGGACAGTTGAGAGGTATGTGTGCTTCTATGTTCAAAAGAGGGACATCACACTCAGGGCCAGTGCTAGCATTTTGAGGGCCCCCAGCAAGTTTCACGTTGGGAGCCCTACTCAGAATATAAAGTGTAATCACATTCTTGTTGTATCTCTTCTCAGTCAAGCTCATCCAGCACCATTTAACTATCACTACATTGTCACTACATTGTCAACTGTGGTGGTGCAGCGGTTAGTGTTGCCACCTCACAACAAGAGGTTTTCTAGTTTGATCCTTGGTTGGGGTGCCTTCTGTGCGGAGTTTGCATGTCCTCCCTGTGGTCATGTCGGTTTTCTCTGGGTATTCTGGTTTCATCCCAAAGACATGCTGTAGGTGGATTGAACACCCTACATTGGCCATAGGCATATGTGTGTGTGCCTTCTGTGGAAGGTTGGGCACTGGTCTGGCAACTTGACACTGTAAAACTCCACTGCCAATCATGAGTGGACAGGTGATCTGCTGTGGTGACCCCTAACTGGGAAAAGCTGAAAGAAGATGGGGGCACAAGAGGTCCCCATAGACACTTTTTTCTCCTGTTTATATACTTCCCCCCTCAAAGAAAATATAGTTGTAATCCAAAAGTAAGGACATCATGTCCACTATCAAACTTGCTTTGTCATTAGAGAAATTTTTTACCCTTAGCGTTGTAAAAGTATTCTAACCCTTCTTGTTTAGGGATTGTTGAAAATAGGTTAACTATATCAATAGTCAAAAATATCAGGTCTTTAGACCAAATGTAATCTTTTAGCCTTCCCAAAAAGTCCCACGAGTCTTTAAGTAATGTGGCACTGAGTTAATTAATTACTTGTGTTAACCAGTGGTATATAGCCACTCCAGTTGGATAGGTTTTAGAATCCCTAGCTGGCTCTATTAGTCTAAATGAGGGAGGGTGGCTAACCAAATCTTTATGAACTTTGGGAATACCAAAAATGGTGGGAATATACGGGTTATGTACTTTTAAAACTTTATAATTTTTAAGAGAGATTCTCTGGTCTAGAATGTATTCTTCCAGAAATTAATCTATTCTTTGATACCATATGTTGACTTCATTTATTGATACTGGGGTGTATGTTTCACCGTCATTCAATGCTTTAAATATTTCTCTGGAATAATCTGACG
Organism: Protopterus annectens; assembly: GCF_019279795.1. Taxonomy (NCBI): domain Eukaryota; kingdom Metazoa; phylum Chordata; order Ceratodontiformes; family Protopteridae; genus Protopterus; species Protopterus annectens. The sequence continues at coordinate 1,869,940,928 of NC_056731.1, read as the reverse complement.
GTTGACGAGTTAAAAAGCACTAACTGCCCCCACCTTTATCTGGTTTTATAATTCTGATTCTGTCATCTCTACACAGTTGGTCTAAAAGCTCCTTCTCTTTCTGTGTTAAGTTACTATATTTCCCTTTTTGCTGTTGGGCATGTAGTTTGTAGAGGTCTGCAATTATGACTTTTTCCACTGTGTTAAGTATCGGGCGTGTCAGGAGGTTAAAACAACTTTTCTTTATAACCTTGGTAGCGTTATTAATTCCCCAAGGTTTAGGTTCATTTCCTTCATTTTTTTTTAAAGTATCCTGAAAACACTGGAGGGGATAAATGTATCTCCGAACACCATCATACTAGGTGACTTCAACTACCCTAATATAGACTGGGAACACTACTCAAGCCCAAACACTCCAGCCCAAAAGTTCCTGGAATTCATAAACTCAAATGCCATGGAACAACTAGTCACCATCCCCACAAGAGGAGAAAACATACTTGATCTCATCATCACGAACATGGGAGCACAATGTTCAACGCCGGAAGTATACCCCTCACTGGTGAGATCTGATCACAAACTAATCTCGCTGGAGGTCCTCATCCCACCCCACCCGAAATGAAAAGACCACAGTAAAGAACTTCTCGAAAGCTGACTTCACACTTCTAAAGACTAGTGTGGTCTCCTTTAAGCTCCTGAGCGGGTTAACGTTACTGGAACCGCTGAATCACTTACAAATTCCTTCTACCAGCACCTGCAGGCTGCATGGATCAGGCAATCCCAAGCAAAACAAAGACTCTTTGTACCAAAGGCAAGCGTCCAGTCTGGTGGACCCCAGCCATAAACAAACTCTACAACAAAAGGAGAAAGCTACTACAAGATAGAGCAAAATCCTTAAAAGGTAAGACACCGCTGATCACTATAAGTAAAAGCTAAGAGCTCTCATAAAATCATCCAAAACTAATTTTGAGAAAAAATAGCTAAGGACTCTAAAGACAACCATAAGGCATTCTTTAGCTATGTCAGAAACCTAGGAGGAAACTCCCAGATATGCTCAGAATTAGTTCAAAATGATGTGAAGATTACTGATCCTACAGACATTGCCAACATACTGGCTGAAAGGTTCAGTGCAAACTTCTCCCCTCCCCTAAAGGAGAGATATCTATACCAAATGATTGTAGCCCCCGAAACATCTCTAACGCCCAGGTGAGAACTGCTCTCTCCAAGGCAAAGAACACAGCATCCATGGGACCTGATGGGGTCCCCGGCTGTGTGCTCCATGAACTCAACGAGGAATTAAACCCACAGTTAGGACAGCTGTTTAATCTTAGTCTCACCTCCGGATGGCGCACATTAGGAGTGGCGCTGGCGACTATGGTCCCACTCCACAAAGGCGGTGCCTCCACCGACCCTGGAAATTACCGTCCCATTAGCTTGACAAGCCTTATCTGCAAAGCCATGGAGAGGATCGTAATGGATCTCATAAATAAAGACATAGGGAACTTGCAGACTTTGGATCCAACTCAGTTTGGCTTTGTCAAAGGCAGATCATGCCTTCTAAACTTGGTTGACTTTTGAAACAGTCACCAAGGCCATTGGCGAGGAAAGGCAGTCCATACAGCCTACCTAGACCTGGCGAAGGCTTTTGATACAATACCTCACCGGGTATCATTGAAAAACTCATCAACTTAAATGTAAACCCATACATTACAAGATGGGTTGCAAACTGGCTGAGTGACAGAACCCACAGGGTCAGAGTTGCTGGCGCCATGTCAGACTCAAAGCCTGTCACAAGTGGTGTCCCACAGGGCTCAGTTCTGGGCCCACTCTTGTTTGGCATCTACTTTTCTGAAGTACAAGCAAACACAGGAGGGTTATGGCTGACAAAGTTTGCAGATGACTGCAAACTGGGCGTAGTTGAAAACACATCCGACACAGATATCCTTCAGAAGGGTCTCACAGAAGCGGATAACTGGTGCCAGAGCCATGGCCTAAAGTTAAATGCCAAGAAATGCATAGTCATACCCTTCGGGAAAAATAAGGTTACCCCTAGCTACCATATAGGTGGCAATCCCTGAACACAGAAGAAGTTATTAGGGACCTGGGAACCCAGGTTGACAGTAGCCTTTCATTCGACACTCATATTGCTAAAGTAGTTAGGAAGACCTTCTACATTGCCCACCTTATCATGAAGGGATTCACATCTAGATCAAGGAAGTCATAGTCTCCCTATACTCATCACTCATCAGACCAATGATCGAGTACAATGCCCCACTCGGAATGTATCTGACCCGACACTTGCAGCAGCTGGAGAGGCCACAAAAGTTCCTCACCAAAAGGATAAAGGGTCTCAAAAATCTGTCTTATGCTGCCCGACTGAAAGAACTCCAGTTATATTCAGTTGCTTACCGCTTGCTCAGAGGTGACCTATGCCTGACATACAAGGCCATGTCAAACCCAGATTTGATGAACATGCTTCATCTCAAAAAATCTAGATCCCTCAGAGCCACAAGGGCGGGAGACTTAAACCTCGACACGGTTAATAATAGGACGTGCTGGAGGGATAGATTCATCACCCAAAGACTCCCTGTGCTGTGGAACAAAATCCCGGTTTATGTGAGGCAGAGCACCTCGCTGGCCTTGTTCAAGAGGAATCTTGACCAATGGATGGGAGATCGCAGATACACCCCAGGGGTTACCTCAGTGTCACTGCTCGACAGAGGCACAGCAAAATAATGGGCATAGTTTCTCCAAACTAAAGGGGTGGCATAAGCCACAAAACTATGGGCTAGGCTTATAAATGCCCTCGGGCAGATAGCCTAGTATGAACCTATGAACCTATGAACCTATACTGCTAAATTCAATTTTCTAATAAAACATTTAACTTCCAGTAAAGAATCTAGTAAGTCAAATCTCCTTGTAAGGACATATTTTAATACTTTTTTAAAAAGGGAAAAATGCTCTCGAGTAATACTATGTCCTGTGTAATTGAAAATGTGGGAGCCCTGAAAGGAATTCCCTACCCCTCTGGTTACTATCTGGGCTTCATTAATCACACTTTTTCTAATTGGTATTTTCTCTCTCCACCAATCTGAACATTAACTAACCCCTGTCGTATCTGTGGAGCTCCTGTGTATCTCCCCTCCATTCCCTTGGTTCTAAATTCTTCCATTTCTTGTTCTGTGGGGGAGGTAAAATGTTTCCTGTTTTCTCTCCATCCTTGACCGTTATACTTCAATTGTTGTTTGTTCCCCTTATTATATCTATAATTATTTGCCTGTTCTTGCCTAACAAGGGGATGAGTGTGCCCTCTCTTTTTAGTTAAATACGCTGAATTGTTGTTTGTTCCCCTAATTATATCTATAATTATTTGCCTGTTCTTGCCTAACAAGGGGATGAGTGTGCCCTCTCTTTTTAGTTAAATACGCTGTACCGTTTACATATTGTTTCCTATCTCTTTCAATTTTCTTTCATTTTTTTTGTTTAAAAATATTTACACATTTCTTATTAACATTAGATCATTTCTTATCATAAAAACCTTCCCATTGTGGAAACAATGAATCATTTCTAATGTCACAATCAAGTTTGGAAAGCTCACAAGTGAGCATCTGTATTTTTTCTTCATTATATTTAACCATTTCTTCCATCAGTTCAAAACCATGCCAGTCAAACATGTCTGTAAATTCTGCAAACATATGGTCATTATAATCCAACCCAAATGGAAAATTGTACACTCGGCACCCTTGGGGAACAATCCTTAGCTCCAAACATCTCTTTAAATACCCATTATCTAACTGCAACCCTTTCATTCTGTGCAGTTTCTTTTCTAAGCCATAAATAGAATCGATTTACCTTTATAATGTCGGCAGCTGGAATGTCAAACCCGCTTCCACGAACACCAAGCTGCGACTCCACAAAACCTCGAATACCAGATTTCCAAACTGCAAAATTTCACTCCTCTTTTTGACCCATGTTAGCACTTGTTTGCAGGTGTGGCGCAGTCGGAAATGTCAACATTCGAGGTTTTTTCAAGATTTTAAAGTGTTTGCAGTTCCGATTTCGTGGAAACGGTTCTCTGATATGGCCATTCGGTAATACGTGATCGACATTATAAAGGTAAACCCTAGAATCTTTTAGTGAGCTAAAAAAGCTCTTCTTGTCATTCCGCTTTTGGTCTTCATTCTCACAAACATTTTTAGAAAGGTCAAACCCTTTGTTAATGATATTGTCAATATCAGCTTTAAAAGTGTTCCCTCCCACTGCTCCTTGCCAATCTTTTGTTTGTGTTGAATTATGAAATTGAGTAATGTTAACAGTCTGAATATAATTAGTCCTGAGATAATCTTCCCCGCTATTTGAACTCGTTGCATTAGTGTTAAAAACTGCTGAGTATGTTTTTTTAAGAACAGTACCTTTTCTTTCCGCTCCCAACAGATCTTTTTGTCCACCCTGTGTACTACAGGCAACAATTTCAGGAACAGTACTGGTGTTTACATCCATTTCACCTCCACTACAGATCTCAGTATTTGGTGCTTCGTTGTTACGTCCTACATTTGTACCTGACACTGGAGAGGGAGTACAAAAATCTCCATTTGTTGTCCTGCAATCTGGTTAGGTAAGTAGCTCTATAAGGTGGATCGATTTGCCTTTTACTATTGCAAATTCTGAGTTATCTCGTTCAAATTCCTCCCGCTGAACTGGGCAGAAAACCAATGGGAAGTCATCTAAATATCCATACGAGGTTACCAGTGCCAATAAAAATAACGAAGGAAACAAGAATAAAAGTAGAAATTACCTCGCAAGGAAATCCAGACTGATCCACACTCACTTCCATCCTATATTGAAACAAACTATTAAGCACTTTTGTCCTGAAACGTAGGACTTCTTAAGAATGTAAAATCCACTCCATCTACCAAATTATTTTATATATGCGCCACCCAATCCCAAGAAGGCAGATATACCAAAAGTAAATTTATATTTAAACCATGTAGGCACTACAAGCTATTTTTTTTCAAATGTATTTTATAAAAAACTCGACCTATTCACACTAAATACAGAAAAAAATCTGCTCTAGCCACTCTATTTTGTTGTATCATTCTAAATGTGCTATAGTCTAATTTCTTAGATTATTTATGGTTTTGTACTTGGGCTGAAATGAACATTTCCATTGGGACCAGAGTTCTATTCAGGTTAACAAAGTGACATAAAATAAAACATATAAACATTAATATAAATATCAACTTTGAGATTGCATGTGACAGTCTGACCAGTACATGAGTATGATAAAGCTGTCTTGGAAAAAACTGTCAAAACAAGTCTTATTTTGATAGCAATAAATTATGTAAATTGTGCAAATATATAATTTTCTTAGAAAATTCCAATCCGTCATTGGAAGATCAGAAAATAAGTTCAGATACAACCTGCCAAATTAGTTATAAACATTTTTTTGTGTAAGTAGTGCTGTCTTTAACGTCTAAGTGGACCTGGTAGGTCTGTTTCACCACTGTGGAAAACCCACCTTTGCAAAGGTGTAATATACTCACATTCAATAAAGATGAAAGGGGAGATTCATGAAAGCCTACACAATAATTTTTACCGTGTGCACATTGTGGCATGATGCGCATATGGACGTGACAAGTTTTAAATTCAGTGAACTCCACGGAGCAGCAGAGCACAGTCACGCTCGAATACAGAAACTTCTGTGGCATGCAAATCACAGCATAAGTAGCTGAATTTTATGCTAATGAAGGAAATGAACACAGTGAAGTGATTCAACAACCTCTAAAGTAACTGTGTCGACTCTGTGTTCGTATTGGCTATGTATTCAGAAACTTCCAAACACAGACACGGAAAGGGGTCTACACGGAAGCAAGACCATGGAAAACCTGTTACATTTTGTACACAACTGACCTCAGCATGTAACCCCACACATATTATGATCTAATTATAGAACGTGGATGCTGGAATATCACAGTTACAAAATAAAAAATAGATTTGTAAGGGCCATGACATAAATGCACGTTTGCTCCCCCCACCCCCAAAAGAAAATGTAATTGTACATAATGCAGGCTGCTATAATGTTAGAGCATCCAGAAATAGAGTATTATATTGTACTGTAAACATATGCAGTATGTAGCAGATATACGGGCAAAGGAATAGGCACCCTTGTGTTTACAACATTGCACTCCCATGCCGTTTCTCTTCTGACACTACTACTAACTGTGTAGATTCCAGGCTGTCAGCATGGTGAAGATGCAAATTAGGTAAACACTCATTGGCATTGCTGAATCCCAAAAAAGAGTAACCCTGTAGGGATGTTCACTTCATACAGGCATTTCCACTGTGTTTTGTTTTCAATGGATGTCAACAGTGAGTGATGACATCAGGAGGGTGTTTCAGGTTACACTTTCAAAGTTGTAAAGGTCAGTTTGTGGAGGGTGAAGGTACATGTAAGCTGTGCACAAATTACAGGTCATATGTCATTCTCAGAATCTCATTGTAAAATGTGTCTTCTCTGTCCAGTTCGAATAAATTTTGTACATTTTTAATGTCCTCATTTGCACAATTGCGCAATGGAGGAATGAATGAATGACAGCTTTTGGAATGCTTGTTTTGTAGATAATTCTGTGGCACCATGTGTATGTGTAGGGCTAGAGTGCAGAAGGTCCTAGGTTAGAGTACAGGGTGGGTACGTTTTCCTTTTTATATTAAATATTTGTGCAATATCACAGGAATAGAGGAAATTAATTACATTTTTGCTGTACTTGCCTTATTTATGAAATATGTGCAGAGGTGCACCTAGCACAATGATGAGCAAGCAGTGTAATAGATGCTAATGACAGTATAAGCAGGTGAACTCCATTTTCATGAACCAATCAAATTCAGTGCAGCTATTCTACATGCTATAAAGCATCCATTTAACCTCCATTCTTATTTTCCTAAATATTTCAATACCATTAGAGTGTAGACAAGAACATTTTATCTGGCACAATGCTAGGAGCTGTTGCTATATCTGCATGTGCTAGAAGCTGAAGTCAATGTTGCTGGTGCTGATGACAATAAGCCTAGGCCAAGAAGGAGAACATTGATCCTGCCCAGGGTAACTTATCAAACTCTACATAACCTGGAGACTGTAGAGTGCTATAGGCTGGACAGCGACACCTTACAAGAACTCTGTGAGCTCTGCTGCCCTCAACTCAGAGCCAGAACCAATCGAGGGGAACCCATCCTAGTGGAAACTAAGGTATGTGTAGCCCTTAGAATATTAGCTACAGGTACTTTTCAAAGACCAACTGGGGACATAATGGGTGTGTCACAGGCATCAGCATTCAGGATGGTCCACCAATTCCTGGATTCAATGCTCATACATGCCAGTGAGCACATATGTTTTCCCTGCAGTTCTAAGGAGGGGGCTAGCAATATGCAACAGTGCTACAGTGCACTACTCTGAAGTACTGGGTGCCATAGATTGCACTCATGTACAAATCAAGGCACCACCCTGTGAGCAGAGTAGAATCTACATTAACCACAAGGGATACCACTCCATCAACTACCAAGTTGTGTGCAATGCCCAGGGAATAATCTTGAATATGTGTGCTGGCAACACTGGCAGTTATTATGACTCCCACATCTGGCTCACATCACAGCTGTATCAGATATTTGCTAGGGGGGACATCCTACAGGGTCATTTACTGGGCAATGCTGGCTATGCACTGGAAACGTGGATAATGACATCTATCAGAAGTGCACACACACCCATGGAAAAATGCCATAATGAGGCACACACTCAAACAGAAGCATCATAGAACATGTGTTTGGGCTGTTGAAGTCATAGTTCCAGTGCTTAGATACATCTGGTGGAGCCCTTGCAGTATAATCCAGAGACATGTGCACCAGTCCTCACAGTATGTGCTATGTTACACAATCTGATATTGCAGAAACAGTTACAGCAGGATCAGCTAGGAAAAGGGACACATATTCCACCACTAATCTAGGTCACCATAGCCACAGTCAGAGGAGGGTTCACAGGACGAACCACCAGCTGCTGTGCCTGCAAGCAGATGTAGGCATGCTCAGTAGCCCTTGCTCTGTCTAAAAGACAATGCATAGCACATTGACTGATCACCTAGTTGCCTAATGCCTTTCGCCTATTGGCACACATAGTAAAATTGATGCCAGGCAACTCACACAGCCTGTATCTTTCCATGTACTGGCTGTGTACACCATCCATCAGAGAGAATCAGCCTTGATCTCAAAATGTGTTCACTGCTGCATTTGCAAGGTATGTCCTGAACCTAGAGGGTAGTTTTTGAGTGATGTTATGGCATATCCCAGTGTTTACTAGGTTGGAACAGTAATTAAGTAAATAGCGCCATGGATTTGTGCTCAAAGTACTTTAACATGTGACAGCAGAGAGACCTTTACTTTACTTCATATGTGTCCGTTAGTAGGCCTCAGGAGTCAAAGATTCACAGACCTATCTCTGAAGTATACTGATGCTCACTACGTGGCCTTATTTTTGCAACATACATTTGTAATTGAAAATCTGTAAAGACAGAAGGTAGACGGTACTGATACACATTGCAGTTTCTGTGTTCAGAAACCTTCCCAAGATCAAACAACAGGCAGGAAGCAGAACAAGGAGAGTAACAAGATCATCATACAATTGTTTGTGCCACCGCAGTATCAACTTTGCTTACTCACAAAAGCAAAGGCTATCCTTGTTTGTGACATAACAGTACATGAGTCCTCCCCCAAGAGCAGTGCAGCCTTGCTTGTGCCATAACAGTAACTCAGCAATGGTCTCCCCAAAAGAACAGTATATGGCTGTTTGTGTCATCCAGCCTGGCCTTCACTTGCTGGCTAATGCATAACGTATAACTCCCAGTTAATATCCGCACACATTTTAAGGCCGTGAATAATGAATGCCTTACACATTTGAAGGTCTCACAGTACTGGTCAGCAGCGGCCTTAGGTCAGCTGGTGCCCTAGGCAAAAGGGCTCCACAGCGCCCCCCCCACACCACCCAGGTGCTCCCAACCTGGTCTACCTACACCACATAAATACTGGAAAAGTGCCCCTGCTACAGCGGCACCCTAGGCGGCTGCCTAGTTGGCCTATGCCTAAGGCCGGCCATGCTGGTCAGATAACTGATTAAGTACCAAGAAACACAGACAAGTAAGACAAAGCTGTATATTTGACAACAGAATCCTAACAGGTTGTGTGATCAGTATTTGCACTACGTCAAAATGTAATACAGAGGGTTATTGTTATTCTATCAACTGTATAAATTTGTAAAACTTGTCCATGTGTTTGGTCCTTTTTCAACCCAATATGTATGGCTTTGTCCATTTTCCTTGCTATAATTTGAGATGTACGGCCCAATAGTAATGTCTTTTGGCTTTTCCCAGTTAGGGGTCGCCACAGCAGAACTCTGGCCTGCTAATGATTGGCAGTGGATTTTTTCACGGTGCTGGGTTGCCAGCTCGATGCCCAACCTTCAAAGAAGGCACACCCATTCATGCACGCACCTATCTGAATGTCTTTAAACATCACTCGACCATGGGGGGGACATTCAGACTCCACACAGAAGGCACTCCAGACAGGAATCGAATGGGACAACCTCTTGCTGTGAGGCTACAATGCTAACCGCAATGTGCTATATAAATGTATATATGATGTTGTCTGATTTCAGTCCATGTGCTGGCTACAGAGCCACAAGCATTACAACCCTGGGTTCTGAGTTCATTTTTTTCCACACATATATTACCATATGACAAAGTGTAATTTATAATGTTGTGTGCTCCCTCATGTGTAGTGCCATTTGGTGCTCATAACCATGCTCTGTTAAACTTAAACATCCAAATATGCTTTGTAAGGTTACTTGTGTTATACAGCTAGGCTACTAAGCAGACTAGTGCTATTAGGCAATTAGCCTCATATGACGCTATGACCTTATGTTCCTATGCAGGCCTCCCAAGCTGTTTTCCCTCTCATGGCCTGCTGATGTCATCTACTATAAGTTCACCTGCACTCCTGCATAAGTCAGACTTGTTCTGTGGTGCATTTGTTAAGCACTGTGTTCCGTAGTCTGTACACTTAGATAGGCAGGGGTTCTGATCTCACTGCAATTGACTGTGTGTGTGTGTGTGTGTGTGTGTGTGTGTGTGTGTGTGTGTGTGTGTGTGTGTGTGTGTGTGTGTGTGTGTGTGTGTGTGTGTGTGTGTGTGTGTGTGTGCGTGTCTAGTCAGCAGACTAGAAGTGCTATCCTGCAGTTACTTCTCCAATGGCATGGCTTGCCATTTTTTGGATATCTGCTCATCCCTACACAGTCATTCCATAATAGTCTCCCAAGCTGTTGTCTCCTACAGGACCTGCTGATGTCATCTACTATAAGTCCACCTGCACTGCTATGTGAGTCACACTTGCTCTGTGGTGTGTGCATTAAGTACTGTGTTCCATAGTTTATGCACTTAGACAGGGGGTTATAATCTCACTGCAGTCAACTGGCTGTGTGTGTGGTATGGCTGGCCTTTTTTTGATAGCTGCTCATCCCTACACAGTCATCCCATATCGGAGTCCAAAGCTGTTGTCTCCCACAGGGCCTGCTGATGTCATCTGCTATAAGTCCACCTGCACTCCAGTGTAAGTCAGGGTTGTTCCATGGTGCATGCATTAAGTAATGTGTCCCATACTCTGTACACTTAGATAGGTAGGAGTTCTATTCTCACTGCAGTCAACTGTGTATGTGTGTGTGTCTGTGTGAGTCAGCTGTACCTTGATATTGCAGAGAGCATTTTACAGCTATAGGTGGGACACTGTTATATTCTCCTCAACAGACATTGTTGATGTCATCAGCTATAAAGTGTTGTCTGAAACACTCCAAGTCAGACTTGTGCTGTGGTCCTTGCATAAAATACTAGGTTCTGTAGTCTATCAGAACTTGTCAGAGATTTGGGATGCATGGCTAAGCTTAAAATGCCCTTGTGGTTGTTAGCCTAGTAAACACGTATGAATCTGTGGACCTAGATAGGTAGGGGTTCTCTTCTCACTGCAGTCAATTGTGTGTGTGCATTAGCTGTAATTTGATATTACGGGGAGCATTGTACCCCAGCTGGTGGGACACTGTTATTCCCATAGTCTGAGCAGACAATGCTAATGTCATTGGCTATATCAGAGTACTGTATGTATCTCATTAGGGCATGATTAGACAGTGTCCTAGATGTCAGGCAGCCATCACATCATGCAATACAAGACAGATTAAAGTGACATCTGTTTTAATCTGTACACATATATCGTGGCATGGTTTATAGACTCTGTGTTAGCTTGAAGAGAAAGCCCTGTGGGGTGTCCTGCAGATGCATGTTTCTGGTGAGCTACATGCAGTAGAGATCATGACACTGTACTGTTTGTATGAGATTATACTACAGTGCTGCCATGATACTGTACTGCTCTGATGAGATTACACTACAGTGCTGACATTATACTGTACTGCTCTGATGAGATTATACTACAGTGCTGTCATGATACTGTACTGCTCTGATGATATTACACTACAGTGCTGCCATGATACTGTACTGCTCTGATGAGATTACACTACAGTGCTGTCATGATACTATACTGCTCTGATGAGATTACACTACAGTGCTGTCATGATACTGTACTGCTCTGATGAGATTACACTACAGTGCTGTCATGATACTGTACTGCTCTGATGAGATTACACTACAGTGCTGTCATGATACTGTACTGCTCTGATGAGATTACACTACAGTGCTGTCATGATACTGTACTGTTCTGATGAGATTATACTACAGTACTGTTATGATACTGTACTGTTCTTATGAGATTACACTACAGTGCTGCCATGATACTGTACTGTTCTTATGAGATTATACTACAGTGCTGTCATGATACTGTATTGTTATGATGAGATTATACTACAGTGCTGTCATGCAATCCAGAGATCTGAATGTGATGGCCTGTCTTATGATGTGCACCATCATTTTTCTACTGGATAATCATTAAAGAGAACAATTAGAAAGTAATGAGACACATTGCAGTTGCTGACGTCACAACCCTTACAAGAAAATACACTATAAAGTAGTGCAATGATGATGCTAAACATTGTACAACTTGGCAAGGCAAATTTAATTCACAGGTACAGTTAACATTTAAACAACACAAATGTAGATATACTAAGCAATAATGTAGCTAAGCACCCTGTGCATCAGACACAAAGCTTTAGTTTCCCTGAATCCAAACAGGGAGAAATCAGGGATATGGCACAGTTATCCTCACTTGCACATGGTGTTGTTGGGGGGGGGAGAGGCCTAAGCTGTGTGTGTGTGTGTGTGTGTGTGTGTGTGTGTGTGTGTGTGTGTGTGTGTGTGTGTGTGTGTGTGTGTGTGTGTGTAAGAATGGGGAAGCAGGCAGGCTAAGCCATGTATCTGTTTTGTGTGTCTGTAGAGGTCCTCCATGTGAAAGTGGTGTGTGACAGTGTGCATGAACATAGCCATGTTCAGTGCTAGCTCTGTGTCTTGGTATGCTGGATAGGTGTGAGATGTGCATGGTAGAACTGTCAATTCATTGTCACCCCAACCGCGAATCCTGGCTCTGCTAGGAGATGCACTGGCACCTACATGCCCAAGGTCAGATGCAGTGTTACTATCTGACTGTGATTGTTGTCTGCTGGAAGTGCTCCATTCACAGGAATGCCCAGGGCTATGAATCCATGGTCTGCCATGTCTGGGTGTGGACAGCACACTCCCTGCAGGGAAAGTACTGCCACTATGGGATTGTGATAGGGCATGGCCACGTTTTCTATCAGTAGATGGTGTGGCTGACCTATGCCCACATGGATGATGTCCCCCTCCCAGCAGATGTGTCATCACAGACACTGCAATTCATTGAAATGGCTATATGATGGAGGCAGTCATGGATGTCAGACTGTGCCACATCTGGAACCCTCAGCCTTTGTCTGGAGCACCTTTCAAAACATGCCTGTGCCTCCATGATGGCCCTAAATATCCAATGAGTGCACCAGGTGGAGGGACAACAGGCCTCCTCCGAGCACCCCTATCAACCCTCCTGTATGACACTTCACCAACACTTTGGCTATGGGCAGATTCAACAGGCACTGAAGCTGCAGTAGCCACACACCCCTGATCAATGTCCTTGTCCTCAACCTGTCCAATATCTCTGGCCTCAGTGGACAGGGTAGGTTTAGGCCTACTGGCTATGTCCAGGGAAATGAAGGGGAACATTGGATGTCAACCTCTGTGCCAGATTCAACCTCTGCAACCCCCCAACTGTGCCTCAGTTTTGCCACCATCATCATCAGTGTCTATGGAGACATTGACATCAAGTGTCAGAGTGCCCACACTCCCACTGTTACTCTCACCTGTGATAAAAAGAGAGAATCACATGAATACAGTAATGCCTATGGTATTATGCTGCAATATATACTAAAAGGTACACTGCTGTCACTAATACTGACAGTGCAACAATATATACAGCAGGCCTGAGAGGACATATTATGAGATATCTTGAAATGTATCTACAGTACCGACATAAATGTATTAGATTTACCATATGCAGGAGGCCTGCGTCTCTGTATTCCTGGTGGTCCTGAAATAAGTAAAGCAAGAGGTAATGGCAACATCATCATATTTAACAGTAATACAGGGGGTAATACATTTACAATTCTATATCTGCAGCACCTCAAATGTCAACAAGAATGTGGTTGACAACTTCAAAGTAAGGTTCTAACTGTAGCAATCCTAAATCCACCCACTCAACAAGCAATTGACACAGACATAAACATTACTGAAGTTAGTGCACTATGCTACAGTATTCTAATTATCTTCTAACAAAACATATCTGGAAGCACCTCTTGGGATGCAGGAGTTGTGCCCACATCAGGAACATAATGTGCCATGGATTGCTGGGAGCTGTCCTGGGTGGCAATTTTCATCAGGAATACCTCAGTGGCAGTGAGAGGGGGTTCTGCAGCAGGGCCCCCACCTGTGACTTGACAATCGTGTGCCACTGCAGTTGCATGCCTATGTGCAGCTGTTACCATGTCTGTTGCTCTGTGCCTCGCCTGCTCATATGTGTGAATGAGCCACCCAATGGTGTTAATGTTGGCGCTCAGCCCTATTGGCCCTGCCCCCTGGACAGCAGCACAGCAGCATGTTGCCTTAAGGCGATTATCAGATTACTCTCTGCATCTGCAAATGGTGGCCTACATAGAGAAGTTGTGCCATAACATGACCTCAGCTTGCTCCACCCCCTTGTAAGAACAGTGTACCCTTGCATGTGCCATAACAGGAATTCATCTTTGTTCCCACCACCAAGAGAGCAGCATATGCTTGCTTGTGTCATCCAACCTGGCTCTCATTTGTTGAAAACTATTCCCAGTTAATAAACACACACAATGTAAGGTAAATGAGATAGACTGGCTTTCATATTGCATATCTCTGAATACTGGTCAGATAACTGCTGAATAACCAAGCAACACAGATTGGTATAATTTCAAGGCAACAGTCATAACAGGTTGTGTGTTCACTAAGTGCAGTACATCCAAATCTATTTCATATAATACATGCATAAATAACAGCTAATGGCTTGATATCAGTTAAAATACATTGTGGAAGAGTGTTGTGTGATGGATAACTTAAAATTGTTTGCTGCCAAGCTGTGTGTGCGGCCAACAGGGATAAGGCACCCATCCTGTTTTCTGCAAGTGCATTGGAGTGAGATTGGATATCCAGACCTCTGCAGACATACCTCCTGTGTAGCAACAAATTGTATTTCCCTTTTTTTCTTTCATCTTCTGTCTTACTTTAATGGGTTAAGGGAAGTGAATTGTGAGGCGCATTGTTTGTGAAATGCGCTGCTAAGCACAAACAGGTTTGGCTGTGCTAATCAGTTTTGCCTATAGAGCAGCATTGTGCAAAATGGATGGCTGGACCACCCAGTTAGCAGACAGGACCCAGGCATCCAAAAATAGAAGCCAGGTGCTTTATAGTAATGTAACTGGGCATTGCACAAACTTAAGTGCCACTGTACTGAGGTTAACAGTGAGAATACTAATTTAGGGAATGCTGTGTAACTTACTCTGTGGAAACAGGTACTAAGTTTAGGTCTCAGATCTAGATGGTCCCAGGTTTGAGTACAAGGTGTACAGTCTTTATTTTACTGTTGTGACATTACAGTATTTAGCAATGAACTGACACATAGCAAAATGATATCCTAACTTTCATGTGGCAATAGCTGTCAGTGCAGGACTACCATTCATATGGTCCAGGATTCGAATACAGCATATGTCATTCAATTTTAATGTTGTACCAATTCACATTATAGTCACTCTCACTTACAGCAGATGAACTAGTGCAGCTTAAATAATATACACAAACATACACACACACACACACACACACACACACACACGCATATATATATATATATATATATATATATATATATATATGGATTTGTATCACTTCATTGAAAGACCATTTCCCTAATACTTATTTCAC
The DNA here is from genome assembly GCF_019279795.1 of Protopterus annectens. Taxonomy (NCBI): domain Eukaryota; kingdom Metazoa; phylum Chordata; order Ceratodontiformes; family Protopteridae; genus Protopterus; species Protopterus annectens. The sequence goes on along the minus strand of NC_056731.1, from coordinate 1,869,925,410 downwards.
TGAGACCAAATCACCTAAAGTTCATTTCACCTAAAACTCATTTCACTGACAAGTACTACTCTAAGGCAAGTCAAAGGTATATGTCCTTTTCTCCACTGTAATGCAATCCTGGTGTTAGTATATATAGGTGGGGGGGGGCACAGCCCCCCCATCTAATTCGGTTTTACCAAATAATGTAAAACAAAACCAGACAACAGAAAAACAAATTAAATGAGGGGCTATGCCCCTCACATCCCTCAATGTTGGGGGTTGTGCCCCCCACACTCCCCTAACTATATATACTAACACCAGGATCGCACTACAGTGAGGAAATAGACATATACCTTTGCCTTGCCTTAGAGTACTACTTCTCAGTGAAATAAGTTTTAGGTGAAATTAACTTTCAGTGAAATGAAGTTTAGGTGATTTGGTTTTAGTGAAATGGTATTTCAATGAAGTGATACAAATCCATATATATATATATATATATATATATATATATATATATATATATATATATATATATATATATATATATATATATATGAGACTTAGGACTGACACAGTAATAGTGTATCAGTTATGTAATTATTTATTTATCTATGTATTGTCTAGTTAATAGCAAAAGTCTGAGTGAGGATAAAATGTGCACTGTATTCAGGCAAGTATATTCCTGCTTTGTGGCTTGGCATGCCCTTCTCATCTCAGTCACTGAATTTCCTGTGTCTCAAATATCATAGAAATTGCATTAGTTACCAAACTTTTGCATTGCTTACCATTGCACAAACATGTTGCACCCTTTGCACCCTGTTTGTGTGATGGTAAGTGATGTGCAACTTTTTCAAATATTGCCAATCAAAAAGTGCGCCTTCTGAGCAAAAGCGATATGTGCAATTGGTGGGAAAATATCATTCTATATTGGACTTGCTCTGTGACAGACATGGTAGGCGGTTCTGGTGAGGGTTTGAGATTTAGGGGTCAAAGGTGGGGTGCACAGGAGTCCAGAATATTTGTTGGACTCCTGGTGAATGAACATGGGCCCTAGCTCCTGCAGAGGCACTATCATGGCTCACATTCAAGGACAGAGGCATGGAATAGTCTTCCAAGGCTCTGACCAGTGCAACTGGTAACCCCCGTACTGGTAAACAGTGTAGGAACCACTACTGAGACCTCAGGATGAGGAAGAGGGATATCCTTGACCATTGGATTGAGGAATGTCAGACTGGTGGCACCCCACAGATGTGTAAGTATGACTTTCAGACATTATTTGTAATAGTTTAATGCTGCATATAGTCAGGCTTGGTATTCATAATGATATTTTGGTCTGTTCTGTTTTCTCCACAGCTCAGTCAGATCATGATCGGAATGTTAGAGCCCATGAAAGTCGATTGGCAATGATGCGTGCAGCATGTGTTATGTATGCATCACAACAGTACTGTTATTGTAGCATTAAAATTTAAACATTGCTTTATAATACCTCCGAACTGTACGGGTTTTGCAAATGTTCTTGCCTCATAATTTTGGTTTGCTTCTCATAACTTGTGTGTTTGTCTGGCAAATCTTAGCCAAAGCATTGAGGACTGCAGTCAGAAAATGACATTTATGTCTCATACTTCATACCTTTCAGAACATCTGTGCTACAGCAAAGCTTGTTATTGTATCACTTTTCTAGGTTTGTAGAAGAATATGTAAAATTTGCTGCTATTTGTGCACCTTTGTACCCCAGAGTAGCTACTGCTTGGTCCACATTTGTGGGTGTAAGGGTTTTGAGGTATGGGCTTAGTTGGTATGTAATGCAGTAATACCTGTCAACTGTACATATTTACACAGATTGTCCAGTCTTTGTATATTTAGAAATTATAATTGTGGTTTTCAGTCACATAATTGCATAAGGGTTGAGGACTGACTTCACTAATGTGAGACGTGAGTTTCGGACCCCAGACCCTTCAGAAAAGTCATGCAAGTGCAAAACCTGTTACTGTATCAGCTTAATAGTTTTATAAGAGCAAGTGTGTAAGAGTCATCCCTAGTTTCTGGACTTTGGCCCCCTATTCCATATGACTTTGCCCACATTCATTGCTCTAAGAGTTTAAGGCCTATGAATACAATGCTATAAACTACAGCATACATCTTGCAATTGTAAAAACTTCAATCCCTCATAAAAATCATCAAAGGTTAGCTTTGAAAGAAAAATCGCCAAAGACTCTAAAGATAATCACAAGGTGTTCTTTAGCTACGTCAAGAATCTAGGTGGCAACTCTCAGATCTGCTCTGAGCTGGTGCAAAATGGCACAAAATACAATGAACCCACTGACATTGCCAACATCTTGGCGGACAGGTTCAGTGCAAACTTTACCCCCCCCTTCCCCCCCAAAAGGGCCAGTGTCTATCCCAGAAGAATGCAGTCCCCCAGACATCACAGACACACAGGTGAAAGCAGCCCTCTCCAAAGTAAAAAACACAGCATCAATGGGACCGGATGGTTTCCTGGGCTGCATCTTCCACAAGCTCCAAAATGAACTAAACCCCCGCATAAATTCACTGTTCCAACTCAGCCTTAGCACAGGTTATGTACCCAAAGAATGGTGTACAGCAACAGTGATCCCGCTCCACAAAGGTGGTACCACAACGGATCCTGAGAACTATCGCCCTATAAGCCTGACTAGCCTGGTCTGCAAGGCTATGGAGCGCATCATCATGGATCTCATAAACAAAGACATTGGGAACCTCCAAACACTGGACCCTACCCAATTTGGCTTTGTTAAAGCCAGATCCTGCCTCTTAAACCTAGTTGACTTCTTCAAAATAGTAATCAAAGCCATAGATGAGGGAAAGGTAGTCCACACAGCCTACCTGGACCTCACAAAGGCCTTCGACACAATACCCCACTCTGGCATCATAAATAAGCTTACCAGCTTAAATATTAACCCATATGTCACAAGATGGGTTGCAAACTGGCTCAGGGATAGAACTCACATGGTCAGAGTCACGGGTACCATGTCTGACTCTAAACCAGTTACAAGTGGTGTCCTACAGGGCTCAGTCCTGGGACCCCTCTTGTTCGGTATATACTTCTCTGAGGTACAGGCAGACATGGGAGGACTGTGGCTTACCAAGTTCAAAGATAATTGCAAACTGGGAGCCATAATCGACTCACCGGCTGACATAAGCATCCTCCAGAAGGGCCTTACAGAAACAGATACCTGGTGTCAGAACCATGGCCTCAAGCTAAATGCCAAAAAGTGCATAGTCATCCCCTTTGGGAAAAACAAAGTGCTCGCTAACTACCACATAGGAGGTAATCCACTAAGTACGGAAGAAGTAATTAGGGATCTGGGGACCCAAGTATATAGTAACCTCTCCTTTGACAATCACATTGCCAAAGTGGTTAGAAAAACCTTCTATATAGCTCACCTAATCACAAAAGGGTTCACATCTAGATCAAGAGAGGTCATTGTGCCCCACTACTCATCGCTCATCAGGCCCATAATTGAGTACAATGCCCCATTTGGGATGTATGTTATCCGACACCTGCAACAGCTGGAGAGACCTCAAAAATACCTCACCAAGAGGATCGTGGGCCTCAAACAGATGCCCGATGCAGCTTTACTAAAGAAACCCCAGCTCTACTCATTTGCTTACCACCTACTCAGAGGCAATCTCTGCCTGACGTACAATGCCATGTCTAACCTGGAATTGTTGGACATGCTCCACCTCAAGAAAACCAAACCTATTAGAGCTACACACTCCAGGGATTTAAACCTTAGCACAACAATAAATAGGACATGCTGGAAGGATAGATTCATATCCCAAAGGCTTCCCTCACTCTGGAATAGAATCCCAGTCCATGTTAGGCAGAGCCCCTCGCTGACCCTCTTCAAGAGAAATCTTGATGAGTGGATGGGAAATCGTAAATTTACTCCTGGGATCACTTCTATGGTCCTGCTAGACAGAGGTTCAGGAATCTAGTCTAATAGGGAGGCGAAAGCCAACACATTCTGGCTAGGTTTATAAATGCCCTAGAGCAGATAGCCTAGTACCTACCTATGAACCTATAAAAGGAAAGAATGCATGCAGTACTCTGTGAGAACACAATACACTGTGGTTGTAGAGAGTAGTCAGCAGTTGCGGGTTCAAACACCACAATTGCCAAATGAACAAGTACTGTTATGTTTTCATCATTATTGCACTGTAATTGCAGACTCTTCAAGCAGTGGCAGAAATGGCCTGCTGGTAAATGTAATTAGTACAACTGGAACCTGTATATGGACAATATATGCACACATCAAGGAATGCTGGCTGAAATCTTTACTATAGTGTGCATCTGTTATCAACTGGGTATGCAGATGTGTTATATAAAAGTTTTCTTCACAGTATGTGCTGTTTATAGTAATGGTAACATAATAGAGTGGAAGAATTGTATCACTGTTTTGTATGTCAGTTATGATGTTGCAAATGTTCTCCCTTTGTTCTTTCTCCCCACTCCTTATGTTATTTTTTTTCTATTTTTCTTCACAGCATGGCAGGGTAGGCCTGTCCCATGGGAGCCACCTGCCCCCACTCCCCTGGTATGGCACCACATCCCAAAACATCAGAGACCACCCTGGTAGCACCATATCTGCTGCCCCTAAACTACTTGGGCCCTCAGGTAGTTCTGGCCCACAGGATAGGCCAGTGGTTCCATCCAGGAGCAGTGTGCAGAGGTGGTGATTTTTTCAACTGCAATAAACTGCCAGGGTTGGTGCACTGGATTGTGTGCCACACAGTTGTTGCATGCATACGCTGGGTGGACACACTGCTCTCCATTGTTGTTCTGAATAAAAGGAGACACAGACATCAGATACTGCAACCATTGCTGCAATGAGGTGACAGTAATGACAGTCCACTGGGTGAGGACTCGATTCTCACTGTCTCCAAACTTGATGTCCAAGGGCTCTTCAGGTCCCCTCCCTAGCTATGGTGTTCACCCCCCCTTGTGTCCTTTACTATCCATGTGTCTCATTTTGTATGTCCTGTATGTCTGCCATTGCTTCTTCACCTACCCAGCTTACCTTACCCACACATACCTAAGTCCCTACCCCAACATTCCTCTCTCTCTGCCAAAAAGAAAAAAAAGACACCTGTCCCCCAACAAAATATATATCATCCCATACATAGCCCTCCTTTTCACAATAGTGTGTCTTCATGACACCTTTGATTTGGTCCATTTTACTCTACAACATGATTGTGATATGGTCACCTCTCTCTCTCTGGAGGTGATAATCCAAACTCAGATAACAATCATCATATATTACCAGGTTTTGCTGTTGCATAAATGAATAGTAATGTCTTTTTTCTATACCTTTCCTGCACATTTTTGGCCTCCTTTCACCTTTTTTTACCCCCTGCTTGCTCCCCACTTTTTTCTTTAAAAACTTATTGTGTGATGGTGCCCATCTGGAAAAGCAATTATACCTATTATATAAACCTGTATTCGAAACCACTACCATGTTCCACAAACATGATGACACAGACTCATGAGTATCCAAATTTATATTATTTCTTTATACTTTAACGTATGTGAAACTGTTATACACCTGTACTCGAACCCAGTACCATCTGAAGTAAAACGAGGTTGGATCAATGCATTAACCAATGGTAATACAGAGTCATTTGAGAAGCAGGTGTATTTTACACACCGAGTAGAAAACTGCAGATTTTACACCTGCTATGTAGTTGAATATTTGGTTGTAGGTTGTAAATTACATCATCAGGTAGTAAATGACATCAGCCAGAGATAACTTCCTTTCATTGGCCACACAGAACTGGTTCCAAATAAAGCTGTAGCCAATATTATTCTCTACTATTCTCATTTCTGTTATTTATTAACATTTTCATTTGCATTGTTTAGCGAGGCTGCACGATGCACAGCATGGCACACACATGCTTTATAAAAATAAATGGGGATTGCGCACTAACGATTTGTAAAACATTAATGTCTATTGTGCAATGATGCTTCATACAAAGTTAATGTTGAAAATATGACATTGATGATATAAGGAGCAAGCACTGGGGAGTACAAAGGGTAAATATAACCATAACATCTGACAGTTCATATTTAATGTATAAAATACACCTGCTAATGAATTGACTGTGTGTCTGGATGGGTTAATGCATTGTTGTTGGAGGCAGATGGTACTGGGTTTGAAATGGGGTGTTGGCATGAATTTTACAGCTGTGTATGCTAATTTTACATACATTTACTGATATGATTCCCTTTTAACATTGCTTAGTGAAGATGAGCATTGTGCATCATTCTGCAATGATTCTTTAAAGAAAATAAATGGGGAAGATAGGAAAGTTGTGAAATGGGGAGCAAGCAGGGAGAAAAACAAGGTAAGGAGGGCAGGAATGTGCAAGAAGGGTATAGGAAAGAAACATAGCTATCCTTTTCTTCAACAGAAAAAACTGATCTGATGTATACAATGTTAGCTGAATTTGGACTGTCACCTCCAGAGACAGAGGTGACAATGATATAATTGCATTGTGAAGCCAACTGGACCAAATCAAGTGTATCAGGTAGACACGTGTGGAAAATGGTGAGCTATGTATGGGATGAATTTTTTTTTTTGGACATGTGCAGTTTTTTTTGGGTGAGAGAGGAATGTTGGGGGAAGGGACATAGGAATGTTTGGGGCAGGAAAGTTGGCAAGGTGAGGAAGCAATTTGTGACAGACAGGACATACAAGACAAGATACAGGGATGGTGAAGGACACAAGATGGGGTGAACATTATGGTTGGGGTGAAGGTGGGGAAATCGAGGTCTCATTAACATTGAGATGGGTGACAGTAGGAATCAAGTCCTCACCCAGTGAACTGTCACCACTGTCTCCTCCCTGCACCAGCAGCTACAGTGCTTGATGTGTGTGTCTATGATGGGTACTCATAACAGGATGGAGAGCAGGTGCTCCATCCAGCAAAGGTGTGCATCCACCATGCAGTGGACAATCCTATGCAGCATAACTGGCAATTCATTCTGGGTGATAAATGTATCCCCTCCATCACTGCCTCCAGAGGTACTGCAGGCCTGTCCACTGGGGCAGAACTACCTGAGGGCCCAACTAGTGCAGGGGGAGTAGAGGGGGTGCTGCCAGACTGTAGCCCAAATGTGCTGGACCTCGGTGCTGTAGCCAGTGGAGTGAAATTAGGAGGATCATGGGGAATCTGCCAATGCATGTTTACACTTGACAGCAAGCCAGTCATACCAGAGGTACTGAGGTCTGAAAGTAACTTACTATAATGATGATTAGCTAACAGTATTATAACACTATTGTATATGTGGGAAGTGTGGTCTATGAACCCACAGCCACTGACTATTGTAATACTGTTCTTTCTTTTGGACTACAGACTACTGCATGCATACTGTCTTTTTACACTTTATATGTCTGCTCACTGTTATTTGTGAATGTGAAACTGTTGCTTTCTGCTACAGAGTATGTTATGCATACTTTCTTTTACAGTTGAGAGATGCATGCACAATTATATACAACTGTCTGAAATAACAAGTAATCCATCTTTAACAGTTAAGCTACAATAACAGTAATTTATATATGCATATGCATACATACCACATGCTTCCCTCATCCTTGCAGGTGCGCTCCATGAGACCTCACATTCAAAGCCCTTTTTCAGCAGCTGTGGAAAAGAAAAACAAAACAGAATGCCATTATGAATACCAGTCTTGACTATATTCAGCTATAACGTTTACAACTGGTCAATGCATTTTATATTTACACATCTGTGGAGTGTTCCCTGCTCTACATTCCCTGATCCACTGATCAAGGGTATCTCTCTTCCTCCTACACAGGACATCACAATGATGGTGACACTGCTCAAAAGTGCATGGGATACCTGTCTCACTGGTCAAAGCCCTGGCCAAACTAGTCCAGGCTTCAGACTTATACTGAGAACCTGTGTAGACCCACTGCAATAGGCGTGGGCCATGTTCTTTAACTAGGAGCCCAACAAAAATGCACAGCACTGAGCATGAAAGAGAGCACTCTCTCCAACACCAGCCATGTCTCCTAAAGATCCAGCTCAATGTCTAATGAGCATTTCCCACCAATTCCACTTTCAGTATATATTTTCCTGTCAATTGCTTGTATTGCTCTTACTGAGAGTGCACACTATCTATTTTTGTTATATTCGAAAACACTGTGTGCCACTTACCATCACACAAACACGGTAAGCCAGGGTGTGTGATGATGCAGCAGTGGGGAATTAATAAAAAGAAGAAAATGCAATTCTAAGGATATCTGATATACAGCCACTTATGTAGCTCTGTTATTCAAATGTGATTGCAGAAATATACTTGCATCAACATAGTACACATTATGCCCACAGTCATATTGTTCATAATATATGTGCTATGCCCATGTAAATGATTAGGTAAACATAATTGACAATATTAGTGTCTCAGCCCTCAATGCATGTAAATATTAATATCAGCTACATTTCAGGTGTTATGAGTGAGAGTAAATATGATGTGAGTTGGAACAACATTGAAAGTGTATTGCATATGCAGTTTTTGAACACAGGACCATGTGTACAGTAGTCCTAAACTTACAGCTGTTGCCACAAGAAGGTTGAGAAAACACTTGTCTCTGTTGCACTTCATTTGTACAATCTGCAATGTCAGCACAGTAAAAGAAAGCTTTGCTTGTCCTATACTAGAACCCAGGATCATTTGCACTCCAGACCTAGACTTACCACCTATTGCACAGGATTAGTTGCATGACATCCTTTATATTAATAGTCATTGTTAACTTGACAGCATTAGCACAGCACAGCCTCACTTACTGGGTTTGCGCAATGCTCAGTGGTATTAATTGAATGCATCCATTTTCTATTTTTGGCTGTCTATACCATGTCTGATATATGCACAAACGAGCTAAGCATTGCGCAAACATGCACAAAAAAAAAAGAAAGATTGAAACAAAAAACAATAAAATATATGAAATTAGTAAATGCAGAATGACATATCTATGGCAGGGTGCCTTGTACTATTTTCCTTATTTAAATGCATTTGGGACTGGGACCCTGCCAAATTTCAAACAAGGGGAAGCTATTGCTGTTATACCTCAACTGTATAGATTTTCACAGAATGTCCAGATTTGTGCTTCATATTTTGGTCTGTTTATCATAAAATTTGTGGGTTTTTGGAAAAATAATGGCAAATCATTAGACATTAAATTCAGAAAATAATGATAGACATTTGATATTCAGATTCCATACCCTTCGGAACACTTGTGCTACTGCAAAACCTGTTATTCTATCAATGTTTTAAAGTTGTAAGGGCAGTATTTAAATATTGCCTCTATTTTTGTCCCTTTCTCACCCAAGTATTTATAGCTTTGTTCAGATTTCTTGCTGTAAGAGGTTGGGAGGTCTGCATGACTTATGATGTGTACTGTTCCTTGGGGGGGGGTGTAGAAGCAGAGATGCAGTCTGCAAAACGTGTTCTGTCAATTTTCTAAGTTTGTATGAGCAGCATTTAAAAAGTGAACCCATTTCTGGCTCCTTTTCCCTCCCATTACTTATGGCTTTGTCCAGATGTCTTGCTCTAAGAGGTTGAGAGGTCTGCATGACTTATGATGTGTACTGTTTCTTGGGGGCACAGCAGAGCTGCATTCTGCAAACCTCATTGCTCTAGCAATTTTCTAAATTTGTAAGAGCAATATCTGAAAAGTGAAGTTATTTCTGGCCCTTTTGCCACCCATTATTTAAGGCTTTGTCCAGATGTCTTGCCCTAAGAGGTTGGGAGGAATGGTCTGCATGACATGATGTGTACTGCTCATTTGAGGGTGGAGCAGACAGTCTGTGCTCTCCTTTACACTAACTCAGTATCTGTGTTGATTTACAAGGTTTCACATACAGCAATACTGGCATGAGCTGCGAAACCTCACTTAGGTGTGCGCCTCTTCTCATTAATATGCATTGTGCACTGCACACCATCATGTACATGGATACACTCAGTGTAGGCTCTACACGCAGCCTACACGGAGTTGAATGAATCCTGCCCGACATGTATTTTTCTCTTAAATGCCAGATTGTTCCTTTCTAAATATTTTACCTCACATTAGGTTCATTATTTCTGACGTACTTTGATCCACTGAAATACACAGACATTCTATTTATCAAGAACAAAAACAGGATTGACAAGAGGGTATAGTGCAGACTGTTTGTGGATGATATCCACCTCATCAGCTTCTTTGTTTTGCCTGTCTTGCCTAATTATATTAACAGATGGGAGCATTATTTCACTGATAAAGATGTCCGATCTTCCGATCTTAAACATTCATGATAGCTAAGGTATCAGGTGTAGTCAGAGAATTGGCTTTGCAGCAAAGAGAGTTTTTTGCAAGTAATGTGGGCATTAATGCATGCTAGTATTATATCATGGAGCATGTTCCAGCAGTCAGTGAATGGCTTTGAAGGTGTGGCAATCTATGGTGGATGGCTTGGGTTGGGATATATTTCAGCACTTAGGATGAAGGGTGGGCAGGTATGTGTATTTTCTGAAGAATTTATACCAGGTGTACTTATATGGGTTTATATTAAATTTAGTCTGTATTAGTGTTTAAGTGTATTGCTGTGGGATATGTTGTCCAGGATATGCAGGGAGTATTAGCTGAACTTATGGACGAAGTTTGACAATTTTATTTCATACTAAGAAGTTGCCTTATATAGTCTGCATATAGTTAGTATACAGGGAGAGTTGAGGTAATGTAAGCAAGTTTTAGATAGGCGTAAAGGAGGGGCCAGCAGTTCCCTTGTCTAGCTGTTACCATGTGTGAATGTAGTGCTCCAATCAGTGACAGAGGGACAAGGGTCTGGATCCCACCACTGCCAACCACTGCAACATATGGTGGGCAGAGGCTGTCATCTGTTATCCTGCCCACAAATAAATTATCTTTCTCTAAAATATGATGTTCACCAATGCTATGGTATTTTGTGTCATGCCACAGGTACTAAACAGATTAAAATGCAAAAAGGCACACAAATATTAATTACTCGACAAGTCACTAAGTTCAGCATGGCCACCACTCTCTATGGGTTTCAGTGCATTTCAGTGCTCATTTGTCCACAGTAACTGTACTTTGAATAATCTCTTTTTCACAAATGCACAAACACACAGGAAAATAATTTTCTTGGGTGGCAAAAGCCAGGGTACCTTTTTGGCTGGGCTTGTATAGACCCCAGAGCTGATAGCCTAGTACCTACCTATGAACCTATGAACATGCACACACATATTAACTTCCATGGAAGCCTGGTAATATTCAATAGTTCTACAGTCCTCTGTCTTACGCAAGGTATTAAACTGTCAGCACCCCAGATTACTCACCATGTAACCCCAATTACTGCTTTGCTCATGATAATAATCTACATAACTAGAAATATGAGTAATAGTTTATAGTAGAGCAGTATGTCCAGTTGGAGATGGGTGCCAGCAAATTGTCCCCATTTAGAAATAGGTACACTCTGATCAATTAATAAATAAACAAATGATCAGCCTCAAGTTTTTAAAATTGATCAAATAAAAATACTTAAAAGGAATGTACAGTTAACAGTTAAATATACAGAGAAATATACATTTGTACAGTGAAAACAGAGCATAATTAATTGGAACAAGTGGATTTCAAGAAAGAAAACATCTCATTACAGCTAAAATTTCTCCAAGCTATCTCATAACTAAAATAATTACCAAGTCCTGGTTGAATTTCTAGAATACATCACAGACAGAAACATAAGTGAAAAAACAAACTCCAAAGTCTGTATATCACAAGCTCCAGGGTAGATTTCCTTTGTACCATTCTCTCTCTCTCTCTCTCTCTCTCTCTCTCTCTCTCTCTCAAAGGCAGAAGTTTACCAATTTCTATATCATATATCTGATATACATCTTATATCTTGTGTATAATTGCTGCATTTCAAAACAAATGTAGTTACAAATGTCATCTCCTTTTTATACATTATATAGAAAAATGCACGCAAGTTCTCACATCATTTCATCGCACTGAAAAGCACACATTGCAAATGAAGTAACACATTTTTGTTTACCTCTTGTGGGTTTTATAAGCTTTAAGTGCAGCTGATGTAGCTGCAACATCCTGACTCAGAAATTGATAGCAGACTTATTCTCAGCCGTCACATCTTTCCCCCTGTCTAGATCTCAAGCACATTTTCTTGAAAACATCAGATGAGAGTTCATTCTTTTGCTACCCTACACTGTTCTTTCTTGAAAAACCTTCTCCACTGCCATGCTAACTCAGTCAACAATGACTCATATGCAGAGGCGTACACAAAAGCCCTGTATAAACACTTAAACAACTGTATAGACTTGGCTGTACCTGATGGGATCAAAACCAGGCCTTCCTGAAAAACAAGCCACATGGGTGAATCTCAAGCATAAATAGATTATACAACAAGAGGAAGAAACATGTCTAAAAACAAAAGGGAAATTACTCATCAGAGGAAGAATGCCCTCCACAGCTTGAATAAGCAAATCGGATATCTTGTAAAGTCCTCTAAAGCTAATTACAAAGCTAATTACAAAGCTAAATTAGAATCCCTAGCTAAGGGTAATCATAAGGCATTCTTTAGCTATGTCTGCAATCTAAAAGGGAAGGCCCACCTATGTGCCAAACTTGTAGTGAGTGGTACCACTCATACTGACCCTGAGGACATTGCCAACCAGCTAGCTGACAGATTTGCAGCAAACTTCACCCCCTTGTCCTCACCAGCCATACCCCAATGCATACCTGACACTAGTCCTCTGCCTAGTATCTCTAGACAGCAGGTCATATATGCATTCTCCAAGGCCAAAAACACAGCCTCTGTGGGATCAGATAACATCCCAATCTGCTTACGAAACAATCTAAAGCAAAACCTAGTGGAACCACTAAGCAATCTCTTTAACCTCAGCCTAAGTACTGGCTTTGTCCCAACAGAGTGGAGAACAGCAACAGCAATCCCCTTGCACAAAATGGGTCCATCAACTGACCCTGAGAACTGTTGACCCATAAGCCTAGCCAGCCTCATCTGCAAGGCCATGGAAAGAATCATCATGGACCTTATCAACAAGGACATAGGCGACCTTCAAACTCTTGCCTCAACCCAGTTTGGCTTCATTAAGGGCAGATAATGCTTATTAAACCTGGTGGACTTCTTCGAGAATGTCACCAAAGCCCTAGATGAAGGAAATTAGTGCATACCACCTATCTTGACTTAGCCAAGGCTTTTGATACAAACTCCCACTTAGGTATCATTGAAAAACTCTCCCAGCTGGGATTAACCCTAACATCACTAGATGGATAGGCAATTGGCTCACCGACAAAAATGTTTCTGTCAAAGTTGGGGATTCCACCTCTGCCAGTCAACCAGTTACCAGTGACATACCACAAGGATCTCTGCTGGGACCTCTGCTGTTTGGAATCTATTTCTTGGAAGTCCAGGCTAAAGTAGACTGCCCATCATTTGTCAAGTTCGCTAATGACTGCAAACTGGACGCAATCATTGAGTCCCCCAATGATGTTAACATATTACAAAAGGGGCTAACACAGACAAATGATTGGTGACAATGTCATGATCTAAAACAAAAGGCAAAAAAGTACATTATTATCCCCTTTGGCAAAGATGAATTCCCTATTAATTACAATATTGACCGCACCCAATAAAGTTCAAACTCAATGGTGCGAGATTTGGGAACATAGGCTGATAGCAGTCTAAACTTTGATCACCATGTGTCCACAGTGGAACGGATAGCATTCTACATTGTGCATCTCATAAGTAAGGGCATCACATCCAGGTCCAAGGATGTTATAATGCCTCTGTACTCAATCCTCATCAGACTACTAATAGAGTACAATGTTCTCTTTTGCATGTATCTCACCAGACACCTACAGGAGCTGGAGAGACCACTGAGGTTTCTCACCAAGAAAATTCAGGGCCTACAAAACATGACTTACATAGATAGACTGAAAGCTCTGTCACTGTATCTTATAAGCTGTTGAGAGACGACTTGTGCCTGACCTACAGAGCAGTCTCTGACCCTGCTCTAATAGAAATGTTGCACATCCGCAAAAAAAAAAAAAATTGGACAAAATTCACTCACTCCAGGGATCTTAACCTAGCCTGTGACATTAACAGAACAGGTTGTGGAGAGACAGCTATATCTCCCAGAGATTGCCAGTCCTCTGGAATAAACTCCCAATTCATGTGAAGCAGAGCTGCTCACTGACCCTATTCAAGTGCGACCTAGACAACTGGATGGGAGACCGTAAATTCACCCTGGGAGTGGCATCTATGTCCCTCATGGACAGAGGTGGTCAGTGCTTATCATAGGCTCCCTCTGCAAATAACGACCAGCTAACCAAGGTCAGTTAGGGTGATTTGAATATAACATGGCTAGGCTTGTAAAGGCTACATAACTTTGAGCCAGTGTGCATTGCCTAACCTATGAGCAAAGAAGTTAAAAACCTCAATCACTGCCCCTAGTCAGTGTGGTGTCAATCACACACACTTTCAAATACCCAGAGGCAACTATCAAAGTTATCAGCCTCTTTACACTGTGGAAATGATTTGGTCAGTATCCTGGTATATAGGGTTCAGCATTCCCCTTTTCAGTATTCAAGTGCCTTGGGTGAAGGACCAACAATTCCCTTTTGTGCTGGTGCTACTTTTCTCTTTTGCCAGCTGGTTTTCACTCCCTTTCCATTTCAAATTGTCTTGTTCTCTCAGTGCCCTCAAGCTCCAGATGTTTAATATGTAGCTGAGGTCTCTTTAATGCCAGCTGGTTTTGCACTCATATGAGGATTGGTTGAGTATCCTTTTCCTGCACGATGCACATTGACCGCAACTAGCAGTCTATCTCCGAATTTATTGGGCTACATACCAGCAGCACACAAGGTTGCTATCATGTCTTCTTTGGGCCTACAGGCACATAACATTCACTTAGTTTTACACCCCTTAGTCAGCTATGACAGTAACATTTTGGCATGTCCTTTGGAGCTCAATTTTATCTGTTTTCTAAATTATTAAAACTAAAAAAATCTTATGCAATCTATATCTCTGTATGTTTATATTGCATCTGTAAAATGGTACATGCACTTTAATGACAAAACTGCTTTGCAGATAAAATAAGCTAAATTACACTATCCCACAACTGCCAGCACTTTGAAGATACTGCTCAGTCAGTGACAGATAGACAGATGGGAGTTTGAATCTCACTGCTTTAATTACTGTCATGTAGAATAGGCAGGGTTTATGGTGCCGGGATCCACTACACTGACCACAAGTGAATTATCTTTATCTAGAATCTGATAGCCAGCACTGGTACGGTGTCTAGAGTCATGTGACTTGTGCTAAACAGATTCAAATATAAAAAAACAGCACAGAAATATGAATCATTATACAAAATACTAAGTGTAGCTTGGTCACAGCAGCATGCAGGAAATATGTACTGTTCCCCTGGGCATTAGCCTGCACTGTCTATAGCCAAGAATAGGCTTCACACTGAACATCTCGCTAAGCAGAGTCTTTGTTCTGCCTCCCAGACTCTGTTCTCACCACTGCCTCTAGATTGTAGTGCACTACAGTGCTCACTTGGACTACTCTATATGTATATATATATATATATATATATATATATATATATATATATATATATACCTTCAATAAACTCTTACATAAATACCCACTGCAGACATACACACAGTAATTTCCAGGACAGTTGTGTAATATTTTCTAATACTAGAGCCTTTTGTCCTGGCCTAAGAGAGGAAACTGCCACTATCCCAGATTACCCAAATGATAAGTCAAATAATTGTAATCATGAACGACAGTTTGAAGCAGAACAGTCTGAGCAGGTAGCGGTAGGTGCCAGCAGCTAGGTTCTCAGCGTTTACTAATAAATTATCATTTAATAAATAAGTAACTGCACGATCACCTGCATGCTATTTAAACGTGAATAAGTAAAAACACTACTTCAAAAAGAATGCGTTAAGCATTACAATAAATATGAGGAGAAATATGTATTTACATACAGAAAACCAAAAATAATTAATATGAAAAAAAGACTGCAAAAAAAATGGTCTAGAGTGAAACCTTCTCCTAGATATCTCTTAATCATGAGAATGAATGAGTCCTGGCTGAATTTCTACAATACATCACAGACAGACAGATACATAAGTACAGATGAAAACTCGCAGCCCTGTGCATCACAAGCTCCAGGGCAGCTTTCCCCTTTTGACTCACTTCTCGTTGACTGTTCATTTATTCAGCTTGTATCTTTTCAGTACAGAAACCACAGGTGGAATAAGCACAGTTTCTCATTTACCTGCTAATGAGATTCTTTTCCTAATCTTTGCTAGCTGTCTCCTTTGTAATTGTGCTTTTACAGTTCTTTATTTATTTATTTATCCTTTATTGACAGGGTTAGGCCTACTAGGCTAGAAGCCTCATTTCAGTGGGAGATCCAAAAAATTTGGTAGAACTTTGGAGTGGGCACTGGGGAACTTCCCTTATTTTTTTTCAATAGGTGTCATAGGATCTTTTACATCCACCTGAGCTACCACCAAGTCAGGTAAATAGGACCTTGGTTTAATGTCTCATCCAAAGGAGGACACTCCCAAATGCTGCACTGCAGTGTCAACAATCCAGTCACCTGGAGTGGGAATTGAACTCACACCCTTCTGGCCTTCCAGGATGGAGCACCAAAGGAGAGTGTGATACCTGAATAGTGTGGGACCCTGTAATCACAAGGCAAACTAGTTAGAGCCTCTGTTTCATATTTATACTATATACCTCACCTTTCACAGATAATTGTATTTCCTAGCAGAATTCTGTTACAAACTTATATACCTCTTTACACACTGCATAGAAAATTGTCACAAGTGCTTACATCTTTCTGTGGTACCAAAAAACACATTGCAAATTAAATCACATATCTTTAGTTTAACTATTGCAGGTTTTATAAGACTTAAGTGGAGTTCACACATAGGTGTTCATTCATGGGTAGGTAGGTAGTATGCTGGCCCCAGAGCCTATATGGTCAGTCAATGGTACCTTGGCTTTTTGCACCCAAGAAATTTATTTTGCCTCTGTCAAGCACAACCACACAAGGTAATCCCCGGGGTGAATTTCTATCTCCCATCCAATCATCAAGATTTTTCTGAGAGAGATAGATAGTTTGTTCTCCTGTAATGTCTGGTTTATTGTGTGACGGTATCAGGCAGCCTGTGAGGATTGGTTGGAGATTGAAGGTTTTACGTGCCTGGAGTCCAATGGTGGGATTTTTTTTTTGAGATGTATGTACAGCACATTTGACATAGCTCTGTATATTGGCTGTTTTTGCTAGAGTTTTTTTAGATTTGGCAGAGACAGTCTGGGAGTTTGCATCTGTTTGAGGCTGTTAACTTGAGTGTTGATTTTCGTGGCCTTTGTTGTTTGTGGCCTTTCCAGTGTATAGGTAAAGGGGTGTAGTTGTCTGTAGGTAAGGGGTCAATGAATGATAGTTGGGGGGAACAATGACTTTTTTTTTGTGGTGAACCTTTTTTTTTTTTGTTTCAACACTGTGATGAGGATGATCAATGTTAGGATGTCTGACTACTGTGAGAGAGGATTATCAAAGAGGATACGTGTGTCCAGGTGTCATCCTCAGTTCTTTGTTTCTACTATAAGGTAGTTCATGGGCTTATGTGGTGGTACAATGTTTTTTGGGTGGACAGTTTGGCATGCAATGGCTTTGGTGGGCCAAGGCAGCTTTGACACCAGGCATCTGGGTGTGAGTCCCCTTTTTTTAGGGGATCATCATACATTGTTGGGAGATATGATTATGGCTTTGTTTGCAAGTCAATCAGCCACTTCAAAGACAAAAGACCTTCTGTGTTAGCCTGATTTGACCAGAAGGAAAACAGGAAACTGGAACCCTGTGACTACTCCCTCCCACTCCACTTGTCAGTTCTGTGAAGTTGATTGCTACTTTCACAGTGGTGGGTTGGTCAGTGAGCAGTGAGGCAAACCCATCTTGTGACATAGGGTTTTATACCTAATTTAGTGAGTTTGTCTATAATTTCAGAGGGGATGGTGTTTGAAAGCCTTGTGAGATCTAGATAGGCTGTGTGTACCACACTTTACCCTCATACAGCTTTGGTGACCGCTTAAAGAAGTCTATCAGGTTAGAGACTGATCTGGCTTTTTACTGACAAACAAAAAGGGGGGAGAGTCCAGAGAGATTACCAATGTTTGTTTTGTTTAGTTCCATGATGATACGCAAAATAGCCCTAGAGCAGGGCAGGCCCGCTAAATGGGGGGGTGTAGTTCCATTTACATTTATGTTACATTCTGACAAAGAAAACAGTGACAAATTTATTTTCTAACATTGCATCAGTGTTTCCCAATTGTGTGGCAGTGGTTGAGATGGAAGATGGGAAGGAGTGAAAGAAAGTATATGTGTGTGTGTGTGTGTGTGTGTGTGTGTGTGTGTGTGTGTGTGTGTGTGTGTGTGTGTGTGTGTGTGTGTGTGTGTGTGTGTGTGTGTGTGTGTGTGTGTGTGTGTGTGTGTGTGTGTGTGTGTGTGTATGTGCATAACAGAACTTTACCCTTAAAGTAAAATAGAAGCATATTCTGTATTTTAATGCAGACTATAGTTAGATTTTTTTTCTAATATCTACTTGCAGCCATTCAATGCAATCATTGCCCAGCTGAGAAACAAAATACAGCAGTTATACAAATGACACTGTAGCTAGAAAGCCCTAAATGCTAAGCAGTTTAGACAGCCTAAATGACTAGATCTGAAGTGGCAACATTACTGGTTACAGTGGTCGCATTCCTATCTTGTCACTCACGAGATAACACTTGAGATTCTATAAACACTATAACAAATCTACATAGCCATTCCCTAAAACCATCAGAGCAAAAGCTGTCAATTTAAAAAAATGGCGTTGCCCTGTGTGGCAGAAGCTGGTTCGGCTCAGCATGCAAATGGAAATGTGCATCTTCTGTCTTATTTTATGTCTAATTTAAGAGGAAAAAACAAATCAGGTGCAAATACTAACATTAAGTTAATTTATAGTAGAGAGAGAGTCTTTGGCCCTTGTCATCGTGTGATAGGTTTGATGGGCTGCTGTCTGTGGGGCCCGTGAGGCCTACAACACTCCTACAACTGCAGAAACTAGGAATTATACTTAAACATGACCCAAAAATGCCTGGAACTAATGAAACCAACATCTGTGGGTAACAGCAAGAGAAGGAGACGTAAGACATGTGACAGAACATGTAAAAGAGGATCCAGGGCTGGAATTACTGCATGGCTAAAAACTAACCCCTTCAGGCCTACAGTCCCATCCATACTGCTGGCAAATGTTCAATCACTAGAAAGCAAAATAAACTACATAAGGTTAGAACTGTCTACTCAGAACAAGGTGAGGAACTGTTGTGTACTTATTTTTACTGAAACCTGGCTGAATTCTAACATTAATGACAGTGCAATTCATATGGAGGGGATGTCACTTTTTAGAGCAGACAGAAAGTCCAGGGGGGAAAGTTTCTGCATATATATATATATATATATATATATATATATATATATATATATATATATATATATATATATATATATATATATATATACATCAACAACAACAGCTGGTGTACCAGTTGTGAAATGGTCTCCTCTCACTGATCTTTAAATATAGAGCTTATGTCACTGAAATGTAGACCTTTTTATCTACCAAGAGAGTTTAGCAGTATCAGCATCATAACTGTCTACATTTCTCCTAGTGCCAGTACAAGTGAACACATTATATCAGGCTATAAATGAGCTGCAGAACTGAAACCTTGAATGTGTTCATTTAGTGGCAGGGGATTTCAACCAAGCCACCCCGAAAACAGTTCTGCCTCACTTCTTCCAGCATGTAGACTTTGTAACCAGGGAGAGAACATACTGGATAGGGTCTACAGCAATGTTAAGTTAACATATAAGGCAATTCCTCACCCACACCTGGGCATCTCTGACCATCTCTTCATCATGTTACTACCAGCATATAAACCGATGCTAAGTAGGGGGAAACCAACAGTGAAACAAGTAATGATATGGCCAGATGGTGCAGTCTCGGCACTCCATGACTGTTTCAGGAGTACAGACTGGAGCATATTTAAGGTGGCAGTTACTGTGCATCAAAGTATAAACCTAGAGGAGTACACTGAGGCTGTGTATGAGCTCCTAAAAGCAAGGAATGCAACCTTTAAGTCTGGAGACAAGGATGCCCTCAGAACAGCCAGAGCAAATCTGAACAAAGGAGTGAGAAAAGCAAAATGTGTCTAAGGTAGGAAGATTCAGAACGTCTTCTTTGACTAAAAAGACTCCAGGTGCCTATGGTAAGGTATCCAGGAAATAACAGACTACAGACTCTAATCTTCATAGTGTGAGGACAACAAGGAATTCCTTAACATACTTAACTCGTTCCCTCCAGTGCAGGTCTTCTGAGTGAGTACCTTTAACTCCTAGTAGTTGTGGTTTGAGCCTTTAAAAAAATAAGCTATCACCTGACAAATACTCATTGACAGAGGACAAATATCAATACAATTGTTTTTACCATCATGTATGCTTCAAGATAAAATATTCTGATACCTTGTATGTAGCAAGGTTTTGGAATTTTTAATGCAATAATGAACACACAATATCTGACGCCTAGAGGTGCAGTAGGAAGTACCTGCAGAAACGCCTGGAGGTGCATGCGGTTGTAATGTCTACTTCAGCAGATTTGAAGAATGGAACAAAACAACAGTGACAAAAATGCCCACCGGTCAAAACAAAATGGCAGTCACCCTCAGTCCAGGTGATGTCCAAAGGACGTTGCACAGGGTTAACCCAAGAAAATCAGCTGGATCTGACAACATCCTTGTATGAGTACTCAGAGACTGTGCAATTCAATTAACAGATTCCTCACGGATATCTTTAATAGCTCTCTGAGTCAGGAAATAGTTCCCAAATGCTTCGGAAACACAACAATAATACCACTACTAAAGAAGTCAGCACCATCATTTATTTATTTTTATTTAACATTTGTTGACCGGGAAAGTCCGACTTGGAACAAGCCAATTTTCAGTGGAGGCCCAGGGAGAAATTTTCCAGATGCATGTCTTTTTAACATGGGAGGAAACCAGAGCACCCAGAGGAAACCCACACGAATGCAGGGAGGACATGCAGACTCTGCACAGAAGGCATCTCAGCCGAGAATCGAACCGGAGAACCTCTTGCTGTGAGGCGACAACACTACCGCTGCACCACTGCACCGTCCAATCATGTCTTATTGACCACCGTCCTGTAGTCCTAACCTCCATTGTGATGAAGAGCTTTGAGATACTGGTCAAAGATGCTATAATGTCTAAGCTACCTGCAGATCTTGACCCACTGCAGTTTGGTTTTGCTGGACCATTTAGAAAGTAAAAACAGCTATATGAGTTTACTATTCATTGACTTCAGCTCTACTTTAAATATAGTCATCCCTATACAGCTGGTAAGGAAGCTGCTTCAAGTAGGCATCAACACACCACTTTGTAACCGGATTCTGGACTTTCCTCAGAAAGTGTGCGTAGGAAATAACTCCTCAGATAACATCACTATGAATACTGGAGTTCAAGGCTGTGTACTGAGTCCCTTGCTGTTCACCCTGCTAACAAGCGATGGCACAGAAAGGCACAACACTAACCACATCATCAAGTTTGCCGATGATGTGACAGTGGTGGGCGTCATCAGCAACGATGATGAGACATGAGACAGTGTACAGGGCTGATGTAGAACAACTGATTACCTGGTGTGACAGTAACATCTTAGCAGTAAATGTGAGCAGGACAAAGGAAATAATTGTGGACAGCAAGAAAAACCGAAAGGAACATTTTCCTCTTACCATCAACAGAAAACCAGTGGAGAGAGTGGGAAGCATAAAGTTTCTGGGGGTCATATTGATGAGGACCTCTCCTGGTGT
The DNA here is from genome assembly GCF_019279795.1 of Protopterus annectens. Lineage (NCBI taxonomy): Eukaryota > Metazoa > Chordata > Ceratodontiformes > Protopteridae > Protopterus > Protopterus annectens. Next base: position 1,869,903,409 of record NC_056731.1, on the reverse strand, counting down.
ACCAATACAAATGCTATTGTCAGGAAAGCACATCAGTGGCTACACTTTTTGAGAAGGTTGAGAAGAGGAAACATACCATCAACAGTTCTCACAACCTTCTATAGGGGTACAATAGAAAGCATCCTGACAAAAAACTCACACAGAATTACGGAAGCTGCTCTATCTCTGAGCGCAAGGCTCTCCAGAGAGTGGTGAAGACAGCCAAGAGGATCATCAAGATCATCCTACCAGCTACCCAGGACCTGCATTTGTCCAGATGTCTAGGCAGGGCTAAAGGAATAATTAAGGACTGCACCCACCCTGCTCACAGACTGTACACATACCTATCATCTGGCAAGCACTTCCACTGCATAAGATGTAAAACTATGAGGTTCAGAAGCAGCTTCTTTCTACAGGCCATCAGAATGTTGAACTCTTGCAACAATCACGCTCCATGCAGTCCATAACTTGACTGCCTGTTTCAATCCAATATTAGTGCAATACTCAGCAAGTTAAGCCAATTCACTGGTTATCAGGGACAGTAGTAAGGCCAGAGAAATGTCTTATTATAGTGCAATATCTAATGCTAGTCTGTAACTCAGTCACAGTGCAATACTCATGAATGTCTCATTCTGGGCAATACTCAATATAAGTCTTTAATGCTATGTCTTACCTCAGTACTGTGAAATATTCAAGCAGACAAAGAGATCACTGTATAATAAATGTTAAAGTGAGTTTAATTGATGTGCAATATAAGGATTATCTAGCTAGAACATTATGGTAAGTGGTTATTTATGTATTAATGCCTTGTCATATTAAGTATTTGTGATAACTGCACATTTGAGTCTGGAGACATGGAATTTCGTTCAGTTTTCGCACTTGTATGTTTTTGAATGACAATAAAGTTTACTTTGACTTTGACTTTGAAAATGCAGGAGGTATATGACAGATAGTAAAATGTATGACTGGAATTCATGATCTGTGTGTGTGGTCTGCCTTTGAAGTACTTTGGACTGGAATGGGACAAGGCAGCCCGTGCAAGTAACGCTTCAGGAATGATTAATACCACAGCCCAGTTAGTACTATCAGTGTTAATGAGTTAATGAGTTAATGTCTAGATCAATAACTTCCTGTTTCATTCTGGAGTCAGATATGCCTACAGGGTGGGAGAAGGACAGCAGAGAGATTAACCATTTGGAAGAACCATCAACATCTTTGCTGGCTGTACAGGTGACACAGTCTATGTTAATTAGTCAAGCCAAATGATCAGGACTGAAATTTACAAAATTCTCAGACTTCTAACATCTTTTGAGAATTTCTGTGAACTATTACACAAACAGGCTGAATACCAGGACTGAGGTTTGGCGCAGTGTTAGCAATTAGAATTACTAGCTCAGTAGCAGGTAAAGGTAACCTGTATACAGTCAAACTCCAAGAAAACATAAAACTCATATTTAAATGAAGTCACCCATTTGGAGGTTTCCTGGATGCTGATGCTACTAACTTAATGGATTCTTTTATGAAACAAGTATAAAATGCATTTTCTTTAAGCTATAAAGGAAAGGTGAGATGCTAATCTGAGGTGGCAAGCATACAAAAATCAGGGAAGGGTGCAGGATAGTGTTATTATCATATAATATAAATTAATCCTGACTAATTTACCTTTTTTGTCTCCCTATTTTCCCTCCATGATTTAACTTTTCCATCCAATCTATTTGATGTTGTTTTTGTATCAATTTATATTATCTATATCCTATATATATTATTTTTATCCTATATATTCGATGTTACATCTAATGATGTTAATCTTTATTTATAACTACTTCAAAATATCACTGTTAGTTATTCTTTCATTTTTTGCCTGTAATTACTGTTTTATGGAGCTTTTCTCCCTGGGCCTCTGCTGAAAATGGGTTCACACTCAGACAGACTATCCTGGTTAACAAATGTAAAATAAATAAATACATAAATAAATACCATCTTTTATATATATATATATATATATATATATATATATATATATATATATATATATAAATAAAATATAATTATTATATATATAATATATAACTATTATAATATATATATATATAATATATAATTATAGACAGCGCAGTGGTGCAGAGGTAACATTGTCGCCTCACAGCAAGAGGTTCTCTGGTTTGATTCTTTGCTGGGTACCTTCTGTGTGGAGTCTGCATGTCTTACTTGTGTTCGTGTGGGTTTCCTCCGGGTGCTCTGGTTTCCTCCCACATTACAAAGACATGCATTTCTCCCTGGGCCTCTGCTGAAAATTGACTTGTTCCAAGTCAGACTTTCCCAGTTAACAAATGTTAAATAAATAAATAATACTGCTTACATTATACCAATGCAGAAAGGAATTAGTTCCATTAAACTTTCAAACCATTGCAATATTCCCTCCATTCTCTAAAGCACTAGAAATATGTATCCATCATCAAACCCTGAACTTTCCACTAGTAGTGCACTTACTTTCTCCCTCACAACATGGCGCCTGGCCACATCACAGCATTCAAACTACCTACTATTTTATTTATTTTTATTTTATTTAACATTTGTTGACCGGGAAAGTCCGACTAGGTTCCACAGAGCCTGTTTTCAGCGGAGGCCCAGGGAGAAATGCTCCAGATGCATGTCTTTGGAATGTGGGTGGAAACTGGAGTACCCGGAGGAAACCCAAGCGAACACAGGGAGAACATGCAAACTCCACACAGAAGGCACCCCAGCCGAGAATCGAACCGGAGAACCGCTGCACCACTGCGCCACCCACTTCTACTATACTTTCTAGACACAGTTAACTGAATTAGAAATATAGGTAGCCCTGTGTCCACCCTATAATCTCAAAGGCATTTCCTCAGCAAGTTCTCACACCGAGGACTCAGAAGCACTTCCATTGAATGCTTTTCTAGTTATCTCAACAGCTGTCAGTACTCACACACTACTCTGGTCAGCTGTCAGTGCAAGCAGGAGTGCCTCAGTGGTCAATACTAGGATCTCTGTTATTTAATATATTCATAAATGACATGTATAAGGCAGCCAAACATGCAACAATCATACAATAAAATGATTCTGCTCTTGTTTTCTCAGTCCTGATCCCCCCCAAAATAAATAAATCACATTTACCTCCAATAACCTCTCACTAACTAGCCCTGCACTAAATACAGTCTCATCTAACAGCACCAAAATAGAATAAGTCACTCATACCACGTTACCAGATGTCACCATAGATGACAAACTTAAATCAATAGAATAAGTCACTCATACCACGTTACCGGGTGTCACCATAGATGACAAACTTAAATCAATAGAATAAGTCACTCATACCACGTTACCAGGTGTCACCATAGATGACAAACTTAAATCAATAGAATAAGTCACTCATACCACGTTACCGGGTGTCACCATAGATGACAAACTTAAATCAATAGAATAAGTCACTCATACCACGTTACCGGGTGTCATCATAGATGACAAACTTAAATCAATAGAATAAGTCACTCATAGCAAGTTACCGGGTGTCACCATAGATGAAAAACTTAAATCTGACCAGCATATCTGTGCTGTTGTCAAAAAAACACTTTAATTTAGAGCTACTTTACAAAGCCAGGCCATTTCTCACTGACCATAGCAGGAAAGTAACTGCAAATACCTCTTACTTTCTAGCCTGCAGAATGTATCTGCAAATTTCACTTATAAACAAATGAACAAACTTGAACAGCATTATGATAAAGTAAGTACATTAGCATACAACCTTCCAAACCAAACTCATCAATGTAGTCTTTTGCAGAACCTGAACTGGCTGGAATTATCACACTACATGCCATATGCAGAGTTCATAATTACACATAAAATACTACACCATCCCTCAAACACCCCAGTCATTGTACTATAATAAAATGGTACAAACCCAAAAGGAACCTTTGATCAAAGGGCCAGTACCAAATACAGTCCCAAAAACACACCAAATCACGTGAGGACTCAAACTCAGTAAGTATAGCTAAACTAAGAAAAAACATTCCCTTCAGCATCAGCATTGTAAGCTTTCAGTATTCTGAAATTCAGTCAAGTGAGTTTTCAGTATTTTGAACATTTGGGATTGTGGAGTCAGTCAAATGAATTTCAGTATTTTGAGCTTTCAGTCATGTGAAGTGAACCTATATATATATATATATATATATATATATATATATATTTTTTTTTTTTTCGTTATACCTTGTTTAAATATTGTTATATTGGAAATATACTATTTCGCAAAAAAAAATAATACACATACTCTGAAATAACATCTACAGCTTGTTACCACTCATCTCAGAACTGTCTCCTTGGACCTGCAAACAGTCTCAGTGGGATTGTAACTACCTCCACAACTAGCTGAAAGGGCATGAAGGGCCATGGTGTCTGCAGCCACTGTTTTAAAAGCAGAATAGGGCAGCCCTAGCTCTGAAAATTATGTAACTTGAAGGATTTATAACTGCATACCTCTCAACCTCTTAGAGCAAAAATATGGACAAAGCCTAAAATGATGGGGGGACAAATAGGGACAGATTTTAAATATTGCTCTTACAAACTTAGAAAGTTGATAGAATAATATGTTTTGCATTAGCATGAATTTTCTGAAGGATGTGGAGTCTTAAACTCAAATATTTGTTATTATTTAATGATTTCAATCCTTAGCTATTTGACAGAAATGTGCAGATTTTAGAAGGAACACAACAAAAACACCAAAAATATGAGGCAAAAATCTGGACATTCTGCGAAAATCTGTACAGTTGAGAGGTTATGAGCATCAGGTATAAAAAGTCCACTGGAACTCTTTGGATTAAACTAGATCTTACTCTGAGATCTACCTTGACTATAACAGTTATCTCTGACCTATCCTTCCTGAAAGAGTAATCCATAACTGTAAGCACTCAGGAATAGGGCTGAGATACAGTGAAGGAATGCAAAAAGAGCTGAAGGTCTGTCCAGTTTTTAGTGAAGTGGGCCTGTTTGAACAGAGTCTAGAGAACAAAGCAAACAAACCAAAATCCATATTTGGGTAGGAAAAGGCAAGTGAGTTTAACAAAGAGCTTATGAAACAAACACAATGCAATGACCTGTATAATTATTAATCTATTGTCATAGAGACATGATAACTTGTCATAGCAGTTATTCCTTGCTCAGAGCTCTGATTACTCCCGATTGCATTGATGCAGTTATTCCTTGCTCAGAGCTCTGATTACTCCAGATTGCATTGATGGAGTTATTCCTTGCTCACAGCTCTGATTACTCCAGATTGCATTGATGCAGTTATTCCTTGCTCAGAGCTCTGATTACTCCCGATTGCATTGATGCAGTTATTCCTTGCTCAGAGCTCTGATTACTCCAGATTGCAATTGCATTGATGCAGTTATTCCTTGCTCAGAGCTCTGATTACTCCAGATTGCATTGATGGAGTTATTCCTTGCTCACAGCTCTGATTACTCCAGATTGCATTGATGGAGTTATTCCTTGCTCACAGCTCTGATTACTCCCGATTGCATTGATGCAGTTATTCCTTGCTCAGAGCTCTGATTACTCCAGATTGCATTGATGCAGTTATTCCTTGCTCAGAGCTCTGATTACTCCAGATTGCATTGATGCAGTTATTCCTTGTTCAGAGCTCTGATTACTCCAGATTGCATTGATGCAGTTATTCCTTGTTCAGAGCTCTGATTACTCCAGATTGCATTGATGCAGTTATTCCTTGCTCACAGCTCTGATTACTCCAGATTGCAAGCTCTGATTACTCCCGATTGCATTGATGCAGTTATTCCTTGTTCAGAGCTCTGATTACTCCAGATTGCATAGATGGAGAGGGAACTTTGCTTTCATGGAGCACAGCAGCAAACTGTTTATCCGTTACTTTTTGCTTCCACATTTTCTGAATGGAGAGATGGAGGAGATCTTCTTGATGCAAAGGAATAGACCTCTGCAGCTAAACAGGGTATCTTACAGTTACTTACAGATCCTTAAGTTTAAGTTGTTGTTTGTCTTTCAGCTTTTCCCGGTTAGGGGTTGCCACAGCGGAACTCCGGTCCGCTAATGATTGGCAGTAGATTTTTCACGAATGCCGAGGTGCCAGCTCGACGTTCAACCTTCAACGAAGGCATGCCCATTTATGCATGTCTTTTGAATGCCCACCCAACCGTGGGGAGGACATGCAGACTCCACACAGAAGGCACTCCCCGCACTCAAGCCGAGAATCGAACGGGAGAACCTCTTGCTGTGAGGCAACAATGCTACTGCTGCACCACAAGTATTGATCGTTATTAACCTGTCTGAAGGCATCTGCCTGGTAATAATATTAACCTCACTGTTTTCTTTTTAGAAATCAGATATGCTATTCATTATACTAAGGAACACCAACTTCTGTCTTGTAACTTTTCTGGGGCTTTTCATGATAACAAGTCTTCCATTGTCAGTTAATTAGATCTCACTTTCATGACTGCTGAATAGCAATTACCTATAGCTGAGAGTAAAAACAAAAATCAGACGTTAAAAAATCTTTTTTACTGTTCAGGAAAGGCAGTTTTTTCAATTTCTTCTTCAGACAAAAAATGTTCTCAAATTTAATGTTTAATCATAGGACTGAATACTGCAAACTCTGTACCATGATTAAGATACAGTGGGGAAAAAGTTATGTGTAGTTTGCCTTTCAAACACTATTTGGTTTGAATGGGAGTACACAGTCTACACAAGCAGTACTTTGGGTTTGATTAACACCATGGCACACTTAATCCTATCAGCATTAGTGAGTTAATGGCTTATTTACTAACTCCTGTTTGATTGTGGAGAAAGGTACTTGTACACTTGTACATGAGGTCAGAGAGAGAGAGACAGAGACAGAGACAGAGACAGAGACTAGTCATTCGGAAGATCCTTTTGTTTGATGAAAAGAGACAGAGACTTTGGTTACTAAGTCAAACAAAGTTATCATGAGTGAAGTTTGAAAAAATGATTTTGATTTATAGTAGCCTTAGAATTTCTATGAAACAAAGAGCTCTAGGACAGGAACTGAGGATGGATGCCAGGCTTAGGGTTCAATGCAACATTGCCACTTAGATTAAGATGCTTTAAGGGTCTGCATGTAGGATGAATACAGACAGATTAGATTACTAAAGCTGACATGTATTAACTTGTTTACTGGCAGGAAATAGGACAGCAGGACATTTTCTGACTATTACTGGATTACTTGATGCACTTTTCACTGTCAGACTAACATTTATTTATGATTTATTTTCATTTTATACTTTGTTGTTCTGCTTGCACTTGCCAGACTGATAGCTGCTATAAAAAAGGTAATAATTTAACTGCAGCTTTTTTATAAGCCATCTAAACCCTAATGCAACACCCCTGATTAGGAATATAAGGGAGCCCAGTGATTAATAACACCATTTCAAGGTCATGGGTTTGATCCTAACCTTAAGCACCAGCTGTGCAGTGTCCTCATAGGCTTAATCTGGGTATTCAAGTTATGCACTAAATATATTTAGGTTTGACTGGATATTCTAAATGATTCATCTATAAAGTATTTGCCCTGTTGTAGGATAGGTAGTGGCTGAGAAGGGTAAAAAAGGATCAGTCTGCTTAGTAAAGTAACAGAAGTTTAAGTAAAACAAAACAGTCTTCAGTGGTACCCACAGCTCCAAACCTAGAAATGCAGACTTGCATGTGAATATGTATACTCAGACACACACACACACACACACACACACACACACACACACACACACACACAGGTGTGTGTGTATATGTAGATAAACAAAAGCACACATATTTTTCATACAAAGTGCATACCTCACAACTCTCCAGAATTTTGCAGAATGTCAAGATTTTTGTCTCATACTGTTGGTCTTTTCCTTATAAAATTGGTAGCTTTCTGGTAAATCACTAAGGCTTAAAGTCATTAAACAATGACATACACTTGGTTTCAGACTTTATATCCTTCAGAAAATGTATGCCAATGCAAATCCTGTTATTCTCAAAACTGAAAACGGTGTCTACAGGACTGCAATCAGTTTCTCTCAACATTTAAACAGATTGAACTCTACAGTTCCCTACAAAATGGTGTCTACAGGACTGCAATCAGTTTCTCTCAACATTTAAACAGATTGAACTCTACAGTTCCCTACAAAACGGTGTCTACAGGACTGCAATCAGTTTCTCTCAACATTTAAACAGATTGAACTCTACAGTTCCCTACAAAATGGTGTCTACAGGACTGCAATCAGTTTCTCTCAACATTTAAACAGAGTAGGTTACACACAAAACGCATTTGTTAAGCTTTCACTTACAGTGCTTTGTAATTAAGCAGATCACCATATTGGTCAGCCATAGGGCTCTTTGTTTCTACTTGAGTGGTTGCCTCCTTCCCCTGTAACTGCAGTAAATTGACTCTTACATTAGAGCTGTAATACTTACCTTATAGCTTTAGGACACCTTAGGAAACCTTGTAAACTGTAATAGCCCCACTCGTTCGCCCTCGCTACGCTCGGGCTCTCTTCGCTCCCCTCCCTGCCCCCAATTTCCTCCCGCCCCCAGTACCTCTAAATTTATAGTACTATAGCCACTCCCCCACTTTCTAGATCCTATCTGCTGTCATCTGGGATAATTCCACCCACCCCTATTCTACTATCTACATTTAATAGCACCTATTAGCTTTCATCTGGCATTCTCCCATCCCCCTTCCAGTACCTTTACCTCACCACTCTATCTTCTGGTGTTGCATCACCAGGTAAAACAGTTCCTTCACTCACTAGCTGAATCACATATAATGATATACTCCTCTTTACTACCCCTCTTGTTCACACCCTCTTGTTCACACCATACCTCCTTACCTTGTATGAAAACCAGTTTCTTACGGGATTTCAGGTCCCAAAAGGCCATACTATCACCCCAGCTGTAAATCCTTCCACCTTCAACCATACTTACAGTACCAGATCCTATCCAACATCTTGTTCAGTCTATCAACATCTCAACCCCAGGCACATTAGCTCTAGATCCAAACACTACCACAAACTAATAAACAAATTCCTGAAGTTCATCACCAAGTATAGACTCAACCTAATACTTGGTGGTGATATTCACCCCAACCCTGGCCCACTCACTTCAGATACACATACCCCCTCTACTTGTAATCTAAGCTACAAACCTACAATTAATAGGCCAACTAACTCTCTCCTAGTCTGTCATCTCAATATTAGAAGCATTAATAACAAGGTACATGAACTGCATGCACTTCTGGATGCCCACTACCCTGAGATTCTCTGTTTATCTGAAACCTGGTTAAAACCTAACACTAAAGACAATGAAGTGTTACCACCTGGGTACAACATACACAGGCTGGATCGTGCTTCGAGGAAGGGGGGTGGGGTAGCTGTACTCTATAAATCTGAGTTGAATGTCACCATAGATGTAATACAACCTCCTCAGATTAATAACTCTGAGATTCTTGCCACCAAATTGCAACTTAATAAAAATAAATGCATTAATATAATCTGTATGTACATTCCCTCAGGTAACAATATATCTACATTTGAAGATATCCTGCACTGGTTATCATGTCACTACCCCCAAGAAACCATACTACTTGGAGACTTTAACATAGACTGGGGCACCTGTTCCTTAGAATCCCCAACCACCCATATTAACCTGCATGCATTTACACAAATCATATCCACCCCTACCAGGATAGGTAAGCCCAACCAAAAAGAAAGTATACTTGACTGGGTACTCATAAACAGTCATCCCCAACTGTACACCTCTGTTACCCTCCTTAATGGCCTAAGCGATCACCTTCTCACATATGTAATTAAGCACAAAACCATTAATTCCCAACAACCCTTGCTCAGAAAGGTTAGAAACAATAAAAACTTTGACCCTGCCAAATTCCAACAAGAACTAAACTCATGTAATTGGTCTATTCTAAAACACCTCTGCTTAGAGGAAGCAGTAGCATACTTTATCAACAAATTCCTTGAGATCCTTGATTTGCATGCACCTGTTCGTTCAAAGAGAACCAAGGCAAAAACTGCACCATGGCTTTCTATAGAGTCTAAACTCAAAATTACCCTTAGAAACAAAGCATGGGCTTTATGGCGTTCTTCTAAAGACCCTCATGATCACATTAAATACAGGCAATCCAGGAACGAAACCAAAAAATCAATTTTACAAGACAAAAAACAATACTACTGTAATTTACAGACAGTAAATCAAAGTAACCCTCAGAAGTTTTGGGCAGGTTTAAATAATCTACTACATCCTGGACAAACTTCAACCCCAATCCCTGCTGCTACTATTGATAAACCCCTGAAGATGTTTCTGATAGTTTTAACCAATTCTTTACTGAGACAATTCAAGCCCTAGCTAGCCAACTACCTCCTAGCTCCCCTGGTCCTGAAAGTAGCACCCCTAGAAACCTACTTGCGTTCAGCTTCCAACCAGTCGCCACTTCACTTATCCATACCTTGATCATAAAATTAAAACCCACTACACTTTCTGCTGATCAACTCCTGCCAAATACCTACAAAAATCAGCTGATGCTATTGCTTACCCGTCTCAATACTAATCAATCGAACCATAGTAGAAGCTAAAATTCCCACCATCTGGAAAATATCCTATGTAATCCCACTTCACAAAGGAGGCAGCTCTACTGAATTCTCCAATTATAGGCCAATAGCTATACTCTCTCCACTTGCAAAGATTATGGAAAAATGTATTCATAGACAACTCATGCACCACCTAATCCAAAATCGCCTTATGGCAGACACTCAGCATGGCTTCCGTCCTCATCACAGCACTACTTCAGCCCTCCTAGCCTTTACTAACACCATAAACCATAATCAAAACAATAATTATATATCCTCGGCCCTCTTTTTGGATCTTTCCAAGGCATTCGATATGATTGATCACCAACTTTTAATCCACACCCTGCAAACATTCTGTCTAGATACTGGAGCCCTCCAATGGTTTCAATCCTACCTGAATGGTTGACAGCAGGCTGTCCTCTGGCAGAACAAACTCTCTAACCTTCTACCTAACACCCTCGGAGTACCACAAGGCTCTATACTAGGGCCCTTGCTGTTCTCCATCTTCAATAACGACCTTTATACTGTCATCCCAAAAGTCAGCTGTATCCAATATGCTGATGACTCTACTCTGATTTGCTCAGCCACATCTTCAGTAGAGTTATGGTCAGCTACCCAGACCACCTTTAATACAATAGAAAACTGGCTTTCTGAACATCTTCTGATCCTAAATCCCAAAAAAACTAAAATGCTGTTATTTTCACCAACACATAGGTCTACCGCTTTCACCTTTACCATAAAATCAAATGATGGCACAATAATCTCCCTGACCCATCTACAAAACTATTAGGTGTCATCATAGACAATAATCTCAAATTTGACCTACATGTTAACCAAACTATCAAAACCATCAATAAAAACTAGGGTCACTTTACAGAATAAAAGCCTTCCTAACCCCTCCAGCTAAAATTGCCATAGCTCGCTCTCACCTTCTTTCAACCCTTCTGTATGCATCCCTCTACTCTAATTTGAACAAGACTGTCCTTAACAAACTCTCAATTTGCTACAACCACATTGCCAGGTTTGCCACTGGGCTGCCTTTTAGGACACATCATTGCATCAATCTAAATCAGCTTGGTTGGCTTGAACTACCTAGCCTAATCCAGTATAACCAACTGATTATGGCCTATAAAATCCTCTATAATCCGGACAATACTCCTGCACTTAAAAATATTATCATCCCCTATAACAATCCTAGACCGCTCGATCCTCTAACAAACTACTAATTCAGACTAGCAAAATTAATAACACAGCCGGTGATTCTCTCTTTGCAAACTCTGTAAGTAGATCCTGGAACTCTCTTCCAGCTGATATTACCTTACTTTCCACCTTAGGTCAATTTAAAACTAGACTCAAACAACATTTGTCACTTAACTGGCTATGTCAATGTATCAAGCCAGGCTAACTTGAATGTGTAAAAATCTGTTAACCAGTTTACTGTGTAATTTAATTTAATCCTGACTTGTGCTCAGGACTAACTGTAACCTGTGGAACTTGTTTAACTTGCTTACTTATGTAATCTCTGTAAATAGTCTGTTTGTAATATGTAATGCTGGTATTATGTAATGCTGTATCTACTTACCCTTGGAGCTTTTCTCCCCGGGCCTCCGCTGAAAATGGACATGCATCCAGTCGGACTATCCCGGTCAACAAATGGAAAATAAAAATAAAATAAGTTTATATGGCAATATTTAAAATCTGGCCTTATTGTTGAGCCTCCCCCCATTACTTTAGGCTTTGTCCAGATTTTGTGTGCTAAGAGGTTGAGAGGTATGATACATACTTCATTCTCTACAAATATTCTCATGTCTAAGTACCAGAAGCTTTTCTTGACTAGTTCAAGTGAAGAGGAAATAGCATTGCTGCAAGATGCCTTGAGTTAAAACATTTCAAAATCAATGTAGTACACAGCAAGTTATGTTCATATGTTCATAGATAAGAACTAGGCTAACTGCCTTTGCAGACCATTTTGAGACTAGCTAATATCCCTTCAATGGTGATAATTGAACCCTGTATCTTGTGTCAGTGAGATAAACACCTTAAAGCAAATGTGACAGCTACTAAGTGCTAAGCATTTGCATGGTCCAGTTCTAAACTCCTTATGACTTTTGACTTACAGGACAATATTGTTCTACTCTGCATGGTGTGATTCTAGACTTATTAGTAGTCAGAAAACAGAAATTCAAGCCTTTGAATCACCTCTCGGCATCTGCCAACAAAAAGAAACTTCATTAAACAATCCAGGCAGCATAACATTGCATTGTAAAAAGTTAAATGACTGCCAGCTGATCTTGTCCCTGTCCATATGATATAAGTCATTCAGTTACACCTTCCTCAGATATTTTATATATATCTATCTATATATATATATTTTTAATGGGGGAGTGAAAAGAAAGAGAACAAGAGGGGGACTGTCCATGAAGGTGAGAGATACAGTAAAATATGTCTTACCATATTCCATACTGTTTCACTCAAAAATTAAAAGCATGAATATGTGACATAAGGGATTTAGTCTAAAAATCTACAAGTACCACACTACACCAAGGTGTAGTCACATTACATAACTGTTCACAAATATGCCATGTTAATGATGACTCAGCACATTACATAATTTCCTTTCATGCCAGTAGATTAAAAGGTTATGGTTTCTACCTGCACACTTGGCATGCGGGTTTGTCTGTCAGTATTGGTATTTCAGTACAGTGTTAGTTTGGAAGGTGGGGGATATTAACTTTTGTTATATGAATTGTGAAAATAATGAGCTGAATGTGAACTGATGAACTGCTTGCTGTTCCAGCATTACCTTTAGACTGTGCAAACATGCACAGGAAGCAAAACATGATGATTAACACTCTGTTGCTTTAAGCAAAGTTAAAGGCACCAGTCTCTTAGAGAAACGTGTCCATGGGTCAATCCCTTTTTTTTTTCAGAAGTAAAATATTACAATGTTTTAGAGGATTGTCTGTCAGTTTAATTCAAAGGGTTAAAATCATAAACAGTTAAAGATTCACACTGTAGTCCTAGGTTAGATTCCTCACGTTCCATTTGCAAACTGTGACTCTGAGCAAGTTATTTGAGCAGACAGTGTTCCATGTTTGGTCCTGGAAAGTGGCACTTATGTCCAGTAGGCTAAACAGGTTAATAAACAAACATACAAACTAGATTTTGTTATATCAGACACCTGGATTCATGATGATTCGCTGGAGGAAATTTCAGTGAGTCACACCATCACAAAATCTAATCACCGAAAACCATTTTCAGCAAGCTTCAATGTAATTTTTTTCAGCGAGCAAGCCCCCCTTGCACCACCCCTGCTTGGAAAACCCCCATACCCTTCAAACTTTTATATGAAGAATTCCTCATTATCACACAACAGTAGTAAAACGTTCGATATCCTTTATCAGTGGAAGTGTTTTTCAGTAAAATTAGTTCAGCATCACTAGTCCCTGAGCATTGGCATACACCCACCAGGCTCCCAAACACGAGCTACTCAGTCAGTTTATACATGAGATAGCCAAAGTACATTTGTATTGTTTTCTAAATTGTTCTTTTTGTAACAACATTAAGTTATAAAATAAATTGCATATAATATATAATACTGGTGAATCTTAAACTACAACTCTTTACTGCATTTCACTTTATTAGTTGTCACAACACAGCACTGGCTTCTGACATGATTCCCTGTATTTCAAACACTTTGCAGATGTAGGTGCAAACTTTTCAGTGGACTCAGTGACAGATGATGCACTTGGAATATTATCTTCAGGTGACTTTAGTGATAGTTATATTGAATGTTCTCTCCAGTCTTCTTTCTGGAACATTCTTCTTTTTGGAACATTTTTGTGGACATCTCAATGTGCATCTCCTATGAGATTTCTTTCTGGATACTTTCTAAACATCTTTGTACAGTATAAATTATGTAACAATGTCCTTGTCTCTGTGAATCATTCTGAAAAATGTTTGGAATTCCATCTGTAACAGTTGTGGCAAACTCATGGAATTTAACCCATTAGTTGACCAACTCATCAACTAGGCAATAAATCAAGATACCACATCTTGACTTGATTTTGACAAGAAGTGAAAAGGTAAAAATAAGCTTTTTACAAGAAGACAAGCCCCCTGCATCACACATTTAGAGGACTCCTTTTCCCACCCTTTACGTGTATATTTGCACTGAGATTGTAGTGTCACAGAGAATGGGGAACAGTTTAATCCATGTATAGCGATCTTTGATCTCCATATAGACTTAACACTTATCCATGACAGTGTTTGATGAAATAAGTGTCAACACGACTGTTGAATTTACAAATACTATCAATGACAGAAACTTGATTAAGAGGTTCTCAATGAAATATCTAAAGATTAAAAGGACTACATATAATGACCACTTTCAACAAAAGTCCCCTATTTCTTCTAGGTTCATAGGTGTGTAGTAGGCTAAAGGCCCTGGGGCCTTTACAAGCCTAGTCATAGCATTTCCTTGGCATAGTGCCATCCAACCTTAGTTCCCAGTGCCTCTGTCGAGTAGAGCCACTGGAGTTTTCCCCGGGGTGAACTTCCTGTTTCCCATCCGCTCATCAAAATTTCTCTTGAAGAGAGTCAGCGAGGTGCTCTGCTTGACATGTATGGAAAGTCTGTTCCATAGCATGGTTGGTCTCTGGGTTATGAACCTGTCCCATCCAGCATGTTCTATTAATTGTGGTAATGAGGTTGAGGTCTCTGGAGCATGTGGGGAGGGATTGGGATTTCTTTAGATGTAGCATTTGTAACAGAGCTGGGTCAGACTTGGCTTTGTAAGTCAAGCAGAGATTGCCTCTAAGTAGGCGATATGAGACAGAGAATAGTTGGAGTTTTTTTTAGTCTGTCCATACAGGACAAGTGTTTAAGGCTTAGGATCCTCTTTGTGAGGTACTTTTGTGGCTTCTCCAGTTGTTGCACGTGTCTAGTGAGGTACATGCCAAATGGGGCATTGTACTCGATGATTGGCTTAATGAGGGAAGAGTAGAGGGAGACAATGACCTGATTTCTTCCTGGATCCAAAATCCTTTGTAATGAGATGTGCCACAAAGAAGGTCTTTCTGACCACAGTGGCAATCTGGTGATCAAAAGTGAGGTTGCTGTTAACCTCTGTTCCCAGATCTCTTATAATGCCTTCTGTGTTCAGTGGACTACCATCAATGTGGTAATTCATGGGAACCGGGTTTTTCCCAAAGGGGATAATGACACTTTTTTTGGCATTTACCTTAAGGCCATGGTTCTGACACCAGTCGTTGATCTCAGTGAGTCCATTCTGCAGGATGTCAACATCACTTGGGGAGTTAATAATAGCTCTCAACTTGCAATCATCTGCAAACTTTGTCAGCCAGAGTCCCTTTGTGTTGGCCTGGACTTCAGAGAAGTAGATACCAAACAGGAGAGGACCCAGGACCGAACCCTGTGGGACTCCACTCGTGACTAGTTGGCAGTCTGACTTGGATTCAACTACTTTCACACTGTGTGTTCTATCTGTGAGCCAGTTTGCAACCCACCTAGTGATATAGGGGTTGATGCCTAGCTTAGTGACTTTTTCTATGATTCCTGAATGGGGAATGATATCAAAAGCCTTGGCTAGATCAAGGTAGACTGTATGAACCACTTTGCCTTCATCCACAGTTCTGGTGACTGACTCAAAGAAGTCAACCAAGTTGAGCAAGCATGATCTATCCTTCACAAAGCCAAACTGTGTGGGATCCAGAGTTTGGAGATTCCCTATATCCTTGTTAATTAGGTCCATGATGATGCATTCCATAGCTTTGCATATCAGGCTCATCAGGTTAATGAGACGATAGTTCCCAGGGTATGTAGTCACTCCTCCTTTGTGGAGAGGGAAGAATGCAGCAGTGCACCATTCAGTAGGGACAAAACCTGAGGTAAGGCTGTGATTGAACAGGGCACACAGGTAAGGTACCAGTTCACTCTGTAGTCCATGTAGAACACAGCCAGGGATATTGTCAGGTCCCATAGAATGTATATTCTTGGCCTTGGACAGTGCTGTTTTAACCTGTGCAGCAGTAATACTGGGTGCCTGGCAATCTACTGGTATTGTGATTGGTCCTTTGGGGGGAGGGATAAAGTTGGCACTGAATCTGTCGGCCAGTATACTGACAATATCTGTTGGCTCGGTATAGGAGGTACCATTGTGCAGTAGCTCAGAGCAAATCTGGGTATTGCCATGGAGAGTCTTTGCATAACTATAGAAGGCCTTGTGGCTGTCTTTACTATCTGCTGCAATTCTGTATACATAGCTAGCTTTAGAGGATTTGATGAGGGATCTCAACTTTTTGTTGAGGCTGATAAGGGAGTTTTTCCAGTCTTGGGACTTCACCTTATTCCGCATCAGTTTCCTCCTTCTGTTGTAGAGTTCATTTATGGCAGGGGACCACCAGATTGGCTTCCTTTTTTTGGAGGAGAGTGTCTTGGTTCTTTTGGGTATGGCGAGATCCATGCATTTGTGTACGTGTTTGTATGTATGATTCGGCAGTCATACAACTATTCTCCATTTGCATGGGTGTCGTGAAGTTAGCCACCTCTGTTTTTAGGAGCTCAAAGTTAACTTTGGAGAAGTTTTTCATGGTGGTTACCACTGCAGGGGTGGTGGAAAGGATGTGGATTTATAAGGTGATTAGTTTGTGGTCGGATCTAACCAGGGAGGAGCTGACTATTGGTGTAGAGCAATGGTCGCCCATGTTAGTAATGACCAGGTCAAGGATGTTGCTACCTCTAGTGGGGGTAAGATCGAGCTGATCCAGGGCATTGGAATTAATGAACTCCAGGAAACGTTGGGCAAGTGTATTGGTACAAGTAGTTTTTCCAGTTAATGGAGGAGTATTAAAGTCACCTAGGATGGACCCTAATATTCTCCAGGGTGCTTAGGAATGTGGAGTGTGAGTCTTGGGACACGGTTGGGGACCTATAGCAGGGTACAACCTGAATCACTATCTTTCCCAGTGTTAGGTGCACCTGAAGTATCTCTGAT
Organism: Protopterus annectens; assembly: GCF_019279795.1. Taxonomy (NCBI): domain Eukaryota; kingdom Metazoa; phylum Chordata; order Ceratodontiformes; family Protopteridae; genus Protopterus; species Protopterus annectens. The sequence goes on along the minus strand of NC_056731.1, from coordinate 1,869,885,790 downwards.
GCATTATGTTGGGCTACCAGTCTGGAGGTGTGTGTGTCCTTTATGAATATGGTAACACCACCTTCTTTGGAGCTTCGGTCCAAGTTCTGGGGCCGAAAGGTGTGGAATGAGTTATAGCCTGATAGTGTAAGGGTGCTTTCTGATGCCTTGGACCAGGTCTCTGTTACAGCACAAATGTTGACGTTCTCCATTTTAAGGAGTGCTTTGAGCAAGTGCATTTTGAGATTTAGACTTCTAGCATTGAGCAGCATGACCCTCAGATTGCATTTGTTTGTAGCTGTTACAGTGGTAATTTGGTCTTTGGAACACCGCCTAAAAAGGCACTATAGGGGTGGCAAGAGCCTTGGCCAGTATCCGGAAGCCCAGGGGTGACAGATGCAGGCCCTCTCTAGCAAAGCATTGAGGTCTGTCAATCATCTCATCCCAGGCAGACAGATACTGGATCCCCTTAGAATGACACCAGAAACTTAGTCAAGTGTTGAAATCAATCATTTTCTGCTTGTACTGTGGTATCATTCTGGGAGATGGTAGGATGCTGCTTAGGGCTAGGGTCATACCCACCTGGGATACATAATCCAAGAGCTCCTCCATGTCTCTTTTCAACAATAAAAAAGTGTAAAATAGCATTAGTGTCATGATGACAGTCTTCTGCTCTGACCAAATGTTCATAGAAACTTCTTTGAATGTTTCCACTTCCTGATGTTTTTCAGAACATTTCAAAAATTTTAATTTCTGTCCTCTTCTGGGTAGTTGAGGTACAACCTAATTAACTTCCAGATCATCTCCAAGAAGATCTCTTTGCTGCCACAGTTAAGTCTGAATAAATTTGATAACTTTTATATGGCTCTGATTTCCTCCTTATAACTTTCTATGAAGTCGTATTTGTCAAAACTAACAATATTCCTAGTGACAAGGGTGGCTCCTTGTACAACAACTTCTTGACTGTACCCTGTAATGGCTTATGGGGACTTAAAGTAAATAATTGCATTTCATTAAATCAACATATAGATAAACCTAAATTGTCTAAAACCTTGGGCGCTCATAACTCAGAATAATGATAATCCCAAGGACAAAAAACACACAAGCACATTTTTTTGTAGGGAATAAGATTCTCTTCAGCCTGAAAATGTAGGCCCAGCTGCACACCCCTGCACTATATGTGTGTGTGTGTGTGTGTGTGTGTGTGTGTGTGTGTGTGTGTGTGTGTGTGTGTGTGTGTCTAATTTGAAATATCAAAGTACACAAACCTTGAACAGCTAATGATCAATCCTGAAATATCGAAAGCCAAAACAATGAAACAACAAAACACTTATGTTTTTTGCAGGGGGAAATCCCCCTACACTGCCCATGTATGGCCTGTGCCCTTCACACTCCCCGCTAATTATATATATCAACTCAGAGACTGCTCTACAGTGGAGAAAGGCCCATTTCCCCAATACCCAATGTGCACAACCTTGCATGGATTCAACATCGGCAGAAGCGATCAAATTACTTTCGATCTCTTCTGATGGAGTTAAGCATGTTCGAGATTATGAACATTTGATTATATGGAGTGCTCTCCTATATCTATATCTAGCTATATATATATATATATATATATATATATATATATATATATATATATATATAAGTGGATCCACTTCTGAATCTCGAAAATACTAAAATATTGAATTTCAGTATCTCGAGACCAGAATATTGAACATCCAGAAAAATGAAAATTCACAATACCGATGTTCAAAATATCGAAAAAAGAATACAACTAAAGATCTAACCCTCCCCGACATAAAAACACAACCCTCCCCTGATATAAAAACACAAAAACAAAGAAACTCAGAACAAATAACACTAACATACATTTTTGCAAGGGGACAAGCCTCCCTGCACCCCCAGCACCCCCGTTACTTATATATACCAACTCTGAGGTCGCACTAACATGAAAAAACAACAAACCTACTTTTACGTGCCTTATATTCCCATTGTATACTGTCTACTTACACCCACTAGAAACACGCACACTACACATGTACAAAAATCACCACTTTCAGCACTTAAACACACACACACACACACACACACACACACACACACACACACACACACACACACACACACACACACACACACTCTCGCCTACCAACCCTAACCTAGTCCTAAAACATTGCAAAAAACTAAAACAAACTACACTTCTACCCAACCAGAAACCACTAAATCTTAAAGGTAGAGCTCACTATGAAAAACAGCCCAGACAAAATGCAGTTTCAAACAACTGCACTTTCCACATTCTGGTCTCGAGATACTAAAATTTGAAATTTCAGTATTTCAAGATAGATAACTGGAACTATATATATATATATATATATATATATATATATATATATATATATATATATATATATATATATATATATATATATATATATATATATATATATATATATATATATATATATATATATATATATATATATATATATATACATACATGTTGGCTTGTTAAATGTGCTTGTGGTATGTGAGCCATGCCTGCATATCGGGTTTTGCTGTTTTGGTGATGATAGTTTAGAGTTTTGTATGTGTGATTGGGTATGTGCAACATGTGTCTGCCTGTGACTATTTTGTACAGTGGTGCAGTTTGAGAAAAAAATTTTGGTAAAGTAATGTGTAGGGATGGCATTGGGGGAGCAGGGTTAGCATAAATAAATTAGTAACTGGGGCAAAGCTTTGCCCTCCTACACTTCCTTATTAATATGTGTGGTAACCATAGCCCCAATATTGCCCCAACCCTGCATCTTGCCTTAGAAAAACCCATTTGGTAACATTATCACTGCATAATACTTCGATATGCTCACACACACACACACACACACACACACACACACACACACACACACACACACACACACACACACACACACACACACACACACCCACAGCACTTGATCTATCCTCTTACTTACCCAGTACTCTAACTCTAACCCACATACACCTGCACAAACACTAACTCCTACTGCAGAAACCTTCAATATATTTGAATGTTTTGACAGTAGTATCCCCAACCCAGATTTGCCTTACCCACATGCATTTAGTGTTCCTTCATCTGATATCCCTTTTTTCTGCCTCTGTGTGAATACACTGATGCAGTTCTGGGTCTGTGCAGTGCCCTGTTGGATATTTACATTCCCTGTCTCAAGAAATGGGTAACTGGTACTGTCCATGGTGTGGCTGGCTGATGTCAAACCTAAATGTAGTTATTATTCAGTGTCTTCAATCCTGAGCGGTTTGTCCAAAAAATACAATTTTTTTTTGAGAAACAGACCAAAAATATGAAGCAATAAGCTGAATGCTCTGTGAAAATCTTGACAGCTGAAATGCAGTGATACAGAGAGCTTTCATCTTCTGAAAATTGTTTAATCTGTAACGTAGTTGCCAAGCTGCAAGCATAAGACTCAGTACTTTGTTATTACAAATATACGTAGACACATGCAGCAATGAACTCTATCTGCACATGTATCATCCAGAGCAAGCAATCTGGGTAGCACATGGCTGATCTGCTTTGCATGCATGTTTGTGTCTTTCAGCTTTTCCCGGTTAGGGGTCGCCGCAGCGGAACTCTGGTCCGCTAATGATTGGCGGTTGATATTTTACATACCGGCTTGCCAGGCCTGACCCACAACCTTCAACGAAGGTACGTCCATTCAAGCATGTCTCCACGCAGAAAATGCTCTAGCTGAGAATCGAACCAGACAGGGTCCTACTGTGAGGCGACAACGCTACTGCAGCACCACCACGGCGGTCTATCTGCTCCACACGTACAGTATATACCTTCACCAAGCAAACTGTCTTAACTGAGCCACGTGTGAGTTGCGGAGCTGAGCCATATGTGAGTTGTGGAGCACATGTCTCTCCTTAGTTCACGTATTTATACCTTCCGGCTGCACTGTGTGCACTTTATAACCACAACGCGTTTTTATCTACAAGAACTTAATTGTATTAAATATGTCCTTGCTTTAGCATAGGCAGTGATGCCAAGTAACACAAGTACCCTTAAAATCTGTTTCATACTCAAATGAATAGTGATACATTAACATCCTACCTATATATTGGGCTGAATTCATAAAGGTTACCACAAAGTGTACACTTAGTGTAACCTTTCTGAGGGAATAGACAGCAAAAGCAATGTTGTAGGGCTGTTCTTGAATTCAGAAAGGGTACCCTTTGTGGCCACATTTATGAATGCCCTGATTATTTTAATTTTCTAGAGAAAATGATTGCACCTAGCTGCACCCACATGCAAATTATGTAATATATGTTTTGCAGTTGTGCTTCCATTGTGTAATGGCATCCTGTCTCACGCACAGCTAATTTATATACAAGCTTATATTAAAGTTGACATTGTAACAATCCCTCCAATAGGTACCTGTAGATTATTGTGGTATTCTTCCATTGAGTTGACACTGAAATGGAAGCTGCTAAAACTTTTATAAATATGGTAGAAGAGAAATAATGCAATGACATTAATTTTATAAATACCGACTACTGAAGTGGTGGTATTATTATTGTTATTAATTAGTTCAGCCAAGCCAAGAAATCTCAGAGATACACAGTAGCTAGCTTTTAATGGTGTTTACAGTCTAGTCTTTTTTAATCAGTTAAGCATGGTTGTACACCTCATTTTTACAGCTTTTACCTGTAACTGGGGAAATCTGTATATGTCAATGTACAGAGAGCTTACAAGATGTACTTTAACATGTCAGGGTAATTTGTAAGTGTTCATTGGTTAAAAGGATGATGTTCTTTCCACTATAATATGATCTTTAATGTAATATCCATATGGTAGTCTCTGTGTCCTAGTACTGAATACTTCCACATTCCATGACTCCTAAGCCTTTACTCACCATGGCTCAGTTAACTCTGAATATCCATCTATCCTGAAATGCACTTTTGACACCAACTTTGCCGTCATCATCAACCCCTTATTCCCACTTTTACATGGGATTGGGGTGTCTTGTCAACATTAGTCACTCTGACTAAATCACCTAGGGCCAATGCTTACACAACACCATGTGCCTTTTGGCACTGAACATCTACCCAATATTTCATTCGGTCATCTTATTGTCTTCTTCACACATAGTAGTTTAACTTTATAAATTACTTTACAACCCGTCAGACTGTGGATCAGTGTGTTGCCTGAGATGCCTATATGCTTAATACTATTGTGTTGTTGGTCAGATTTATCATGACTGATCATCATACCTCTCAACCTCTTAGAGCAAGAAATCTGGACAAAGCCATAAGTAAAAGTGGGACAAAGTTCCAAAAATAGGGACAATTTTTAAATATTGCTCTTACAAACTTAGAAAGTTGATAGAATAACAGGTTCTGCATTAGCATGAATTTTCTAAAGGATATGAAGTCTGTAAATCAAATGTCTGTCATTATATTCTAACTTCAGTTCTTAATGATTTGCCAGAAAACTGCAATTTCAGAAAAAAACAAACAAAAATATGAGGCAAAAATGTGGACATTCTGTGAAAATCTGTACAGGTGAGAGGTATGCCGATCATTGGTCACTCATAGAGATGAGAGGGCCTGCAGCACAATTTCATTCTCTGTAGGAGGCACTTCTGTGCCAGACCTTATGTTGTTTGAGGAAAGAATAACATATATTAAAATAATGATATCTATTTATTGCTTTACACAAGCTTACCTAGTTTACTCTTCTATGTTGTGCTGCTACATATTAATAACATACATATATATGGGTCTACTTCTAATCACCGAAAGACTACTTACCCGAAACTGAATTTACCGAGATGACAACACCGAACTTTAAATACACCGAACATTTACACTATTGAATTTTTTAAAATACTGTGGTATGTTTATACATTGAATGTTGGCCAGGTGCATGCATTCCCTCTTAAAAAATTCAATAGTGTGATAATTCTGTGTACTCACAGCTCGGTGTTGTCATCTCGGTAAATTCAGTTTCAGGTAAGTGTTCTTTCGATTATTAGAAGTAGACTTTTTAGTCAACTTTGAGAAATTGGCTAGGCTTAAAATCACCCAAAAGAGCAGCTAGCCTAGTATCTACCTATAAACCTCTGAATAGACCTCTGTCCACATACCCTGAGCAGACTCTGTCATCCCCAGCATCTACCAAAACAAATCCCAGGCTACTTTCACAGTGCCTGTAGTGGGGAACAGATATGTAGCCACATCTCCTGCCCCAGGTGAGGATCCAGCAACTGGGGGCACCATCATTCCCATCAGGAACTCTGCCAGAGGTGCTAACCTTGCAACCCACAGGGAAACAGTGGGAATGGCAGAGGACTGTTGGAACAGTGGGTGAATGCCTTCATCAGCTGCCTGGAAAGGCTTATCTTGTGACTGGTACAGTTGCACCACTGCCCACCCTACCAGCAACACCTAAGACAGGCTCCAGTGGGGAAGGTAGTCAGGGTGATGTCTGGCCTATCCCTAGATATAACACTGGCAGTGCAGTACATTCGGTCATACCTACCCTATCTCCGATCCTGGTGTTCCCGTCCTTAATGTGTCAGTGCCCTTCTCTGTTTATTGTCCAGTCCCCCCCATATCCTCCCTTTATTATGCATCTGATTCTATTATCCTCCCCACCTTCTGTGTATCAGCACCTCCCCATCAGTCTTTGTCTCTGTTATATGTTTGTGTATAGAAAGGTTAAAAGGTTAAATATTTGGAACCAATCCTTTCTTCCTGTTCCTTAACTTTACAGCAGTACTTCACCGGTTTTGATCCATTATCCTTAATTTGCTTCTAAATAATTTCCTTTGCTGTTAAGGTACTTTTATGGGTGTTATATTTCAACATAATTTTAATTCTAAGTGAGCCGATGGTAAATGGCCCTAAATCACCCAAAACCGCTATAACAGTAACATTGTGAACACTGATTCCATATATCTGCTAAGCTCTACTTTCTTTGCCATTTCCACTGAATGATTCACATAAGTGATATAGTGGTCCATGTATCCTACATAGGTTCATAGGTAGGTACTAGGCTATCAGCCCAAGGACCTACGTAAGCCTAACCAGCAAGGTTCCATAGCTTACGCCACCCAAGAAAGTTATTTTCCTGTGCCACTGTCCAGCAGAGACACAGAAGTGATCCTCGGGGTGTATTTCCTATTTCCCATCCACTCATCAAAATTTTTCTTGAAGAGTGCTAATGAAGAACTTTGCTTGACATAGATGGGTAGCTTGTTCGAGAGTATAAGAAGTCTCTGGGACAGGAATCTATCCCTCCAGCATGTCTTGTTTATTGTGGTGACAAGGTTTAGGTCTCTAGAGTGTGTAGCTCGGAGGGATTGCGATTTCTTTAGGTGTAGCATGTCCAACAGCTTTGGGTTTGACATAGCTTTATATGTTAGGCAGAGATCACCTTGGAGTAGGCGATATGCTATGGAGTAAAGCTGGAGTTTTTTGAGACAGTCAGTGTAGGGCATTTGTTTGAGGCCAATAATCCTCTTGTACTGTGTACATCATTTAACAGGTTTTGTTTACCTTCCTCATCATAAACTATTGTAGGTAGATGGATTAGGTAGCCTAACCAAGTTCTTTGTTCAGCTTCATTTTGGGGTGCTGAGGCATATGGAATCTCACTCCCCATCCTGTTTTCTGTCAGAAAGCTTGCTGCACTGCCTGATATATTTTTGTCACCCCAAATTGTCTGCTGACTATCAGGCACCCTCTTGTCCAATATGCCTATTCATTCCCCCTTCACTGGGGTGACAGTAAACCAAAGGTAGCCATCATTTAGGGAGCTATCAGGGGTTTTCTTAACTGCCTTAACCCCTGAATGTATACACATTGACACACTACAGGGTCTGACATACAGTAGGTGTTGGTGAGAGGAAGTCATTCACTCATGACTCGACAACATTGCCTTGGCCCCCTCCCCAGCAGACATCACTCCTATGTTGTCTCCAGTCTTCTCTGAAGACTCTTAGCATAGGAGTGTGCAATTCCATTTGACCCCACATCCTCCCCAAACCCAGATGATCTGGAGATGCCATGTCACTCCTAGCAGCTCCAGCAGTTCCTATACTGCTAACTAAACTTTGGTCATCACCTGGGCTCTAGTCAAGGCTTTATTCCTGTATTTCTATTCATGCAGACATATACATGTGCACAGTATCTCTTACACACACACACACACACACACACACACACACACACACACACACACACACACACACACACACAATGGCAGACACACGGCATAAGCTGCTCCCAGTTATGCTCCCTTACCTGTGATACCTCAAGTTTTTGGTAGATAATTGGTCATCTGATCATAGTCATGGTTTTAACCCTATGAACCACTGAGCTAATGTATGATTATTGCCTTCTATCAAGGAGGGGATGCATTAGAATGGGCTAATTTTAAGTAATTATTCAGCTCCATCTACCTGCAGTGAAATCACCACTCCTATCCATTCACTGTATACTTGTAGGCAGACTGTCTTGACAGCCTCATAATACCAGGTATAATGAACATTATACCTCACCAAGCCTGTCTACTTCCAGTCAAGGCCCCTTTACAGGTAATTTCTTTACTGCTAAAGAAAACCAGTGCCTACCAGTGCCTCTACTGATGTTATCCAACATTTTAACTATATTTTCTTTTGCCACATTAATTTATTTCTTACAGTTTGTCCTACTCTTTTCACTGGCTTCCAGCCTCTTCCTCATTAAATATATAGTTATCCTCCTTATGTGACTCCAAGGCACCTGAGATGGATAATACTACACTGTTATTTCTTTTTTTTTTCCTTTTACGTAAATTTGCCATTGTTGTAGTTTTAGGCCTTAAACTGCCCAGACCTGCTAGTACTGGAAGTTTGCTAAACTTTAATCCTTCAGACCTCAACTTATATGAATATTAAGGGCAGTATTCTTAGAGCAGGAGTTCACAGCTACATAGTGGTCATTTGATAGCAGCGCTGCTACACTTATATGCAGATAAGTTAAGCGCAGGCTATTAGCACGGAAAAAGGAAAAGCAAAGAAGATTTGTAAAACACACTCTCTTTGGGCGAACAGGTAAAGTACCTTAAATTTAGCATTAAGCATATACAAAGTAGTATGTAAAAGCCTTAGGCTTCATATTACTTCTTATGTTTTTGGATATTGTGGATAGATGCAGCTATGCTCAGTCATGCTTGAGACACGTAAGGCAAGTGGTGGACTGTGCAGCATTACTTATTAATATTTAAAAAAATAAAGGGGTTTACTATGTTTTATATAGGGGTATACATATGGACCCCCTGATGTTTTCATTAGAGAGTGGAAAAGGAGAGATAAGTAAGATTGAAAAAGGGGGGGACACAACAAAGAGAACACAGAAGGAAAACATCTTTTGGGCTGTGCTGAAGGAGGTGGAAGGGGAGAGGAGAGGCACAATGTTTTTGGCAGGGGATAGACCCCCCCCCATTTTTTCAAATATTTTTATGTAAGTGGGTAGTTGGGGTAGGAAGTAGGCAAGAGGATGCAGGTGAAGGGATAAGTGAAGAAGGGCTGTATAAGTGCCAGCAGGAGTCCCAGCCCACAGAGCCTCAAATTCTTCTTGTGCCAGATGGTGGTGCAGTGGAGGAACATAATGCTGAGAGGGTAGGGGCTGGTGATGGTGCAGTGGTCAGCACCAACTGGGACCACTTGTCTTGTACACACTGAAGTGAGGCTTCGATGGGCTGAATCCATCTGTCAATTGCCTGCTCTAGCACATCCTCAGCCAAGTCCCGAAGCCCCCATTCAGTGAGGCTTGCCAGACTGCCAGGTGCCAGGGTGCCTGCAGGACCAGTGCTACTGCCCTGTGCCTGTGAGGATGTCCATGGACAGCCAGAGTGTGATAGCTCCATAACCTGGGAGATACATACCTGGGCTGCTCCACAGGATTTTGAATATGTAAAAAAAAAATGAATATAAATGGGAGAGAAAGAAAGTAATAAAGGACAAAGGAATGCATAATTAAAAAAACAAAAAAAAAACAAAAAAATACAGAGAAAAACGTGGTGGACAAAAGAGAAAATACACTTAATAAATTCACATATCATGTTACTCAGCATTCAGTTTCTTACTTTAAAGCATTTTTATTTTATAAAATCTTTACTGAAGTAAAACAGAATGTATGGGCAGTGCTTATGCAGACTTTTGGATGAAATTATGTGGGAAGTGCTTATGCTTATTTGGCAGGACAGGGTTTGCCATCAAGTAATGGTGAGGTTTACATGTTGCAGTCTGCTGCACAAACGTTATTATAATATTTGTGTTTCTTATGCATTTGTTTGCAATACTACACCAAGAACACCCTTTATAAATACTGAAGTCAGTTAAAGACAGAATAATGCACTTATATAATGATATATTTCTCACTCTTGCTTGCAATATATGTATCTATATAGGTGTATGGATACACACACACACACACACACACACACACACACACACACACATATATATATATATATATATATATATATGTGTGTGTGTGTGTGTGTGTGTGTGTGTGTGTGTGTGTGTGTGTGTATATATATATATATATATATATAATATCTATATCTATATATATATATATATATATATATATATATATATATCTATATCTATATTAATGAAATCAGTTAAACACACACTATTTCCTACTTTATTCAGGCTTAACAGTAGATTCAGCCGGTCTGACTATACGCCTCTCCTCCTCCTTCTTCTTTCAGCTGCTCCCGTTAGGGGTCATCACAGCAGATCATCTGTTTTCATTTCTTCCTGTCCTCTGCATCTTGCTCTGTCACACCACCCACCTGAATGTTCTCTCTCACCACATCCATAAACCTTTGCCTGTCCTGTTGTTTCCTATTATAGGAGATCTCTTCCTCAGCTGTAAAGAGAGAGTATAAGGCAATTCTTGTTTTCCTGTATTTCATTTTTTTCTCTTAACATTAATTAAGTAGTTATTTCTAAGTTATTCCATTTAATGCAGTATTTACTTAGTATACATTTGTTGAAAATGTGTATTATCATCTGAATTCTCATAGTTTGCTACTCTTCCCTTTACTGGAAGTTATAAACACAGAGGTGCTTCTGCAGGAATACTTTCTTTAAAAATATTATGCTTCACATGTAACAGTCTGTAAATTCTGTTCAGCCAGAAGGTGCAGACACACTGAACAATGTTGCAAGTCATGGAAGTTTTCATTTCCTTAGCTGTACAAAAGTGTGTACTTTGATAGTTTTTTCCTTAAAGCAATTTGGTCACAGTCATGGGTGCATCACAGCACTGAGTCAATCAAGTGTCATTATGCATATGCATTGTTATAATTTAAAATGTATTTGGGTCATTTTTTAATAAAATGCATTGTAAAAACTTTTTATTAAACCACAGCCCAAATAAATTTAGTGTAGTCCATCCTGACATTCCTGTAGGCAGAGACAGCACTCCTTCCACAGACTGTAATGGGTGCACCTTTGAGCACGCATGCCAGTGAGCCCATTAAAGTATATGGATACACTTCATGCTTTCACTACTATGGAGTCATTGAGCTTAAAGTTTATTTTAAGTTTAGTGACATGATTGTAGGGAAAGCAGTATTATAAAAAGTTGTTCCACCACCAACAGCACCTGCAAAACACATTTGCAAATGCTGTAAAAATTCGTCACTTCATGCACTACCTGACGTAGTAGTACAAAGGTAAGCAATGATATGACCAAATCACTTTAACAGTTCTAAGCGTATGAAGTGATGATTTAAATATGTATGCAGAAGTAATAAGAGCGCTAATAATATTGGTCTTTTCTCACTAAATTATGTGCTGGACATTCACTTCACACTGCAACCCCCCACCCCAACCTCCCCTCTGACTAGTGTGTGGTGCTTGATTGACATAAGCCATCTTGTATGTGCAGTTATAATTATGAATGGGATTACTTTCTTATACAACTATTATACTAATAAATATTTGCTGGCCTACACCAACTGTCTGCATGTAATTTAACTACTTCCCAAGTTAATGCAATCCTAAATGAGAATATGGAATGTAAACTTTTTATTTTGCTTTTTGTATAAATTCAAGCAGTTATAAATGCATTACTGGTCTACATCTGTGATTTACAGACACATATATGCAGATTATTATTTTACTTACGCATATGCTTCATTTGTATTTATAGAGAAAATTACAGGGTATATACTGTATGTTACCAGTTAAACGTTCCATATGTTTGTATACAGATACAGTTCTGTGGACAGATGTATTTATGCTTTATTTTGCATTATTCTATGAACATTACAGGTGCATATTTTCAGATACAGATATTTATTCTAGCAAATATTTTCTTACCCTTGAGTACTTATATTTTTAACTAATGTTTAACCTATGTTTGATATGCCCCACAGAAAAAAATATTTTATACTTACTACAAAATTCTGCCTGTCTCTCCTCTGTCTAGTCAACCCACTCAGCCATTTGGTCGAGCCAACATTTCTATAGGTTATTGTACCTGTGACAGCACTGCTGCTAGAGCTGGTGATCCCTGTGATGTCCCTCCTCTAGGCCAGTAATCAATGAGTCTCAATCCTTACCATGGACACTAGTGTGGGACTTTTACTTGGAGCAAAAATAGATATACATATACATATTTAAGCACAATTTCCCTTAAGAGCACACAGGAATCACTCAGTCCTAGGGATGGGTTTCCCTCTCTCTCCAGGCCCCCAAATAAGATTCCCCACTGACACAGCTGTAGAGTTGAGTCCTCAGCCGAGTGTTCCAAGCCAAGTCCTCTAGCACTGTCTCTGCAAAATCAATGCTCTGTGTGTCCCTGCTGCAGGTAGCTGAGACACACACTATTTGAGATTTGATTTTCACACAAACACATACACCCCTGGGAAAGGCTGGCACAGATTTAGCAGCTCTGCCCCCTCTGCCCAGACTATAAGGTAGATATTGCCACCAAAACACTCCAAAGCCAGATACTCCAAGGCTCTTACAAGGGTACCCAATTATACTGAGTAAAATTAATACTACTACAAATGGTAGTGTTTGACCAATGCAGCCACAGTGTCACCAAATAAATGTAAATACTCTCAAAGGTTAAATTGGTGGCCCCGGTGGTGCAGTGGTTAGCGTTGCCGCCTCACAGCAAGAGGTTCTCCGGTTCGATCTTTGGCTGGGGTGCCTTCTGTGCGGAGTCTGCATGTCCTCCCTGTGGTCGTGTGGGTTTCCTCCAGGTGCTCCAGTTTCCTCCCACATCCCAAAGACATGTTGTAGGTGGATTGGACACTCTAAATTGGCCTTAGGTGTGTGTGTGCCTTCTGTGGAAGGTTGGGTGCCGGGCCGGCAACTTGACACCGTAAAACTCCGCTACCAGTCCTGAGTGGACAGGTGATCCACTGTGGCAACCCCTAACCAGGAAAAAGCCAAAAGAAGAAGAAGAAGACTCTCAAAGGTTAAATATTCTCTAAAAATACCAGCCACAATGAAAAGTTTAAACATATATATATATATATATATATATATATATATATATATATATATATATATATATATATATATATATATATATACACACACACACACACACACACACACACACAACTTTCAGCTTTTCCCAGTTAGGGGTTGCCACAGCAGATCACTGGTCTGCTATTGATTGGCAGTGATTTGTACAGCATTGAACTGCCAGCCTGATGCCCAACCCTCACAGAAGGCACACCTATGCACTCACACACCTATCTGCATGTTTTTAAAGTTCACTCAACTGCAGGGAGGACATGCAGATGCCACATAGAAGGTGCTTCAGCCGAGAATCAAACTGGAGAACCTCTTGTTGTGAGGTGACAATGCTAACCACTGCACCACCATGGCCCTATTTACAATAAACACTGGAGTTTCAATCACAGGAAATATTAAAATAACACAGAAAGCTAGATTCACACAGATACAGAAAAACAGTACTTATCTAATCTCACTATATTTTCCTGACTGATCTAAATAATTACTGTTCCCTAATTCACTTACTAGAGCAAGGCAAAATGAAGTGGGTGAGTGATCCTCCTTTGTCAGATTTTCAAAGCAGACAATCCTGAGACTTCTGTCTCATCTAGTATTAAAACATAATTTCAGGGCTGCATTACAGAATGACATCACATACATCTGGTCATCTAACTCAGGTTCCCAAACTATCCCCTTTACTAGAAAATGAACAATACTATTATTATTGGCAGGTTTCATTTAACCAAAAATGCTTTGTCATATAGATGTCTTTTTTTAAAGGAATGCATTCACATTTCATTATTATTGTGAATAAAAGATATGCAATAATCATTTTTATTTCTTATCACTTATAATTACTGTTGTTAGTGTACCTCACCTTAGCTATGCTTTTTGAAGTATTACACCTGAACATAATTTATTTTTGCATTGCAGCAGCAGTAATATTTTTTATTTATTTATTTATTTATTTATTTGGGTGGTGCATAAATACATAGTCCTATGTGCGTGATGACCAACTTTTATTAACTATACTGAGTGATTTGAGGTGGATGGACAGAGATTACACTTCATGGTTGATTAAACCTGAGACATATGACTCCAATTTGTTTTCTCTGAATATATTCAGATTTGAGCATATCTAATTCTGTCCACACATTGCCACAGCATGCTGTGGACTGCCAAGGAGTGTTGTGGACTCCATAGCTGTCCACCGTGCATTCACTTGAGCACAAGGCTGTATTCATGAGCAAGCGCGAACGACTTACATGCATATGTGGCTGTACACATTTGTGTACTGCTGCAACTGATGTAAAATTAGTGAGTTACCTTGAAGAAATGTTTACTGATATGCTGACTATATTATCATGGCTTTAGTGAATAGTGTAAATCATTACAGCAGCAGTGAAAATGATTAGTGATCTCGGCTAAATTAATTTACTTTGGTGTCATGTAGTGATTGTGCACACATATGTGTTTTAATTGTGAAGTGCCAAAATATTAAAGACATGTTGCTGCCTAAACATACACGTGACTTTACCTGAAGATTTCTTAGTGTCACTGAAGAATGAAAAATGACAGCATTATGAACACGAGACAGTGGTAGAGGCAAGGGAAAGAATGATCTGTTAACAAAGTGATTGCTTTACTGTTGTGACTGTATGATACTGCAGACATTACTGTAGCACAACTTTACCTGGCTGCACTGAGATTTGTAAGTTCATATAATAGTGGAGCTTATGTTAACTTTTTTATAGGAGGCTGGAAGGGACACATGATCATTGTCGTGTTGTTTGACTGATGATTACATAAAACTTTTTTTCTGTAGTACTGTGATCTTTTGTATGTGCAGTACTGATGCAAAACAATGGATCAAAGCAGAGAAAGGACAACTTCAGCATGAGGAAATTGAATCTTCATGGCAGCCCATAGGACATATGAGCAACATCAGTTTCCTAATGGGGAGGGCCCAAATAAACTAAGGGGACAAAAGGCTTGAATCAAGTTATCCTGGGCATTAATGCAGTGGGTAGCAGAAACCACACATGAACACAGTGCAAGAAGAGGTCAAATAATATGGGAGGACATGCTAAAAGCAAGGTGAGTCAGAATGCAATTGCCTATACCAGTACTGTGGGGACTCCAGAAATTATGACATTAACATCAGATGTGGAATACCTTCTCTCCACCCATGGGGATGACTATGATATAAAAGAGGATGACACTGGAATAATCAGAGGGGGTGTGGACAATTGCTGTTACCAGTGTCTATAATCAGAGGGGGTGTGGACACTCACTGTTAGCAATGTCTGCAGCAGCAACACTCTATTCAAGAAGGTTGGTTTAAAAATAGTAACATATATTTATACAGAGAAATACATGCTGACAAGGAATGATTACATTAAACACATGACAGTTACTATTAATAAGCGAACCTTTAACATCTGCACAGAATGATAGTGAAAGCACCATGCATGGGACATGTCCTCACACCTCCTTAATAAGTATACAGTAGTGTACGCTATATCTTTATTAGTAAGATATTCAATTCATTTTATATGGTCAGCAGCAGGAACAAGCTGCTCCACTGTAGCGATAAATTTGGAGGTTATCCTAAGCAAGATGGATGTTGAAAATGATGATGATGAAGATGATAACATAGTTACATTTATGGGGCAGCTTGAGGAAAGTGTCAGGCAGTCCCCAAGTTTAATGGCAGGATCTTAATCCAACAACATGTTAGTAACTTTGTAGGAAGTGACAGTGCGTTACAAAGTCAAACACATGCTGACGTTGCACTCACTCTTGCACAGGAGAGGCACAAATGCACCTCTACACCAGCATCTCCAAACCCAGATGAGCATGTTCAGGATGATGGCAGAAATTTAGAAGCAACAGTCTCCACAGTGACACCTTTACAAAGGGGAGCCATGCACAGGAAATTATTACAACCACCCTAAAAAATACATAAAGCATTGGTTGCCCAGCAGCAAATGTGCTGCAACATTGTTAGCCCTCAGAGCATGACTATAGATAGTCAGCTGGAAATGGTCACAGTCCTCCAGGGTATGCATGAGAATTATCAGTACTACTCCAGTAACAAGCACAAAGCAAGTCCAAATAACAGGATAGCTGGATTCAAACACAGTTGGTTTCCTTTATTTCCACAATAAAAACGAAGATGGAAGAACCAAGGTTTAGCGCTTTCATCTAGGTAACTAGACTTCTTCAGAACGTAAAACATAGAATCACTCACAGTTATATACATAAAAAAGCCCGCCTTTTACATCAATTGTTCAATTATATATGTCATTATTTATAAAATTTAAAGGGAGAGGAGGTTTTTGTAAAATATTACAATTGTATATCTCAATTGTTAAAAACACATAGCTAAAATACTTAAAAGCTGAAAGACTAGGAAACCTACAATCATTTTGATAAAGTTTTGAAAAAACTATATCTATTTGTCACCAATGGCTGAGATGTTACTTATAAATTGTATATCCAGTGAATTCTTACATCAAGCATATATCTATAAATATAACATTCTATGTATCCTTGTAAAAAGTATAATATACATGTATGTATATATACCAAACAGTAATACAGAAAAATGCGGAAAAATAATGCTGCTGGATCTTCTGTCAACCCATTTCTTGTATTGTCTAAAGCTGTCAGTCTAAGACAAATGTACTAGCCTACTGACATGTAATCTTATGTAAATAAGAAAATCTATAGTAATCACACATTTGGAAATTAAATAATAATAATAATAATAATAATTATAATAATAAATGCCCCATCTTGCTGATAGAAAAATCCTATTTGCTATTGGCTATTAGATACTATGTCCTAACTAGTGGTTTAGTGGGGATAACTTCATTTAATCCAGGTGTAGCCATTTAATCTCCTTTTCACTGACTATGGCTTTGATATTTCCCCCCCTAGGGTTAGGTGTTATCACCTCTAATATAGCAAACTTGAATCCTACACATCCTTGATCGTTCATAATATGACGGGACAAGGCATTATTAATGTCCTGTTTATTTATACAATATATATGGTCATATATTCTGTTTTTAAAAAAACGATCAGTCTTCCCTACATAATAGCTTTGACATGTATCACATATAGCCAAATAAATCCTAAAATCCAAAATCCTGTTGGAGGAATATCTGTTGGATAATAGAATAGACGAAGAACTATACAAATATTTAAGGGTTGAATTCCCTATATTGGCAACCATTACTGGGATCCCGAAGGTACACAAAAATCCCCTTGACCCCTCATTTAGACCTATTATATCGGGGAGTGCGAGTAAAGCATTCAATTTTAGTAAAATCATAGACAATAAATTAAAGCATATATATAATACAGTAACACATATTATGAAGGATTCATGGGAATTTTTGGGAATATTCAAGCCCGATGTATGGAGTCTTGATGTAATATTTGTGACAATAGATATACAGGATCTCTTTTCATGCATCCCTAAGAATGAAGGTATCAATAGTTTCATTAACAGCTTATGTAAGTACAGTGGATTGGATCAAGAGGAAATTTCATTACTCACTTCGTTTATGGATATAATACTTGACAATAACTACATCTATTTAGAAGGAGAATACTACAGACAAAACACCGGTGTGGCGATGGAAGCAGCCTGTGCCCCCATGTACGCCAATTTAGTACTCCTCGATTGGGAGGGGCAATTTATTCATAATTCCATATGGATGAATTACATCAAAACATATGTCCGTTACCTTGACGACATCTTCCTATTATGGGTTGGTGATATAGAAGAGCTGACCAGGTTTATAGACTATATTAATGGTACGACCAGCTACCTCAAGTTTACATACCAGTTTGACAGCAGGGGTATCAACTACTTGGATGTGTATATATACAATGACGGGCAATCCTTCCAGTCTAAAATTGATAGGAAGGATACATATAGTAATGGATATTTACACTTTGATAGTGCACATTCTTATAAAGTCAAACGCAATATAGTCAAAGGACAGTGTATAAGGGTGGCCAGGATGACATCGGTAAGGGAAGGTATGGAAAACGAATTGTCCTTTATAGGGAAACTATTTAAAGAAAAAGGCTATCCAGTGGATATGATTAGAGACATTACTACTTACGTATCAAAGGAATGGGGTAAAAAATATACACGCCTCCTGGGAATTGGTATAATAAATAAGAAAGAGAGTAATATCAACAGCGATAATTATAAGAAAGCCTGCATAGTCAAATATGGAAAACATACAAATGAGG
The DNA here is from genome assembly GCF_019279795.1 of Protopterus annectens. Taxonomy (NCBI): domain Eukaryota; kingdom Metazoa; phylum Chordata; order Ceratodontiformes; family Protopteridae; genus Protopterus; species Protopterus annectens. The sequence continues at coordinate 1,869,866,990 of NC_056731.1, read as the reverse complement.
TAAAGGATATCATTACTAAAAATTGCAACATACTAACAAGTGACCTAACGATAAAAGATAAGGTACCTCCTAGACCTCAATTTGTCTATAAAGCAGGCAACAGTTTGAAAAGAATTATAGAAATAAAATATAATCATTATAAAATAGACAAAGTGAAAAAAGTAGGGACAAAAAAATGCGGACATTGTAATTACTGCAGATATATATTTGAAGGTACAAACATCACCCTAAACAACGTTACACACACTAGGATTACATTTAGACATGGAAATTGCCAGACGAAACATCTGATTTATTTGGCTATATGTGATACATGTCAAAGCTATTATGTAGGGAAGACTGATTGTTTTTTTAAAAACAGAATATATGACCATATATATTGTATAAATAAACAGGACATTAATAATGCCTTGTCCCGTCATATTATGAACGATCAAGGATGTGTAGGATTCAAGTTTGCTATATTAGAGGTGATAACACCTAACCCTAGGGGGGGGGGAATATCAAAGCCATAGTCAGTGAAAAGGAGATTAAATGGCAGTTACGACTTGACGTAGCTACACCCCCTGGATTAAATGAAGTTATCCCCACTAAACCACTAGTTAGGACATAGTATCTAATAGCCAATAGCAAATAGGATTTTTCTATCAGCAAGATGGGGCATTTATTATTATAATTATTATTATTATTATTATTATTATTTAATTTCCAAATGTGTGATTACTATAGATTTTCTTATTTACATAAGATTACATGTCAGTAGGCTAGTACATTTGTCTTAGACTGACAGCTTTAGACAATACAAGAAATGGGTTGACAGAAGATCCAGCAGCATTATTTTTCCGCATTTTTCTGTATTACTGTTTGGTATATATACATACGACGACATACGTATATTATACTTTTTACAAGGATACATAGAATGTTATATTTATAGATATATGCTTGATGTAAGAATTCACTGGATATACAATTTATAAGTAACATCTCAGCCATTGGTGACAAATAGATATAGTTTTTTCAAAACTTTATCAAAATGATTGTAGGTTTCCTAGTCTTTCAGCTTTTAAGTATTTTAGCTATGTGTTTTTAACAATTGAGATATACAATTGTAATATTTTACAAAAACCTCCTCTCCCTTTAAATTTTGTAAATAATGACATATATAAGTGAACAATTGATGTAAAAGGCGGGCTTTTTTATGTATATAACTGTGAGTGATTCTATGTTTTACGTTCTGAAGAAGTCTAGTTACCTAGATGAAAGCGCTAAACCTTGGTTCTTCCATCTTCGTTTTTATTGTGGAAATAAAGGAAACCAACTGTGTTTGAATCCAGCTATCCTGTTATTTGGACTTGCTTTGTGCTTGTTACTGGAGTTGTATTGTTGCAATACAGGATATTTCCTTAATTATCAGTACTACTTGGAAATGGCACAGAGTAGGGCTAATACCACAATCACACTGATTCGTAGCATGGTGACACATCAAGCATCAGTGTACACCTGCAGTCACACACTTGTTGGAACTTACCAGACTCAAGCAGGAGTTAGTCTTGGAAAGGGAAGAGGAAGGGGTACTGTTCATACATATGGGGCAGATCACATGACAGTACAAGTTTTTCTCAAGAAAGTACTGCATTAGTCGGGGGAACAAGCACAACTAATTTCATGCAGGCCACATCACAATTCATGTACACCTAGCAGGATCTCTCATTTGAGGTCCCAGTCATTGGAGCAACTCACCATCCAGCTCTCATGATAGCCCCTCTTCAAAATAATTTCCAGTATCACCTAGCCTATCCTTAAGATATGTGTATGATTCACTTGACCTTGACCTGCTGTGATTCAAGTGTGATATTTCTGTTTCTTACAATTTCACATTCACAAAGACAGATTGATGTTTAACTCCAAAGGGAATAAGTCATTTAAAAAAAGGTCTGTTGTACTTAGGACACTTTATAGCATATCCATTTTATTCCTCTTATGGCACTGCTTAAAACCTCAGGTAACTGTGGAAAGAAATCTGCATGACGTAACATAAGATTTCAGTCATTAACATTAATACTCTGTGCATTGCTATTTGGACAGCTGGCAGTTACCTACAATTTCAATACACAAGTTTTTATGGAAACACAACAATGAGAAAATTACAGATTAAAATGAGTAAGCTGCCTTGTAAACAAACACGACTGCCACTTCACCCTCACCACTGCACAAATGATGATATTTTTTGTCTCTGAAGTCACAAATTATTGTGCATGACAGCATAAAATAATCTGACATGCAGTACCCCAACAGACAATATACTTCAAATTGAGAAAGCACTGTATATTATAAAAAACAATATGACATGTTTTCATTGAAATGCAAGGTATGACCTTATGTTAAGTACTGAAGTAACATTTTTTTAGTGATTGTACCACTTCTGGACAATCAGTACCTGCATACTTAGGTACACTGTCTCTGCTGAATTCATTATGCAAAAAAAGTTAAAATGTGATTATTACCTGTATAACACATTGCAACATCACTGAACAAGTGTCAGTGAGTACTCAGTCATGTCTTTTGCAAACAATAATATGAGGTAACTGTTCTAAAAAATATTTTAAGATGAGCAAAAATGTCAGATGAACAGTGACAGCAGACCATGCACCACACAGCATAGACCACAGACATCACTGTATGCATCAATTATACTCTGTGTTTTTGCAAGAAAGGAAACACCACCCTTACTACTGCTTCCAGGTGGTCATTATTAGTCATAGTAAGACTGGAACTGGGAGCTGCAGTGACAGCATGGATCATTTCACCACCAGACTGATGCATAATTATGTTTTGCAGAATGCAACATCCATTAAACATTCTGCATGCAGTAGCTAGATCATATGAAGGGTACCCCCAGACTCAGCTAGACATCTGAAACAGCTTTTCAGGAGACCAAAGACCCTCTTACGACAATACAGGTCTGAATAGGGATGCGTTACAGGACTGTTCTGTAGGTCCACTTGGTATTCTGAATGGTATCATGAGAGGTGGCTCCAGTGTATCTCTAGCATCACCTGAAAGCCCCCCCCCCAAAAAAAAAAAAGAGAGCAAAAGAGAGAGAGAGAGAGAGAGAGAGAGGGGGAGAAATAGGGGAGGGAGATAAAACAAAGTAACTGCATTTTAGTATACAATGATACATTTATTTTACCATGAATAACTACTTAAATACAGTAGAAGAAAAGAAATATATTTTTCCACTTACCAACATGATGACCACTGGGCATCCTACCACACAGAAAGATATGGTAGAGTGAGCTAGTGTGCCAGATGTGAGAATAATGTTCAATGCCAGGATGTTGGGCAGAGAAGCTATTGATGCATTCCCATGCATCACACACTAACTGGAGTGGCAGCCCTTCCTGTTGCAGTACGCTACCCCCATGGACCAGAAAGGGCCATAATTGCAAATCAGATACAATCTGTCCCATTAACTCCCTCAGGCAAATGTGTCACCCTATAAAAGGCACTCATAGTCTTGGCGCTGTCCTAAGGTGAAAGGGGAAATAGACATGTGCCAAGAATACATCCAGTAACTGCTGCAGTATCCTCAAGGCAGTGGCCTGTGAGATCTCCAAAATATCCCCAGTCTGTCTCTGGAAGGACCTCATTAAAAAATATAGTCATGGCTGTATATACCTAAGTGTCTACAGGTATAGAAAGCCCATACCTTCCTTCAGCACCCTTTTGGGTGTCATACATGCTCACTAAAACCCTTATAATATCTCTGCCCCCTCTGAACCTATCAGGTAGATTATCAAAGTTATAGCGAGTTATCCTCTACCTATATCTCCACCTTCTTGACCTGCAAGTGATGCTGAGTGCAAACGGTTTGGGCTCAGCGAAGACAAACAGCTCACACCTGGAAACAGCAAGGCTAGCAGTAAGACTGCAAAGTAAATAGGACTGGTTAGAATCCTCTTTATATAATGTATATGCGGACAGTACGGAGAAGTGGGAAAATTCCACTATGAATCGCAAATACATGAGAGAATGCTTTATTAGCACCTACTGTTTTTCATCATTCTTCATTTACATCTCATTAAGAGTTCTTTTGCTTATTCTTATTAGTGGCTGTTGCTCATTAGCATAAATAACCTCTATGAATGCAGGCTTGGCTGGGCTCATTCATGGACAACTTAACATGTTTGTATAATGACTGTGAAATCTGTATTTTATTTTTACTCAGCTCTGCCTGATGTAGGCATCTGTTAAAGGACTATTACAGATCAAAAGTCTTCTAGCTGTATCTATTCATCATATCAATCAGATAATAAGTAATAAAATATAAAAATAAGAAGAAGCTGAAGCTTAGCCAGTATTACTGCAAGCGATATTGCTTCAGTACGCAGGCACCAATGGTGCTAAGATAACAGTACATAACCAAGGTCTTGTTTTAAATGGTCATTTCACCTACATACCATGCAGGATGTTTGTTAAACAAGCTCAACTTACAATTATAGTTTCAAGTAAACTAAATAAACAAGATAACAGACAGAAAATTGATGTGCTACAGATAATGGTTTTAAACTGTACTGCAAAGCAGAGGAGTGAATACTATTTAATAGCCCCTACCTTTAAAAAAAGAAATTCTGCACTGTTCTAATGCCATCTGTTAACAAGTGATGTAAGGCATGTTTTCATTGTCAATACTGGAGCTGAAGCTGCTCATAGCTATAAAACAGCTAAGCAAGGGCAAAGTGTGCGGTCAATATGAAAATTGTGTAATAGCTGCTCATATTTACATACAGTAAGATTTAGCATTAACTGAATAATGCAAACTGTTTGACAAGCAGCAATATTTCCCAAACCTTTACTCCTATTTAGCCCTGTTATTCATTAATAATAGACTAAACTTGATGTTTCACAATAAGAAGTGTTGCAGACTAGTTGTTTCCATATATTTAAAGATACCCTACACACATACACTTACTCTGAAGTTTAATTTTGTTAAATAAAAAGTACTGAATTTTCATTGGGCATGCAAGTATGCATATACATTCAAAGAGCAAGTAGTCTGAAGTAATGACACTCATTTGTTGCTATAATAGCGGTGGGTGTTATAAATAGGGTCAGACATTTCAGAGTCTAGGAGCCTACACATGCTATGCACACTAGATGTAGCCATGATCCCACATGGCTTTAATTAGAAATTATTGCAAATGCACCTCACAAAAAACAAAGCAACTCTCATCTTGTTCTACAGTTTTATCTTTTAGCACAGCTGCAATTTGATTCAAGGATACTGTAAAATGCAATAAACAAGGTTTAAAAATATTACATACTGATTATCTGGCTGCTGTTTATGACGGAAAGGGATTATGGGAACAAAAGTAATGGAATCTGTACATGCGCGAGTGCACACACACACACACACACACACACACACACACACACACACACACACACACACACACACACACACACACACACACACACACACACACACAATTCAGTAAGTCCTAAAATAGTTTTTACAGATCTGTAATGGATAGGACCCATTACATTTGCTCAGCAGCTCTTGAAACAAACAAGTGCATGTTTATTTATTTATTTCATTTTTATTTCATTTATATATTTCTATTTGTTAACTGAGATATTGTGCTGATCCTATTGGGCCATTTCAGACCCAGCCTGGGGATACATGTTAAACCAAAAGAAACACATAGCAATCCCAGTATAATGTTATCACCATCAGACAGAACATGCATTTTTAAACAATTACAATTACACACACAGTAGTTGTAGTGTATATGTGATGTGGTCACATAGAATATACAGTTTTTAAACAGATAGTTGCAGTATATACTGTATATTACATGTAGAACATATGCTAAGAAGGAAGATTTTTGGGTGAATTTATGCAACTTCACTGTTAAGGCTTCCATTTTGCTTGTTTGAATACGGACTTTAGTTCTGATTGAAATTTAAGGACGTATAATAGCGTTTATATGGGTGGCCATGGCGGTGCAGCAGTTAGCGTTGTTGCCTCACAACAAGAGGCTCGCTGGTTTGATTCTTGGCTGTGTTGCCTTCTATGCAGAGTTTGCATGTCCTCCCTGCGGTCACATAGGTTTCCACCAGGTGCTCTAGTTTCCTCCCACATTCCGAAGACATGTGTTAGGTGGACTGGACACTTTAAATTGGCCATAGGTGTGAGTGAGTGATTCAGATGAACTACTGCAGCAGAGCTAGCCACCCAGTAGTGTAAACCTTGGCTCGAGATGATTGTCACTGTTGAAAGTGATACCCTGACCCCATTTGCAAAAATAGGAAAAAGGGGCTGAGGATGGATGGATGTGATAAAGTTTACAAGTCGAAGGATAGTAGCTCAGATATTATGGGGAAGAATGGAGTATATCTCTGAATGAGAGGCCTGAAAGGTGGAGATATGTACTGCCGACAGGGATCTAAGTTTGTAGCAGATTCTTTTGTCATGTAGTCTGCTCAACAAGAAGTGGAATGAGTTAAGGTTAGTGAGTCTGAAGAGTACGCCTGCTACATGTTCCAAAGTTAACTATTTGGTTTTATCAAGAATGACAAGGGGGGTCATGATGTTGAGATTGAATTCTATTTAGGAAAGAAGCAGAACCATTGCTAGGATGGGGAGAAGGGTGAGACTGCCCTAAAAACGAGCTGTCAGGAAGTACGATAGGTGGGAGTGCATAGTCACTACTGTATTTGTAGCCACAGCTGAATGTGTGGTGATTAAATGTAGTAAGCTGCTAGCTGCACTTGTAACAAGCAGCTTGCTGTATTTAGTTTCAGTGTCCGAGTATAGCAGAGCTTTTCTTTCATCTTCATTTTGAAAATAACTTTTTTTTTTAGTTGGGGTCCTAGTTTCAGGAATTGCACAGGGCACTAAATATGCTGGCTATTGTTCAGGGAGAAGGACCCCTTTACCAATGGCAGCTCTCACTTTAGTAGAAAAATAAGTGAGATACTTCCATGAACTAGCAGAACAGAATCTATACTTTGACCATAGTGTTTTGTACATGCTTTAGTAGATTCAGGCTGGGATCTAGCCAGAGGCTCAGGTATTTCTTAGCAGTACATGTACATAACAATGTCAGGATGGTTTTCACAAAACAGTTAGTGACCAGAATACATTAAGATACTGAAAAGTATGAAGATAGACCCCCCGCAAAGGTAATTAAAGTGCAAGCTTTTGCTTAAAACTCATAACCTTATGGTAGTTACAATGAGCTGTAATCAGGTATTCAGCCATACTAGAGAATTACTACAAGTAACATCAAATTTAGGGTTGTATGCAAATGCATTGGCAGCACAGTCGCACAGCAGATAGTGTTGTTACTTTACAGCAAGAGGTTCCCTGGTTCAATTCTTGGCTGGGGTGTCTTCTGTGTAGAGTCTGCATGTCCTCCCTGTGTTTGTGTGGGTTTCCTCTGGGTGCTCTGATTTCCTCCCACATTCCAAAGGCATGCAGTAGGTGGTTTAGACACACTAAATTGGCCATAGGTATGAGTGCGTGGTGTGGAAGTACTACCCTGGCAGGGCTAGCCACCTGGCAGTGTAAAAATGGGAAAAGAGACTGTGGATGGATGGGTGCAAAAAATAAAAAGTGTCACTAAATACTTAGACAAGCTTATACACATATATATATATATATATATATATATATATATATATATACACACACACACACACACACACACACACACACACACACACACACACATACTTATTTATTTTATTTATTTTACATTTGTTGACCGGGCTAGTCTAGCTGGATATATGTCCATTTTCAGTAGAGGCCCGGGGAGATAAGCTCCAAACAGTTAAAATAAATTCACATCAAAGAAATACATGTTTAAAATGCAGATACATTTACAGTAAAAGAGAAAAAAAGATAAAGAAAAAAATAACTGTTCACATATTAATAAAGTATAAAAATGCAGTAAATTAGACTTGATTAGTACAAGTACTGTTTCAAGTAGACATTCAGAAAGAATAATAGCATAATGTACATGTAATACATCTAGTAGTAAAACATTTTTTTTTTTAGTAGTAATTAATACTATGATGGAGAAATAGGTTTATAATAAATAATAAATAAATATATATATATATATATATATATATATATATATATATATATATATACATATACAGTGACAGATATAGGTTCTAAACTGAATGAAGGCACTAGAAATTAGGGAAGCTTCTTGGGTGCAAAGTGTAGCACTTAATGCTGTTCTGGAAGCTGAGTAAATACTGTTACACTGTATCGATAAAGAAGTCACGCTACATTACTAATCTTTTTTAAGCAAAAAGACCTATGCAAAGCTATGCATTTGCTCACCTTATAAAAAGTCCAAATAGGTTATAAGTGATGGACATAAGCTGCAATAATTGTACTTGGACTCCAAATTATTAGTGGTAGCATTAACCATTAATATTTACTTGGTATGTAAAGGTAAAAGATACACTAATGAGTTGACTGCTGCTTACAACATACTGAAGATAGATGAATATAAAACAATTCACTTAACCTTTGATAATCAAAAAGTGTTTGAATAGGGGTGAAGGTGACTAAAGCGGCCAAGAAGAGGGGACCACATATACACACTCAACTAAATGTAACCTGTTTCAATGTTCTCCAACTTCAGGACATTTTATATTTAATTGAGGTGTGCCTTCAGTTTCTAAAAGAGTTGGCAAAACAGATTTAAAGGATACTATTTTATCACATTTTATGCACACACTCAAACCATTACTCTCAGAAACAGTAACTAACTTGCAGATCTCTGAGGAGTCTTAACCCCCAATCCCCACTTACCTGTATCTGCATTCTATACCGTTGACATATCCACCATTGTGCCATCCATGCATATGTATATATATATATATATATATATATATATATATATATATATATATATATATATATATATATATATATATATATATGGGTCTACTATGGTTGTTTGAAATCTCACTTGACTGAAAATGAAATTACTAGAACCACTTCACTGAAAACTAATTTCTTTGAAACTCATTTCGTTGAAAGTTATAAATGGCCTTTTCCCAACTGTAGTGCGACCTTGGAGTTAATATATAAAGTAAGGGGGGTGGGGGGCACAGCCCCCCACATTGGGGGTGGGGGGCATAGCCCCCTACATATTATAAACATTTTAAACTATACACAGTGATACTTACAAGTGCAATAAATAACTGTTTCCAAAAGAGAATATATAACCAAGATATGTGGGGGGGGATGTGCCCCCACACCCCCCTTACTTTACATACTAACTCCAGGGTTGCACTACAGTGGGGAAAAGGCCATTTATAACTTTCAATGAAATGAGTTTCAGTCAAGTGAGTTTTCAATCAACCGTAGTTTAGGTGAACATTTTCAAATTTGTTAATATACAACTAAAGAAGAATGGGACAGTGTTGTGCCTAGGGAAATCTCCATTTTTATCATCCTTTATTTCAAATAAAATGCCATTTATTTTGATCCATTAGGGCAGATGAACAATGAAGCCAAAGACTTGACAACACTTTAGGATATATTCATTTTCTGACACAATTCCAGTCTCTCTTTGGCTACTTTATGATAACTATGATGTACTGTAACTATTGACAGTATGTTTCAGGGAAACAGGTGGGGGTTGCAAGACTTTCTGTTGTCTTTATTGGACTCACTATTATATGTAAGCATTTTGTTTTCTTCTTTTATTTTCAGTGAACTATTGTTATCAACTTAATGACACAGCTATGGCAGCAGCTGTTGAACCTACCTATATGCTGTTTTTTATGTGTGACTTTGAGCATTATTTATAGATTTATAGGTGCGTACTAAGCTAATGGCCACTTGGGCCTTTTTAAGCCTAGCCATGCAATCCAATTTGCAGTCATCTGTGAACTTGGCTAGGCAAAGGCCCTAGACATTTACAGCTGAAAAGGAGATGTCAACTAGGAGTGTTCCCAGCATGGAGCCCTGGGGTATCCTACTAATGGATGGTATCTTAGTGGAAGTGGTATCACCAGTCTTGACTTCCTGTGTCATGTCTGTGAGCCAGCTAACAATCCAGCAAGTCATGCAGGGGTTAGTGTCCACTTTGGTGAGTTTGTCAACTATAACCTAGTGGGGTATTGTATCAAACTTCTTAGCCCATCCAGGTAGGCAATATGCACAATTTTCCCCCATCCATTGCCTTTGCAACCTTCTCAAAGACCTTCTCAAAAAATATCAGGATTTAGGACTCTTTCCATTAATATTTAATAGGCCACAGGGACAACACATAGCCAAAAAGAAGGGCAACACAGTGAAATAAACCCACTAAGACTGAAAAGATTTTTTTTTTTGCAGGCTTTAGATATTAGAAGGATATGCTAGTACCCCTATGTTAGGCCTAGTGTGATCAAGACCCTCCCCTTCCCCAATCTCTCTTTGAGTTTACATACCTAGGCTGTAACAGTAGCCAACTTGTCTGGCAACCTGTGCAGATCCACAAACTGGTGGCTCTTCATCTCAAAGTTGAAGAACAAAAAATTCTTCTCAAAGCTGAAGAGTCAAAGCAGCTTGCTACAACTCGCTACTGTGTGTCATAGTAACTGCAGAAGTTGCTACATTGTGTGGTAGTAACTGTAGCAGGCTACAGTTACTACCACACACTCACCTGACACTAAGTGATTTGGCATGGTATTAGCATTAATTTATGAAGCTGTGATGTCATTGCAGTTTCATCATGCAGTGCTGGTGCTACACTCTCACATGATTAGCACCTGCCAATCATGCCCAGTGACAGCTTACACTTGAGCCAGTCATTCCTTTACCCCCCCCCCCACCGTGGCACCTCCACCCTATGCGTTGAGTGACTGTTAAATTTTGAAATGCTATTCAGTTTCCAAAAATCATTACAGAATCTGCTTGTTCCATCAGCCTTTGCGACTAGCACTACGCGGCTGTTCTAGTCACTTCTATTACTTCAGCCTTAGGTATTTTTTGTACTTCCTTTTCCATAGCCTTTCTCTGTGATTGTGGTATTCTATAAGGTTTTAAGTAAACTATTTCTCCTAGAGTGGCTTCAGTGTGTTGTTTACATCATTTAATTTTTCCACTGTTTGATATGGACCCTGCCATTTAGAAAAAAAAATCGTGTTTACTGTGAAGGGGGCAAAGAAAAGCACCTGATATCTATCTTTAAATTCCTTGGTCTTTGCATTTCTGTTATGCTCCCATCTTTTTTGTTTAGCCTGGAATCCCTCCATGTCTTCCTATACAAGGGGAGTCATCACCTTTGGTTGATCTTGTAAGTCAGTGTAATGTTCTGTGATATTTTTAATTGCATTTTTCTCTTCTTTCCAAATTTCTCTGGCAATACCTAACAGTCCATGGGGGTGCACCCAGTATAATACCTCACAAGGACTGAACCCTGTGAATGTTTGTGGTACTTCTCTAATGGTGAATAGGCGGTCTGGTGTTAACTGGTCCCAGGTTTTACCATTTTCTTCAATATCTTTTCTCAGCACAAATTTTACTGCTCGGTCTGAAAGCTTCACTAACTCATCTCTATAGGTATGGTACACCAATGTTTTTTATTACTTACCCTTAAAGCATTGGCACATGGATGTATTATTCCACACATAAATGGAGTGCCCTATTAGTGACTCTTTTTTTCAGGTATCTCGTCACTAGGAAATAGTAAGACTTTCTTTCTATCTACAGACTTTGTTGTTGTGCCTTTCGGCTTTTCCCAGTTAGGGGTCGCCACAGCGGAACTCCGGTCCGCTAATGATTGGCAGTAGATTTTTATAGGTTCATAGGTTCATAGGTTGGTACTAGGCTATCAGCCCTAGGGCCTATACAAGCCTAGCCATAACAATTCCCTGGCTATTTCTTCCCACATTATTTATTTTCCTGGACCCCTGTCTAGCAGGGTGACTGACATGATCCCTGGGGTGAATTTCCTTTCTCCCATCCAAACGTCAAGGTTCCTCTTGAAGAGGTCCAAAGAGGCACTCTGCTTGACATGTATGGGCAATCTATTCCAGAGTCTGGGGAGTCTCTGGGTCAGGAACCTATCCCTCCAGCATGTTTTGTTTATTGTGATGACAAGGTTTAGATTCCTGGAGCGTGTAGCTCTGAGGGATTGGGATTTCTTTAAGTGTAGCATGTCCAACAGCTCTGGGTTTGACATGGCCTTGTATGTTAAGCAGAGATCACCTCTGAGTAGACGATATGCGACAGAGTATAGCTGGAGTTTTTTAAGGCGGTCAGCATAGGGCATCTGCTTTAGGCCTGTGATTCTTTTAGCGAGGTATTTCTGAGGCCTTTCCAGTTGTTGCAGATGTCTTGAGAGGTACATACCAAATGGGGTGTTATATTCTATAATGGGTCTAATGAGGGATGAGTACAGTGGGACAATGACCTCCTTTTTTCTGGATGAAAAGCCCTTCGTGATAAGGTGTGCCACATAGAATGATTTCCTGACTGTTGTGGCAATGTGGTTATCGAAGGTGAGACCACTGTCCACCTGTGTCCCTAAGTCTCTTATCACACTTTCTGTGTTTAGTGTACTGCCACCTATATGGTAATTCATGGATACATGTTTTTTCCCAAAGGGGATAACAATACATTTCTTGGCATTGAGCTTGAGCCCATGGCTCTGGCACCAAGCATCTGTTTCTGTAAGGCCCTTTTGTAGAGTATCCACATCATTTGGGGATTCAATAATGGCTCCCAGTTTGCAGTCATCTGCAAACTTTGTTAGCCAGAGTCCCTTAGTGTTGACCTGTACTTCAGAGAAGTAGATGCCAAACAAGAGCGGCCCCAGGACTGAACCCTGAGGTACTCCACTTGTCACTTGTCTGGAGCTGGATTTGGAGTTGGCTACTTTTACAGTGTGGGTTCTATCAGTAAGCCATTTAGCAACCCATTGGGTGACATAGGGATTAATACCCAACTTAGTAAGTTTATCTGTGATTCCAGAGTGTGGGATGGTGTCAAAGGCCTTGGCAAGGTCTAGATAGGCTGTGTGGACCACCTTACCCTTGTCCATGGCTCTGGAGACTGATTCAAAGAAGTCAATCAGGTTCAGGAGACAAGATCGGCCCTTCACAAACCCAAACTGGGTGGGGTCCAGTGTTTGAAGGTTGCCAATGTCTTTGTTTATAAGTTCCATGATAATACGCTCCATGGCCTTGCAGATAAGGCTTGTCAGACTGATGGGACGGTAGTTTCCGGGATCCAAGGTGGACCCCCCCTTGTGGATTGGGATAACTGTAGCTCTGCGCCACTCAATGGGCATGAAACCTGAGGTGAGGCTATGATTAAACATGACACTTAGGTGAGGTGAAAGTTCATATTGTAGTTCATGTAGTACACAGCCTGGGATGTCATCTGGTCCCATGGATGCTGTATTCTTGGCTTTAGAGAGTGTGTTTTGTACCTGTGTGGCCGTTATTACTGGAATTTGGCAATCTTTTACATGCTGAGTTGCCGGCCCTGATGCGCAACCTTCAACGAAGGTATGCCCATTCACGCATGTCTCCACACAGAAGATGCTCTAGCTGAGAATCAAAAAGGACAGCGTCTTAACTGTGAGGCGACATGCTACCGCAGCACCACTTTACATTAGCCATTTATACGGGGATAGCCTCAAACTATTTAGTTGCATAGTTCAAAATAACTAATATGCATTAAAACCCATTGATGCATTTTGCCCATAATAAAACATTCAGATGACACCTGTATGAGAGACATTGAAATCAAATGATTTTTAATACCTGGGTGAAGAGATGTCTTCTAGCATTCAAATCAGCCATTGTGGAAACTCAGTTTCATTCATTATCCCTGGCTAATAAAGCCTGCTTGGATCCATGCTTCACTCTTGTCTATGTGCCTGGGTGACTATGTACTAACCTCATAACTAGATTTCTGAAAGTTTTGGACATTAATAATTAACAGTTTGGGATCTAATAACTGACATACTACTTCTCTGTCCTTACTTTTTCCGTGCAATAAATCATTTTGTAGCTCAAAGTACAGGCAAGAAGCAGAAACATTTTGTTCTTCTTCTCCAACAACTGTAGCTATATTTTCTCCTTGCTTTACTCAAAGTGTCATCTTCCAATTGTACCTTTATAAATTGTATCCACTTTATCTGGAGATCAGCCAACTCTTTAGTTTCCTCAGGGTCAGCCAGTCATGAGGTAGAAGGTACTGTCTCCTCTCCTACCGATACAGGCACTAGGCTCTCAGTATCTAACTCTTTTACTAAGACAGGTAACTCACACTAATATGCTTTAGTGTCATTTGTCATCTCTACCTAATTCATTTTTCTAGTTTCTCTCCTTTCTGGACCTGATGCATAGAACTGTCAGAGGTTCATAGGTAGGTACTAGGCTATCTGCCCAAAGGCATTTATAAGCCTAGCCAGAATGTACTGGCTTTCGCCGCCCCCTTAGATTAGTTCCCTGTGCCTCTGTCCAGCAGAGCCACTGAAGTGATCCCCGGGGTAAACTTTCTGTTTCCCATCCACTCGTCAAGGTTTCTCTTGAAGAGGGTTAGTGAAGAGCTCTGCCTAATGTAGATTGGAATCTTGTTCCAGAGCATGGGAAGTCTCTGGGACAGGAATCTATCCCTCCAGCACGTCCTATTTATTTTTGTGGTAAGGTTTAGATCCCTGGAGTGTGTGGCTTGAAGGGATATGGTTTTCTTTAGGTGGAGCATGTCCATCAATTCTGGGTTGGACATGGCCTTGTATGTCAGGCAGAGATCACCTCTGAGTAGGCGGTATGCAACCGAGTACAGCTGGAGTTTCTTCAGTCAAGCTGCATAGGGCATCTGCTTGAGGCCAGTGATCCTCTTGTTGAGGTACTTCTGTGGTCTTCCCAGTTGATGCAGGTGTCTTGTAAGGTACATTCCAAATGGGGCATTGTACTCTATGATGGGTCTGGTGAGTGATGTGTAGAGGGGCCCAATGACCTCTTTCGATCTGGATGCCAACCCTTTTGTAATTATATCGGCCACATAGAAGGATTTTCTAACCACTTTGGCAATGTGATTATCAAAGGAGAGGTTACTATCTATTTGGATCCCCAGATCCCTTATTACATCTTCCATATTTAGGGGGCTACCACCTATGTGGTAGTTTGTGGGTACTGTGTTTTTTCCAAAGGGAATGACTATGCACTTTTTGGCATTTAGCTTGAGGCCATGGTTTTGACATCAGGTATCTGTCTCAGAGAGACCCTTTTGGAGGATGTCTGTGTCAGCTGGAGAGTCAGTTATAGCCTCTAATTTGCAGTCATCTGTGAACTTCGTCAGCCATAGTCCTCCTGTGCTTGCCTGTACCTCTGAGAAGTATATGCCGAACAGGAGGGGTCCTAGGACTGAGCCCTGGGGAATGCCACTTGTAACCGGTTTAGAGTCAGACCTAACTCCTGCAACTCTTACCATGTAGGTTCTGTCCATGAGCCAGTTGGCAACCCATCTCTTGACGTAGGGGTTTATGTTTAGGCTGGTGAGCTTGTCTATAATACCTGAGTGGGGAATGGTGTCAAAGGCCTTTGTGCAGTCTAGGTAGGCTGTATGGACTACCTTTCCATCATCTATAGCCTTGGTAACTGTCTCAAAGAAGTCCACCAGGTTTAGGAGGTATGATCTGCCCTTAACAAAGCCAAACTGGGTAGGGTCCAGTGTTTGGAGTTTCCCAATGTCTCTTTTAATGAGATCCATGATGATGCACTCCATAGCTTTGCAGACCAAGCTAGTCAGGCTTATAGGGTGATAGTTTCCGGGGTCCATTGTGGCTCCACCTTTGTGGAGTGGAATAACCGTTGCTGTGCGCCACTCTCTGGGCACATAGCCTGTGGAGAGGCTGAGTTTAAACAGTGTGTTTAGGTGAGGGGTTAGTTCATCTTTGAGCTCATGTAGGGCACTGCCTGGGACACCGTCCGGTCCCACTGATGCTGTGTTTTTGGCTTTGGAGAGGGCTGTTGTAACCTGAGTGTCTGTGATTTCAGGGGCACTACATTCTTCTGGTATAGTTATGGGCCCTTTTGGGGGTGAGAGGAGGGTGAAGTTTGCACTGAACCTGTCTGCCAGGATGTTGGCTATATTGGTCAGTTCAGTGTATTTTGTGCCATTCTGCACTGACTCCAAGCAGATTTAAGAATTGCCACTTAGATTCTTGACATAGCTAAAGAATGCCTTGTGGTTGTCTTTAGAGTCCATGGCAATTTTTCTTTCAAAGCTAGCCTTGGATGATTTTATGAGGGAACATAGTTTCTTGCTGATACTGATCAGGGATGTCTTCCCTTCTTGGGATTTTACTCTTTTCTGTACTAATTTCCTCCTTCTATTGTATAGCTTGTTTATGGCAGGGGTCCACCAGACTGGTTTCTTTTTCTTGGAGGAGTGAGTCTTGGTTTTGTTTGGGATAGCACAATCCATGCATTCTTGTAGGTGCCTGTAGAGTGCATCAGTAAAGGATTTTGCAGCTTGGACAGCGTTATCCTTTAGCATGGGGGCTTTGAAACTTCCCACCTTGGTCTTAAGTAACGTGAAGTTTGCTTTTGAAAAGTTTTTCACGGTGGATTCTTTGACCGGGGGTGGTGGTAGAATGTGGATATCCAGAGTGATTAGTTTATGGTCAGATCTAACCAGTGAGGGGTTGACCTCCGGTGTGGAACACCGGTCACCTATGTTGGTGATGACCAAGTCCAATATGTTGTCACATCTGGTGGGGGTGTTGACCAGTTGATCCAGTGCGTTTGAGTTTATAAATTGTAGGAAATGCTGGGCAAGGGAGTTAGTACTTGAGTAGTTCTCCCAGTTAATGTTTGGGTAATTGAAATCACCCAATATCAGGGTGTTTGGTAGGATCTTTATGTTTCCCAGTGTTTCCAGGAATGCAGAGTGGGGGTCCTGGGACATGGTGGGTGATCTGTAGCAAGCTATAATTTGAATAGCAATTTTTCCCATTGTTAGTTGCACGTGGATGATCACTGAAGCATCGTGCTGTGCCACTAACCTGGAGGTGTGAGTATCCTTGATGAATATGGATACTCCCCCGCCTTTTGTATTTCGATCTGGATTTTGTAGCCGAAATGTATGGTATAAGTTGTAGTCTGGTAGTGCTGGGGTGCTCTCTGGAGCCTTAAACCAGGTTTCTCTTACTGCACATATATCAGTTTTCTCCATACTGAGGTGTGCCTCGAGTGCATGCATTTTGAGGTTTAGACTTGTGGCATTGAGTAGCATTACCCGCAGTTTTTTGTTACTTGTGCTATTTATGGCAGTGGGTTTGTCTTTTGAGCCTTGCCTAAAAAAGGCACTATGGGGTGGCAAGAGCCTTGGTCAGTATTTGAAAGCCTAAGGGTGACAGGAGCAAGCCGTCTCTAGTGAAGCAGCATGGCTTGTCGAGCATGTCATCTCAGGCTGACAGACACTGGATCCCCTTTGAATGACACCAGCAGCTTAGCCAATTGTTGAAATTGATAATTTTTTCTCTATACTGTGGTATCATTCTTGGTGAGGGCAAGATGCTACTCATGGTCAGGGTCATACCGGCCTGGGCTACATGATCAGAGAGCTTCTCCATGTCTCTTTTCATGTAGTCCAGGGAGGTATGGCTCAGGTCATTCACACCAACATGGACAATGACAGAGTCATATTTGTACTTGTTCTGGAGTGACCTGAGTGCTTGTGTTATGTGGCGGATCATGGCACCTGACAGGCAGCTAACAGTAACCTTCTCCTTGTTCAGCCTAGTGAGTGGGACGTCAGTGTGCCTGACTATAGAGTCACCTATTACTAGTGTGTTGGTATGTTATTTTGCCTTAAGGGCTGTGATTGCTTGGCACACTGGTTTTGTGAAGTATGTGTTTCATGGTTTGTGTTGGAGGGTGGAGGTTGCTTGGATGTCTGCGTTGGAGGTCTCTGTTGCTTTTGCAGATTTTTATTTAGAGCCTCCGAGTATGTTTTCATGTATTTGTGTGTGTTTTTTTGTCGGTGCTGGTTTCATAGGTCTGTGTGAGACTGGTGGGGTGCCTTGTCCAGTCTTGGGTTCAGAGAGCTTAGCCTCCAGTTTGGCTGTATAATTGCATCTCTCGCATGTATTAGTGTTTGTTGGAAGGAGGAGAGGGTTGTCTGTGTACATGAGGCAATTATAACATTGCCTCAAAATGCCCAGATTCACCAGTTGGACCAGAGAGTACACCTGAAACTGCCCTTTGGACATGTCTGGATAGGTACAGTGAACTGTTTTACTGATTGGCTGGTAAGGTCGAATAGAGAGCCTTGTCCTTCTCTACAGTATAGGGGTGGGGTCTAGTGTTAAGGTTTATTAGTGCTTGCTATGAGTTTTGAGCAAGTGCCGGGATGAGAAGTGAATGGTTTGAGTGCTTAAGTTGAAAGTTTGTCTAGTTCCAAGGGAAAAATTGAAGAGTAGACTTTGTGGAACCGGTAATAGTTATACCCTAACTAACCGGCGCTGCCCGGCATGCAAAACCATGCAAATGCGGGTTTTATAGCATGGAAATGAAAGAGATAGAAATTAGCCCAAAATGGCCAATAAACTACTTATTTCTGGGCTGAAACCACTCCTCCAGGGACAGATAGACTGCTCAAAGCTCCCTCTCTCACAGTGAACAGAGAAACTTCCTTCTATCCAAGTAAGGTATGGGCGATCACAGAAACTTTTAACGCAGCCCTGAATTCAGCACTAACCTGAAAATTGGACTATACTTGCTTAGAAAGGTGGGAAAACAAATATTTTTTTGTTTTTCTTTTGTCCTTCTTCTGTTTAAGGTTCCTTTGTTTTAGCTCAACAGAAATATCATTAAAGTTCTGCTCAAGTTCATCTTGCACCTCAGTATACACTACCCAATCTTTTTTCTTTCCTTTTCTATGTTGTTCTCCTTCTCTCACAATATGAGCGAATGCCACCCTTTCAATTTCTTTCTCTTCTTTTTGTTCTCCTCTGCAAACAATATATCTTCAATTGTTAGTTTGTATGAAGCCCTATAGTAACAGAAATGTGTTTAGAATGCTTGTCTGGTAATGTTTCTTCTTCTTTATCTACATTAGTATAGCTTTCTTATTCCCAAGTTTTACCTTCTCAACATTGAGCTGCTGCTTAGAATTTTCCATGCCAGGGGCTTTCTGTTTTAGCTTGACAGAAAGTTTAGAATTCTGTTCATGTTGTACATTTTCTATGTCTTTAACATCATTCCCTTGAAATATACCCATTCATAAGTGATTCCTTCTCTTTAGCATTGCTAGTTATTTCTACTCCTGCTTTTACAACACTTTCAGGCTGTAATGACACTTCCACTCTCTGCATTGTAGTACTTTGGTTTACTGTGTAACTCCCTTTGTTCTTCTGGCCCTACCATTGCAGCCTGCCCTTTCATAGGTTTATGCTGAAATATTTATTTCCTTGGTCTAAATTATTTCTCTCTCTCTTTCTCTGTATCCTTAACCATTTTTGCATGTTTAGAGCTTTCTGTCACTATGTCTTGATCATGGTTGGATTAATGAAGTTATATGAATGTGCCTGGTACTTGACTACCCGAAGACACGTTTTTCAGGAATAGTAGAAGTGTACCTATAGGCATATTTACTTGCTGATTCTCCTCCTTAAATTAATAATGTGGTTTATCAAAAGGATAACTTTCTTTCCCATTGCCTCCAGAAATCATTAAGTGGGAAGAGTTTTTCCCTCTGATTATATTACGTGTTAAATTGGAGACTACAACAACAGTATGAATTGTCTTTCAAAACACAGTTTGTGTTCCTACTTGAATAATATGACAGTGTTCACTACCTCCACAAATATAGACTATTTCAACTGCTTTCTTAGTAGGATGCTTCCTTTTACATACATGCTCTATATTTATAAGCATAACCATCACACCTCTCAACTGCTTAGTGCAAGAAATCGGGACAAAGCCTAGCATAATGATGGACAAAGGCTCAAAAATAGGGACAGATTTTAAATATTGCTTCTATAAACTTAGAAAGTTGCTATAGTAACAGGGTTTGTGGTAACACACATTTTCTGCAGGATATAAAGTCTGAAACTCAAATGTATGCCATTATTTAGTGACTTCAGTCCTCAGATCATCCCAGTAATTGGCTACAAAACCACAAATTTAATGAGGAGCAGGCCAAAACTATAAGGCAAAATCTGGACAGTTGAGAGCTATGATGACCATTCTACTTAAGCCTAGGAGTCTTTGCAGCTCTCTGCCACAAATTAAGACATTACAATTGCAGTCACTTAATTTTGCAATAGCACAGTAGCAGACTGAAATATTTCATAAGCTCACTATCATTAATAGCGTGCTTGTCACTGGTTACATTTTTTACAGGTAGAACATTATTTAAATATTTTTCTACATTTAAAGCAGAATATGTCTATAGAGTTGATTCTTTCTGCTTGTTACTAAAATTCGACACAGGCTTTACCGTAAGTTTAGACTGTTCAGTTCTAAAAATTGTTCCACTGCAATAGAATCTCTCTCCTTCTCCCTCTCCCTCCCATTTGAAAACTTCTAGTGCTAGTTTGAAACATCCACTTTTTAATGTAGCAGACAGGACACTTTTAAAATTATTAATGATTAACATTTCTATCATTTTATTTGTATTATGATGACCCTCAGAATCTATCCATAATTTAAGTAAATTGTTTAAATCATATACTTGAGATTTCACGATTTTAAGACAAAATGTCCAACATTGAAACTTTTGAGCTTGTGTTTCATAGATAGCACCAGCTTCAGCCAATGATGCTTTTCAGCCTTATCATCGTGCTGACATTAAGCTCCTTCCATAATTATGAAGGCCTTTAGAGGTTCTCCATTTTTGTGGGTCGAGAAGATTCTAATCCTGTAACTCTGGACCAACCCCTCCCAATGGATGTACCCTTTGAAGACCACTAGAGATGCCCTGAGGGCTTCCTCTTTGGTTAGTTGCTTAAGAGGCAGAGTTGTCTTCACCAGAACCATGGACTTGGTAACCATGACTATCACCTTAGCTGCAGCAACCATACCTCTCAACCTGGAAACATCAAAAATCTGGACAAGGCCAATGAAAAATAGGTACAAATCTGTACGCTGATTAACATAAAATTTGAATACATAATTATGTAACCCTGCCCACTCCATTGGAATTGTGGGATACCAACTTTCAAACGCAAACTGAAGAACAGACAACCAAAATATGGCACCAGCGTCCCCCTGCAGCCATTCCAATGTCCCTTGCCCCATTTACCATAAACACTAATATGTATACTGCTTTCTTCTACAATGATTATTTGGATTTTATTTTTACATTTTATAGCATAATGCACAAACACTAATAAACATCTGCTAAACAAAATAATACCGTCTCACAATGAAAACAGATTTAGAATTAAAACTTCTCTGCCCTTGAAACTCACATTCACTGAAACAGCATTGAAACCCACACCACATCCAAGAAAAATGCATTTTGCCAGTGGTGGATAAAGATTACCTTTGGGCTGTGTTCAAGTCATAGACTCCTTGCACACAAAACAAGAAGCATACATGCATTCTTTGATACACCTTCCTGACTTTATTAAATTATATTCCTTGTATAATACAGCACACTTGTTAGACTTAAGTTAGAGCGCATTTTAAATTTATAGGTAGGCAATGAAACAAAATGCATGAACCAATAATGACAAAATTGCCCACTTAAGTACATTTCCATCATAAAAGTGTAAATATATAAATAGAATGACAGTAGTGTAAGCCATAGGCATCTTGCACAGCTTCTTGCACTTATTTTCAATTTCATTTTTTTGGGGGGGGACAAAAAGGGAAAAACCAGAGACACATTTTAATTGTTGCTTGTATAATTTTGGAAAGTTGCTAGAACATTTCATTGCCAAGTCTTGAACCCAGGACCCTGTGCACTACTGTCAGAACAACATACTCCTATGCCAAATCATCAGCTTGTTGAAAGACAGACTAAAATTTAAATGGCTATCATTTAGTGAATTCAGTTCTCACTTCTCACCATAGCTCTCAACCTCTTAGCACAAAAAACCTGGATGAAGCCAATAATGGAGGAATACAGCCCCCAAATAGGGACATATTTCAAATACTTAACTGATCTTATCAAATTAGAAAATTGCTAGAATAAAAGGTTTTGTGTTACCATTTATTTTCTGAAGAATATCAAGTCTGAAATTCAAATGCCTATCATTATTTAGTGAATTCATAGTTCAGGTTCATAATTTAGTTATGGGCCATTTTAAGCCTAGTCAATTATCTCATGCGAGAATCAAAACCTGCACTTTGTGTTTTTAAGGTAAACACTTTAACCATTATGCCAACCTCCCAACTCCCTTCACCTGACAGAAACTATTTGTCTTTTTAGGTTTACATTTTCTGCGAACCTGTGTAAGACTGTAACAATGTTCAGAGGATTGCCAAGAAGAAAATAAAGCATCAGAATGCTTCGATACACATTTTAACTGGTCATTCATAAATGAGCCCCCAGAACTGGAAGGACTACCTGTATAAAACTATAACGTTCAGAGAACTGTCTAGAAGGAAATAAAATGTCATGATGCTACTGTATACATTTTGATTGGTTACTCAAATGAGATACCAGTAAAGTTCACCAACTGTTTACTTACTTGCTTTGTACTACATGTATATAATAATCATATATACCATTTTCTTTCACAACCCAAAAGGAATATCATCAACAGTAAACATGTAATGGATATGTTACAAACAAAAATACACAAAAACACAAAACAGACAAAATGCATTGGACAGCTACATGTAACAAAACACATGTTCAAAACGCAATTAAGACAAAGACTTGGGGGAAATTAAAATCAAAAGATTTTTTGCTTTAAGCCTTACATATAAAAGGATAACTACTGTTTCACTTAACTGTTCTTATTAAAGTCCTTAAGGAATTACATTACAGTCAACCAGGTTCAAGGTGAAAAGTAATTATACCTGGATGCCAGCAAAGTAATGAGGCATTTGACCAAGCATTTACCATAATTTAATTAAACATTTCTCTTCTACAGGACACCTTCCTTTACCCAGCTGAATATTAAATATACTACAGTTTTACTACACTAAAGAAATTAGAGAACATAATTTACTTGCATTATAAAACATTACTTAAATAAAAACTGTCAGACATTACAGTGACTGTTGCATTGCTCTTTTTCCAAACCTGCTTGATACAAACGTTGTTTGGAGACTTGCAAACTTCTTTCGGCTTTTTCCTGGTTAGGGGTCACCACAGCAGATCACCTGTCTGCTCACAATTGGCAGTGGAGTTTTTATGGTGTTGAGTTGCCAGCCTGGTGCCCAACCTTCCACTAAAGGCACACTCATGCAACCACACCTACAGCCAATTTGGAGTGTGCAATCCACCTATAGCGTGTCTTTGGGATGAAACCAGAGCACCCAGAGGAAACCCATGCAACCACAGGGAGGACATGCAGACTCCACACAGAAGGCACCCCAGCTGAAGATCAAACCGGAGAACCTCTTGCTGTGAGGTGGCAATGCTAATTGCTGCACCACCGTGGCCACCCTTTGGAGACTTGCAAACTACAATGCTTTATTTGATTTGTGAACTAGCGAAGTACACTAGTTTCATATTTGGCTTTGGTCATACCCTGTCTCAAGTGCAAGAGTTGTGCATTTTATAGAGATTAGAAATTAAAGTGCAATAAATGTAAAAGTTTGAAATTGAAAAAGAAAAAAAATGAATTCATTAAGTTTTAACATTTTTAACAAAGTTACATCAGTCAAATAAAAGTCTCCGTCACAAAAACATATGAAAATTCTAAAACACCACAGGTTGATGAGCCCATTTTCACTCTGAAGCTGTACACAGAAGTGAATAGATTCATGATCAGCACAGCAAATCCATTGAGTGAATTTTACTGAATGCCAAGACTTGGCTTAAATACCATTCACACATTAAATACACTCTATACATCAACAAACATTCTCTGCACACATTATAAGGTAGTAACCACTAATAACCACAAAATGTTCAGTTGTTAAACCCAAACATGTTATGCAACAAACAAAACAACAATCATGGAATTACAGTTACTCTATAGATTAAAAGGCACCCAGACTAACAGTAAATGCAAGAGGAATAAACATGATACAATAAACCATTTATACAGATTTCAGCTCCAGGGTTATCAATATTACACTTACATTTTTTTTCAAAGCAACGTACCTAAAATAAATATGTACACATATTTAAATATAAAAATTGGTATTTTATGTAACACTGGGTAACAATAAATGTATTGACTCTTAAGCGATAATTTCTCAGACAAAACATGTTTCACATTCATTAATTATGGAAAACCTACTTTTACAGTCTTTGGTATACACTTTATATGCGTAGGCCTTGAAACCCCACCATATGTAAACAATCAACAAACGTGTGAACTCATCACTCGTAATGATAGTGCTGGGTAACATCTTAAGCGTGTGTGTGTAGCTGCACAACCAACACTGCGGCCTGTATTAAAGTAAAATACATCAGCTTACTTCTTAAACAAAAACTCCTTTCCATATGCAAACATAGTTCCAGCTAATTGGGGTGAAGAGAAGTGTACTACATGGAGAGCAGCCCATATTTACAAAAAAACAAAAATCTGTCCTGTTTGAAACTGGCTGACGAACCTTATACTTTTTATAAATCCAAATAGCACTAAAACGTTCATAGCTCCATAATGGCATGGCTGTGGCTTACTCCATAATGGCTCACCGGCAGTAAAACCGGCACCGCACTCTGCAGTTGTAAAAAGCTTGTAAACGGCACTCATAAGAAATCCATAACGGCATAAAAACCGTCACAGTATTCAAACAGACGCGTGCACCTCAGGCTGATGGAGCTGACGTCATTGCGCACGTGATGACATCAGCTCCAAATGCGCAAAACCTAAAAAAGATGAAAAAAAATCGGAAATGAAGGGGTGCCACTCCGGAATCGTGGCACCGCATTATTGAGACCCCAAAATTCGGTAAAAAACGAGTAATTCGGGATGGTTAGGAGGTCTGCTTATCTCAAAGTGTATGTGTGTGTGTGTGTGTGTGTGTGTGTGTGTGTGTGTGTGTGTGTGTGTGTGTGTGTGTGTGTGTGTCAGCTATTTGGCAGGGACACGAAGCACTGGTTGGACAGAGAGGGTACTGGAGGTTCTAGCTTGCCCAGCTAGGCTGAGACCTGGACCCTATAGCTGTGCCAGTAGGGAGTCTTATTGGGGACCTGGTGAGCGAAGTAGCAACCAGCCCCAGACTGACTGTGATCTCTGTGTGTACTTAAGGGAAATTGTACTTTACTGTGTGCATTAGTTATCCTTTTCTCTTCTATGAGACAACCTCCCTGGTGCTAGTGGTGAGGACTGAGGCTCCTTGATTTCTGGGCCAGGGCATGGTCATCACACAGGTGTATATATATATATATATATATATATATATATATATATATATATATATATATATATATATATATATAGTCACAGTTCTATGCATTTATCTAGATTCATCTGATAAAGTGTCTTGTCAGACATTTGCTGTTACTACAAGGCACATGCCTCTCATTTATTCACACGGGTGTACATATGTGTAGAGCCAATGTTGTGTTTTCATCCAGTTTCAATCTGTCGGTTATCAGATGTGACTTGGATCCAAAGCCAGACATTCCAGAGTCTTCAGTCCTGGAGCTCCACCTTGTCTACTCATATACTTTGCTCTCCCCTTCTGTCCCCAGATCTCCTCTGCTACCATACAGAGTGCATCATGGTCTGCAAGCTCCTCTCATTGTATCTTTTGGCTGCTGATTTTAACTGCTATGATATTCTTTACCCTAAGGTAGGAATTTGTTGTATAGTGTTTAGCGGGTGTACATTTTTAGTTTTGTTAGTCTGGTTAGTCATTATGTGTCATAGTGTTTTGGTCTCTGTTTTTTTCTGCATGTGCATTCCTGCACTTTTTTCGTTACATAAAAACAGTTTCTCTACAGCTTTATAGTGTGTCAGAGTTTCTTAGTAGCATGTTAGTATTTTTATGTGGTTGTAGGACATTAGGTAGTTAGGTAGTTACATTGTTGTTTAATTGCCATATAGTTAGAGGTGGCATTTTGTGCTTACTGTTGTTGTGTTCTCTTTTTCTAGGATGGAGAAAGAAAAGGAGAAAGGATTCAAGAAATACATGGCTTACAGACTCAGGCTGCCCCCATAAGGCACCATGACTGCTACGTTTATTGCTTGGATGCTGCCCTTCAGAAACGGATTGTTCTGCATGTGCTGCCTTTGGAACCTGAGCTCTCAAAAACATCAGGCCAACTTGGTGATCAAAGGGATGCCCCCCCCCCAGCTAAACATCTTCCTCCTTGCCTTTTTATTATTTTTTTAAACACTTTATTAAATTATCACTTAAGACATGCACAAACATACATTGACAGAAAGAAAACAAACCATATCATAGCATCATAGGCATTTATTAGGCTATTGATCCAGAGGTCAGTTTAAGCGTAGCTGTTTCATCCCAATGTAATGCCCTAGATACTCTAGTCAGTACTCAGAATTGCATTTATTAATGATTGCCCATGTCCAGGAGGGTTGTTGGCGCTATCCCCATTAAGAACTTACGGTGCCCCATCCACATGTACAGGTTCATTTGAACAGTATCATAGAGGTGCTTTGTTTCACATGAAGTGGTAGCCTATTCCAAGGATGCAGCATTTGCTAGGAGACAAATCTGTCTTTCCAGCATGTCTTATTTAAGTCACAAGCCATATGTAGTCCCTGGAATGGGTAGCTCTAGTCCTGTTTGCTTTATGGATTGCAGCAAGTTCATTAGGTTTGGGTCTGAGATTGCTCTGTAAGCCAGACATAAGCGTCCCCTAAAAAATCTATACAATACAGAGTATAGTGACAGGGACTTTAGGTAGTCTGTGTAAGGCACATGCTGCAGGCCCTTGATCTTCTTTGTTAGAAACCTCTGAGGTCTCGCCAATTGCTGCAGGTGCTTTCTATGGTACATGCCAAACAGGGTGTTATACTCAATTTTGGGCCTGATTAGTGCTGAGTATAGAGGGGTTATAAGCTGCTTTACTCTCAAGGTGATGACTTTACTAATCATGTGTGCTACATATAAAGCATTCCTTACTACAGTAGATACATGGTGGTCAAAGTTAAGGTCGTAGTCAACTTGAGATCACAGATACCTTACCACTTTGTAGGTACTTGGGTTACGGTTGTTAATTTAATAGTGTGAGGGGACATTGTGCTGACGGGAATGATGATACATTTCTTTGCATTGAGCTTGAGACTAGGACTAAGACACCAGTCGTTGGTCTGTGTAAAACCATCCTGGAGTATATTGACATCGTTTGGGGATTCAGTGACTGCACCTAGTTTGCAGTCATCTGCAAACTTGATCAGGCAAAACCCCTTAGTTTTGGCCTGAACTTCTGAGAAGTATATACCAAACAGCAGGGGGCTCAACACTGACCCTTGTGGCACTCCACTGGTGACAGATTTGCTAGTTCATGTGGAATCGCCTACTTTGATAGTGTATGTGCAGTTTGTGAGCCAGTTGGCAACCCATCTTACAACAAAGGGGTTTACATTAATTTTGCTAAGTTTATCAGTAATGCCTGAATTTGGGTTTGTGTCAAAAGCCTTTGCCAAGTTGAAGTATGCTGTGTGCACAGATTTGCCCTTGTCAATGCCCTGTTCACATTTTTGAAGAAATCCACCAGCTTTAACAGTCAGGATCTGCCATTGACGAAGTTGAATTGGGTTGGATCCAGGGTTTGGAGGTTGCCTATGTCTTTATTTATGAGGTCCATAATGATACATCCCATGGCCTTACAGATAAGACTGGTCAGGCTTATGGGTCTGTAATTCTCCGGGCCTGTTGCTAGGCCACCTTTGTGGAGGGGAATAACTGTTGCTGTTCTCCATTCTGCAGGAACAAAGCCTGTGGTTAGGCTATGATTGAAAAGGGTACTTAATGGTTATGGTAGTTCATGTTTTAGCCTGTTTAGAAGACAGCATGGGATGTCATCTGGTCCCATAGAGGCTGTGTTTTTTGCCTTGGACAAGGCTTTAATGACCTGCTCTTCAGATATGTAGGGTGGGGGAGAGTTTGGGGCAAGGTTTGTGATAAATTTGGAGGGGATATGGGGGTCATATTTTCACCAAACCTATCTGCTAGTAGGTTTGTCATCTCTGTGGGGTCAGTGTGTGTGATACCATTAGTCACTAGTTCTGCACATGCTTGAGTCCTACCTTTTAGGTTATGTACATTAGCTGTAAAAGGCCTTATTGGTTATCCTTGGCTGCGCTTGCTAAGTTTTTCTCAAAGGTGCCCTTAGAGGATTTGACATGTTTTACTTGCCTGTTGCAGCTGAAGAGGGTGCTTTTCCATTGCTGGAGCCTCGCCTTTCTTTTCTTGGACAGCAACTTTTTGCATTTATTATAGAGTTTGTTGATGCTGGATGTCCAGCATGATGGCTTGTTTTAGTTGGGGCTCTGGATTCTCTGTGGTACAGCTGAATCTATACACTTATACAAGTGATTGTACAGGGCTTAGTGTAAGCTTTGGTGTAGTTACCACTTCCAGTTTGGAATGCATTTATACCTTCAATTATTACGGTATAGTCTGCCTTGGTGAAGTTCTTTAGTCTGACTTTGCCCTTTGTGAGTTCCGGTGTTAGTGCCAGCTCGAAGGTGACTGATTTGTGGTCAGATTTAACTAATGAGGGTCTGACAGTTGTGGCAGTGCATCTGTTTGTCATGTTAGTGAGGACCAGATTGAGTATGTTTGCTTCTGTTCTAGGGGTATGAACAATTTGTTCCAGGGCATTTGCGTTAACAAAGTCAAGAAACTTTTGCACTAGTGAGTTAGGGCTAGAATATGTTTCCCAGTTGATGGTGGGATAATTGAAATCCCCACAAACAAAGTGTTGGCAATATTTGGATTGACTCCAATTGGGTCAAATAGTCTTCATGTGCATCATGACCCTTGGAGGGGGATCTATAACTGGCTATGACTTCAATGGTGGCCTTATCCACAGTAACATGAACTTTAAGCAACTTCATGGAATTGTCCAGTCAACCTAGACAGGAGGTGAATTTATCTCTAATATAGATTGAAACACTGCCTCCTTTGTTTCTCATACATTTGTATTGAAGTCTAAAGGTGTGGAAGGCATTGTAGCCTTGCAAGGCCGGGCTACACTTTCAGGCTTTGAACCAGGTTTCTGTGACTGCATAGACATCTACATCATCCAGTGATAGAAGTCCTTCCAGGGTGTGTCGTGTTTGGTTTAAGCTCCCAACGTTTAGCAGCATGATATTAACATTTTTAAATTTACATGCATTATAAATCATATATTTTTTCCTTTTTTGCAATCATCATCAGTCTAACATTACATAAATTGCTGGATTCCTGGCTTCCCCTAATCC
Source organism: Protopterus annectens (assembly GCF_019279795.1). Taxonomy (NCBI): domain Eukaryota; kingdom Metazoa; phylum Chordata; order Ceratodontiformes; family Protopteridae; genus Protopterus; species Protopterus annectens. The sequence goes on along the minus strand of NC_056731.1, from coordinate 1,869,837,465 downwards.
TCACTCATCCTCCTTTTTAAAATGATTCTGCATTAATTGTTCCCACAATTTCAATTACTTTCTATTTAAGTAGCTCAGCCCCTTTTTTAAATATTCCTCTTCCAGTTCTTTTACCTCTTTTATAATATTCAATACTTCAAATACAGCTGGTTTGTTAGACTTTGAATTCCATTTTCTAGTAACTGCTTTCTGGCAGCCAACAGAATTAAACTTAGCAATGCCTTAGTATGTCTAGGCAATTCAGATTCTATGTCCCAGCTTAAAAAAAAAGTTATATCCTCAGTTAAGACATTTGCTCCCCAATATTTCTGTCAGAGTACTCTGTAGGGAATTTTTAAAATCTGCCAACTCATTACACTCTCAAAACACAAATTCCCAGTTATATCTTTCTTCCCTATCACACTTCAAATATTTTCTATCTACCTAAGGAAAAATTCTATGAAGTCTCCTTGGCTTACAAAAATGCCTGGGCAAACACTGCCAAGCAAAAATCCTAAACCTTCTGGACTTTGTTGCATACTTGACAGACAAAATGTCCTCCCATTTTTCCTGTGTAAATTGCATTTTCCAGTCTCTCTTTCCAATCATTTCTGATGTCCTCTGGTTGATTATTATACTTATCCTGCAATTTTTTATATGCCCTACTAATTATCCCTTTTCTAACAGCAGCTTCTGTTATACATTTGACTAAAAGCTCCACTAGAGCAGGTCCTTCACTTAAGGTTCCCCTAATCCCTTTCTCTTTACTTAAACTCTGATATCAGTCACTGGTAGGCAGTCGTAAGCCTATAGTCCAAATGTCCGCCTCATCCCACTCTATCACCTTTCCCTTTCCAGTTATTTGCTCCCAATACATTGGTTCCTTTGCCAGTTTTCTCCAGTAAATTCCAAACCCTCTTTCCAATTTTCTGTACCCCTACTTGCAGTTGTCCCTATTGGCACAATCTCTTTTCTGCATTCTTGTGTTGGTTTAGTTCTTAGAATACTTTCTGCTGCTTTATGAATACAATATTCTGTATGGTTGCTGTTATTATTCTCCTTAAAGATCTACATCTAAAATACCACTCCTACTTTAACCTTGAGGGTCCCTCCTGCTTCACCATCATCCCTTTCCATTTTCAATTATAACATTTTGCTTATATTATGTATATGAACCTTAACTTTGTAGCTCTAAAATATCCCTTCAACTCAGATAATCCTAAACCACTTTGTTCTATTGGAAGGATCAACATATCACACTTTACTCTTGCCTTCTTCCCCTTCCAGATAAATTCCTTCAACTCTTAATTAATTATTGTCCACAACTTCTCCTGTGGTTGATAGAAATATGCCTGACCTATGCATACAATTAAAGGGACTAAAATCATTTACACTGCTTGTATCTTACTATCCATAGTTGTTCTAAGACTGTGTAAGACATGGTTAGGTTCTCAGTTTTTGTATTATCTTTTGTTTAGCACCTTCTCGCGTTTATGCAGCTGCCATAACATATTTTTTAATCAGTACTCCTAAATCATTATCTTTCCTCATAGAACAGAGCCTGTGGTCACTACATCTGACATCAGTATTGCAGGAGCTCTGCCACAAGGCCCTACACCTACAAATTTACTGAGAATATTGTCATTGTTTAATGTAAGTATATTTATCTTGAAAACCCTTACTAAATATTACGTTTAAACAGTTACGTACATGCCTGTTCTGTGAAAGTCTCTGTGAAATAGTCTGTGCAATCTAAGGACCTCTTACTAAGTTAGCCATTGGCCCCTTTAGCTTGACCAGCACACTATACTGCATATCCCAGTTATTTAGTCTCAGGAAATGTCAGACAACCTGTTTTACTTGCATCTCTTTGTTTGGGCTACAAACTGATTGCTCTCTGTTATAACTTGAACTGAGGGTGCGATTGTCACTGTATTAGAACTTATTGCTAAATAACCCATTGTTGTCTTCTCTTACACTCAGTCACTGTCATCCTTCATAGAGCAAGTATGTATCATATGATATTACATTTTTATTTGTTCTAAGACTGTGTAAGACATGGTTAGGTAATATCTATAAGGTTTTGCTTTTGATTTGCTTGTCACATGATAGATGTGACCAATAGCTTTCATTGTTAATGATAATCCTTGTAGGTCTAGGGAAATATGTGTAACCAATGACAGATCTTCCTGTGTTCTCCAAACTGGCCAATTTTAGATATGAGTATGCTTAGAATGCTTTGGTTTATATTTGTTCATTGAATATAAAGCGTGACCAATAGTTAATATCCTGTTATACTATTTCTGGCAGTGTTAGGACAAGAGTTGTAATCAGTGATAGGTATTTTCCAATGGGTTAACTTTAGATAATCGTAACCAATGTCACAGATAGGTTGCATTTAGAATGTTTGGTTTTTCACTGATTTGTTCCATGAGAGATGCAACCAATAGTTATTGTCTTGTACAATAGTCTATGTTGGTCCATGATGAGAGCTGTGACTAATGACAGGTTTTCCTGTATTTTTTAATTGGTTATTCTTGGACACAACTAGCCAAAGACACAATTTGGTAATATCTAGAAGACTTTGCTTTTTATCTGCTTGTTACGTGATAGATGTGACCAATAACTTCATTGAAAAACAATAATCCCTGTTGGTCTGGGGTAATAGGTGTAACCGATGACAGATCTTGTGTTCTCCAATTGGCCATTTTTGGATAGGAGTATTTAGATTGTTTTTTGTGATTTTATGAATGAACAGAATGTTTACTATTACTGATAGGTTTTAGTCATGTGTTCTGGATAATGTTTTTCACTGGTTTATGTTTTTAATTTTAAGTTTTATTTTTCAGTTGTATTTGTACTAGGGTCTGAAGAAGCGGTTATCACCATGGAAGTATTTACCTTTTTTATTAACATTTGCTACATCTTTACTGAATCTGGGTGGTCGATTCTGTTGATATAGTATTACAGGTTTAGTTGGAGTTTAATCAACCTTTACCCCACAAATCCTCTTATTTCTTATAGACTCAAATTATCTGCAGGGGCTTCCCCTCCATTTTGCTTACATGCCTGTATCTTAGACCAGTCTGTCCTAACCTGACACACTTCTGTAATTTTATTTAACAGTGCTGTCCTTTTGTCTGTTGGTGCCTTCCCTGTAAGAGTAAACTCTGTTAGTTCAGCCTTTTCAAGTAACTGTTTGCTTACTTCATCTGAAGTAACTACCAGAAGCAACTGGTTTAAGTCTGTCAAAATAGGGTTGTAGCATTCTATTATAGTTTTTAATTCCTCCTTAAAACTTAATGGATCTTTTCTAATATTTGGAAAACGTTTGGACATAGTATGCAGATCAGCAGGAGTCCAAGGGTGATGAACAAGCTATTATTAGCCCCCAATATTTTTCTAATAAGTACCAAAAGATCCTCTCCATAGGCAATAGATTCTACTCCTACCTTATCATGTGAGCATGTATGATGAGCCACAGGACTGTCAAATATTAATGCTCTTGTTGGAGAGGTAGAAGCTTGAGAAGAAGAAGAAGTAGAAGAAGAAGAAGGAGGAGGAGGAGAAGGAGAAGGAGAAGAAGTAGAAGAAGGAGAAGAAGAAGAAGAACTGGGTTGAGATGCAACAGTATTGTGTTGACCTGGTGTCCACTGGACAGGTTGTTTGAGAAACAGCAGAATTTTGTACAGGAGAAACCTGTACTGGTAAATAGGATCCCCTTCTGAATATTGAAAGCTCAAAAGAATGAAAATCAAAATATCTACACCTCAAAATATCAAAAATTGAATTTTCCCCTTCTCCAGTGTTGTGCAGTCTTGGAGTTGGTAATATAATTAGCGGGGAATGTGGGGATGCAGCCCCCCCACAGGAGAGGTGCATGGGGTCTTGCCCTTGCATTAAAAATATTTTCAACATTTTGAGTTTTAGAAATTTGGATTTTCAGTCTTTTGAACAATCTTTTGACATAGACCTGGTAAATATGGGGTTGGGGCTTGCAGTAGCTACTGGAAGATTATTATCCTGTTTTGAAGTCTATGCTTTTTGGCCACTCCCATTTTTTTTTTCTAAACCTGCCAAGACAGGATAAATGGATCTGATTTTACTGGTCTGTACCACCTTTTTAACCTCTTTTACCTGTTATACCAACTTATTATTGGTATCCTGTAATCCCTTTAATGCTGATTCCTTTTCCCTTTTAAGGGCTTCAGTTTACATCTGACTTTCATAGCCTCTCACTAGAAAATCATTCTCTAAGTTGTTCAGGTTTCTCAAAAATTGTTCCATCTCTGTGGTAATTCGAGCTAATCTGTAGCCTTGGGATTTCACTGCATTATATTATACAATTATATAGGTTTTTAGGGTTCTTGTACACAGACCTGAAGAAGTCTAGAAGGACGAAAGCGATCTTTGTTAACAATAGGTTATATAAAAATAGAAACTGATTTTTACATGCAAAATGTATATGTATATATTTATATATAATTTTTGATCGCAAAATGAACTAAGGTTTATATATTTCCAGCCATGTAGTATATTGCCTTGTATATAAAATCACAGACTTAATAATCTACTTAATAATTTGTTTAAATAAGATGTACCATTAAAGTACATTAGGGCTATATATTATTATGAGAGCTACTAGGTAGGGCAGGACCAGCTCGAATGTCACGCTGATGGGGGAAGGGATGTGAATTTAACATGTGTACCAATAACACTTTGTTTTACAGCACAATAAACCACTCCCATACCTGATAAAAAGTATATATATATATATATATATTTAGAAAGCTTGTGAGGAAATTATTAATCTATTTTTGTTTTACTTGGATCGCTTGTCTGTGTACTTAATAAAGGATTTTTGACTGGAAAAAGACTGCCTGCTTTGCTTGGATTACTTTCGAATACTTAGTAATGCTGTAGAATTATATATTTTCTATTATTACTTTTTGACTTGACGAGTTTACGTTCGCTACTTCTACTACTATTGTCTGATCTGATTAATATACAGTGATTAACTAGAAATATATGGACTGAAAATCTTCCACACAGAGAACATTAATCAGTTACATACATGCCTGCTCTATGATTGAAAGTCTCTCTGTGCACTCTAAAGAACACTCACTAAGTTGGCCACTGTCACCTTTAGCTTCAACAGTAGACTATACTGCATACGTGAGCTATTTAGTCTCAGGAAGTGACAGACTACCTGTTTTATTGCATCTCTTTGTAAATTTCTTTTTTATGGCTATAAACTGATTGCTCTCAGTTATAACTTGACCTGAGGGTGGGATTGTCACTGCAGTAGAATGTATTTCTAAATATCCCCTCAGTGTTGTCTCCACTTACACTCAGTCACTATCTTCCTTCATAGAGAGGTATGTGTAAAACAGGGACAAGACTTTGGTAGTGTTATATTTGTAACACTTTTATTCAGATTCAATAAACTTTATGTATGCTCAGCGTGATTCCTGTTAATACATATGTATGTAATTTGAGTTGCTGGTGTTCTGGTATATGTGTGTGTGTGTGTGTGTGTGTGTGTGTGTGTGTGTGTGTGTATAGGTTTACTATCAAAATGTGGAAAATCATATAATTTTCCACCTTTTGATCAAACTAGTTTGCCAAAATTGTTAATAATGAATTACCAAAATTTTGGAAATGGTAACACAGAGTCAACATCTGAACACCGGAAGTTCCAGTGTCAAACGTCCATGTTACAGGTAACATTTTTTGCACCCCTCATACAGAGGGCCATGCCCCCATACCCCAACATATATATTCCAACTCTGAGATCGCACTACAGTGAGAAAAGGGTACATTTTCCAATCTCCACTGTAGTGTGATCTGTTATCAGAATGCTGATTTCACATTAGTGTGCATTCGCTAATGTGAAATCAGCATTCACTAATGTGAATGCTGATTTCACATTAGCGAATGCACACTACCATTCGCTAATGTGAATTCAAACATTTTCCGGATCAGGAACAGCATTATGAAAACTTGAAAGCAGTCTTCTGACCTTCCCAGCTTCGCATAAGTAAATTTTGATAGTAAACTATATATATGTATATATATATATATATATATATATATATATATATATATATATATATATCTATATATATATTTTTTTTTTTTTCACTTTATAATCTCAAAATACTGAAATATTGAATTTCAGTATCTCAAGACTATAAAGCAAAAAAAGCAAAACACTGAAACCCCAAAACTGCAAAATTCAAAATCTCGAACGTAAACACATCAAATACCACACAACACATGCAACATCCTCCCCACATTACAACAAACAAAACACACACAAACAACAATACAAACAAACCAACGTACCCTACATATAAGCAGGGGGGTAAGCCCCCCTGCACCCACCATGTTGGGGGCTGTGCCCCCACACCCCCACTACTTATATATACTAACTCCGAGGTCGCACCATACAGAAAAAAACTCACCACTTCACACTCTACAATCCACTCGCACACACACATCACATATGTACAAACACCACCACTTTCAACACTTGCACACTCATACTCTCACCTACCTACCCTAACCCACACCTAAAACTTCCGAACACAATCACATATACTCAAATCCCTACCCAAAACACTTAAAAAAATTCACTTACCTTAATCTCCAACCTTATACACACCACAACGTACATCAGGCACACAGCATATCCCACTTCACGTAGCACATCACCACAACTGCAAATTCAGCATTTCCGGATTTGTGGTTATGGAGTTTTACTAATCAGAAATTCAGCTTCATAGTCTTGAGATACTGAAATTCGACATTTCAGTATTACAATATTATAAAGTGAAACTACATATATATATATATATATATATATATATGGGACTACTTTACATGGTCGACATTTCAGAAAGTCGACTTTCATATGGTTGAGACCATATGATTGACTTTCAGAATGCCGACCATGTAAAATAAACATAAAAACACAACACTTACCTTAAACTGTTAGCGGGGTGGGCTATGCCTGCTTGCACCCCCCTACACCCCCATAACTTTACTATACCAACTCCAAGATCATACTACAGTGCGGAAGTGGGAAATTTTCCCATTCCGCACTGTACGTAGATAGCGGTAACCCATGGTCAGCTTTTTAAAAGTCGATCATATGGTCTCGGCCATATGAAAGTTAACTTTATGAAATGTCGACCATGTGAAGGGGATCCATATATATATATATATATATATATATATATATATATATATATATATATGGATTCCATACATTTGGTTGAATTACACTTAGTCGAAAATGATTCCAGGCATTTCACTTCACTGAAAGCTCACTTGGTTGAAGTTCATTTGGTCGAAAATGGAATATAGCCCCTGCCCCACGGCAGTGCAACCCTGGAGTGAGAATATTAAATCAGGGGGGTGTGGGGGGCACAGTCCTCCACATTGGGGGGTGTGGGGTACATAGCCCCCCACATTATGCCAATAGCTTTTACTAAATATATATATATATATATATATATATATATATATATATATATATATATATATATATATATATATATCAATGCATTTTAATGGATATACCTTCTTATAATAGTGAATACATTACAAATATGTGGGGGGCTACGCCCCCCACACACACCCCATTGTGGAGGGCTGTGCCCCCCCACCCCCCTTATTTAATATTCTTACTCCAGGGTTGCACTGCAGTGAGGCAGGGGCTATATTCCATTTTTGACCAAATGAACTTCGACCAAGTGAGCTTTCAGTCAAGTGAGCTTTCAGTGAAGTGCAATGCCTGGTATCATTTTCGACTAAGTGTAATTCGACCAAATGTATGGACTCCATAAATATTTTGTTTTCTTTCTTTCTTTTTCTTTTTTTTTGGAAAATATTTTTATTGAATTTTAAACAAGAAAGCAAGTGATGACATATAAAATTAAAAAATGAGATATTTGACAAACTCGAAAAAATAAAAAACAAATAATAAATTAATTTCAAAAACATAGCAAAAAACTATTTACAAGAGTGTCTCTAAATAAAAACATTCTAAAGATTTCAGTAGATAACAATTATCCTGAGAGTTTTAATCATTGTTTGTTTAATAGTTCTTTTAGATTTTTCCAGGAATTATATGTTGAAGTGATACTAGCAGACCCTGACTTAATAGTAATAAGTTCCAGTGAACAAACTGCAGTTGTGATGTTGAAAAATTAATTAAACGAGGGAGTAGATTCATTCTTCCAGTTTCCTGTTATAAACTTTCTTGCAATTGCTAGAATGCCCCATAGCAATGAATATTTCAATCTTCTAACATAATCAGGTAGTGCAATATTAAATAATTTAGTTAAAGAAAAATTATCAGAAAAACGAGCCCATAGGAATACATTGATCTCTTTCCAATATTGCTTAAGTATAGGACAATCAAAGAATATATGTTGCCAGTCCAGCTTAATGTCTAATTTACATCTCCAGCAACCTGCCTTACTTTTGGACATTAATTCAATTATGTGTGGTGTAAAGACCTACGAAAGAACTTCCATGTAAATAATCTCCATTTAGGTGAACAGGTAGTTTGTTTTGATGATAAGATTAGTTTTTTTTCTTCATCATTAGGATCTTTATTTATGAGTTTAAAATAATTCCAGTAGCTATCTTTATTATATTCCAATTCTTTTTATCACTTTATACAGTTTGGAAAGAAGGCCTTTTCCAGATATTTTCTGTTGTATCAAAGAAAATAAAAGATTAATTTGTTTAGGAACAGAGTCTCTTTGACGTTGCCTTCAATTAATTGTCTGAAATTTTTTACATGCAACCACATATCTTCATCCAAATTAAAATTCTTAATTATATGTTGGACAGAATACAACGTTTCTTTCCTTAACTGAAACCAATATATCAGATTATTTTCTTTAAAAGTGACCATTGTGGATAAATTTAGTGTGGTAATGTTATTCTGAGTATACGCTATTGGAAAAAAGAGAAAAATCTATGCTTTATACATTGGGTTTCTATAGATAAAGTTTCTCAAAGTATTCATTGTAATAGAGATATAGGGAAAGTTGATTGTTTAATTAAAATTGTTTAAGAATTATTCTTTTAATAACTAGAACAAGGAGTTGTTTAAAATTAAATAATGATTTTAATGTTTAGGACAATTAGACTGTATCCAAAAGCTTCCTTGAAAATCTTTCCATTTAGCACAATAACTATTGTTTTACTAAAGTGCATTTCTCTTGATTATAGATGATAAAGAATATAATTCTAGATCTGGTAGACCAATATCACATAAAGACCAATCTCTAATATGATGGTTTAAAGCTATTTTCGGCTTGTTTGGATACCACAAGCATTTTAATAAAAAAGAATTAAACTGTTTTATACACATTCTAACGGGAGGTAAAGATAATGGGCTGGATTTATGAAGGCTTGCACGGAGTCTAAGAGTTGGCAGACAGCCAATATGTCTGCCGAGCGATCCAGCAATAGCTGGCAGGGGCGTGCATGAGAGCTTCTAAAGCTACTCTTGCATGGACAGTGTTATGGTATGCAAATTACCTCATTTGCTGCTGAAAGTTATGCAAATGAGGTAAATTTGTGAACCAGGAAACACTAACCTGTCCGTGTAAGAGTAGTGTTATTTGCAGAAATGTACTCCGTTGGTAACAGAGTACCATTCTGCAAATAGCTAAACATAGCTATGACAGCTCCAAATAAAGGATGCATCTAGTTGAGGCAGCATGCCAATGGCCAAATATAAGGCCATTGGCATGCGCAAATGTTGTAAATCCTTAAAATCCATTTTTCCCCCAATCGCTGATCTTTAAGTGTAGCACAGCACCGCGCAAATGTGCAGCGCTTTAAATAAAATGAAAAAAATTGAGAAATACCCAAAAATGGACATTTTCAGTAAAAATCTTGTTCTGCCATGCAGGTGAATGGCAGGTTGAAAACAACATGGCCACTGAGTAGTGGTTGCTAAGGGGGGGAAGCTCAGTGTGAGAGATGTAACCAAGCATTAGTAGACAATCCTATGCAAATGAGGATAAGGATAGTGAATCCCAATTGTCCCCGGCATGTGAGCCATGTCCCTAGAGTGTAAGTGTAGGAGTATGGAAGTAGTAGAGTAGAAGATAGGTGACATCATGAGGGGGTATGTCTTAAAGAATGTAAGATTATTGGAGCACAGTAGCTTGTGTTTGCCCTGAGTTGCTCAGGATTGCAAGAGGTATGTCTACAGTTGTTCTAGCTGAAAACAAGAAACCAAAGTGTACGCCGTGGATATATCTGAAATTTCTTGCAAACGTGCTTACACCGTGTGTGCGCGTGTGCGCTTGTGTGCGCTTGTTTGCGTGGCACTGCCCCTTGTGGAAACAGAAAGGGAAAAGGAAGGAAAATAAGTAGTAGGAAGTTAACCAAGAAGAACTAGCAGAGCTACCAGGTGAAATATATCAGAATCAGCCAATTACACAGGCAGTAGACTAGCCCAGCCCAGCACTTTAAACTTTGCAAACAGCAGTCTACCCTGTTTGTTCTGCAAGAAATCTGCAACACTGCAGTATACAAAGAGTGAAAACTTAAAAAGCTTAAGTCAGACAAAATGTTAGGGGCTGCTATTGCTATCATAAACCAACATGTGCAAGATGCTGAGGGTGGTGATGTTGTGAATGTTGCTGGGCAACCCGCAGTGAGGAGATGGAGATGAGTGTACAGACCCAGGGTAACCTACTAGGGGCTACATGAGCTGGAAATAGTGGAGCACTGTAGAGTGGACAGAGACCTCCTGCAGCAAATTTTTGAGCTGTGCCGGCCATGCCTCACACACAGAACCAACAGAGGGGAACCCATCCCAGTGAATACCAAGGTATGTGTTGGCTTATAAATACTAGCTACAGGTACCTTTCAGAGACCAACTGGTGATATGATGGGGGTTTCACAGGCATCAGCATCCAGGGTACTGCACCAGTTCCTGGATGCCATGTCAGCACATGTCGGTGAGCACATATATTTCCCCAATTCCAGTGAGGCATTGGCCAGCAATATGCGTCTTTTCCACAAAATAACAGAATACCCTGAGGTAGTGGGTGCAATAGACTGCACGCACATACACATCAAAGCACCACCCAGTGAGCGGGGTAGGGTCTACATCAACCGCAAGGGCTTCCCCTCCATCAACTGCCAGGTTGTGTACAATGCCCAGGGCATAATATTGAATGTGTGTGCTGGCTGCCCTGGAAGCTATCACGATTCACACATCTGGCATCTGATGCAGCTGTACCAGAGATTTGCCAATGGGGACATCCCTGATGGTCACCTAGTGGGGGATGCTGGATACACACTGAAGCTGTGGCTGATGACACCCATCAGAAATGCACACACACCCGAACAAGAACACCATAACGAGGCACACACACAAACAATAAACATTATTGAGCGTGTGTTTGGGATGGTCAAGTCATGGTTCCGGTGCCTGGACACATCTGGTGGAGCCGTGCAGTACTCACCAACTACATGTACCCAAATTGTCATGGTATGTGCCATGCTACACAATATGATCCTGAAAAAACAGCTGCAGCAGGAACAGCATGGGACAGGGCCAAACAGCCCCCCACCATTGCCAAGGCCTGCACAGGCACAGCGTGACTCGGAGGAGGAACAACCTGAGCCTGCCCCAGTAGGCAGAATGAGGCGTGCCCAGTATGCCTTGGCCTTGGCAAAGAGGCAATGCATAGCACATACACTGACTCAGTAGGAACGCTGGAAATGACACCTCTCTCTGACTCGCACATACAATAAAAGGGATGCCTAACTTGACACTACCTGTTTTCAAGCATGTATAGGGAGTATACTATGTGCAGCCGACATAGGCAGCCCTACAGCACCACCTGAGGCATGACTGCCCTATTTTAAGCAATATAAAGCAGTGCTAAGCACATTTTACCACTATTTAGCATATTTAAGCACAATTGCGCATGGCTGCGCACTGTGCAAACTAGCGCAACGTCGGGCAACGTTAAGCAATGTTGGGGCAAAGTCAGGCAAAGTCTAGCAAAATCAGGTAAACACGCTCACACCTGCTTTACTGTTCCTTAACCAGTCAGGTCTGCCCAGCAGAAAAATAAAAAGCAGTGACAGGGCTCGAACTCAGGATACTGGGCACTATAGTCACAGTACTGAACCAAGACAGCATTTCACTGGCACAGACACAGCAGGACAATTGTAGACTAAGGCAAACACAAACAAATGCTATATCATGTCCTCTGAAGAGGCATATGAGTAACTTCCCCCCAGGCCTATGCAGACAAATAGCAGGCCAGGCAGTGTGATGTGGGTTGTGTAGGCTATGAAGTCACAAACTAATATACGTGAAATTGGAAGCTAAGATCTGTAGTACAGTAGTATGCCTCAAGCCAGTACAATAGGCAACAGTACAGACTGAAATGGAGTACCTGGCATAGCAGTGCAGGCCTAGCAAATGTTTATAAGTGTCAGATGAACCCCTCATCCTATGTACACCCACAGTAACAATCAGGTGTGCCCCCCAGGTAGAAATGTACAAATAATAGCTGACCCCCTGTATGTAGAAATGTTGATAAGTCTATGCAAAGTGACTCATGGAAGCCCTGCAGGCACAGTGTGCTTCCTGTTGATGTACAGCACAAAGGTGAGCCCTGAACTAAAAACCAACTTGATTTTTCACACACAGATAGTATATATGTCCATACTGGGCATGCTCACGCACTTAAATTTAGCAAATTTCAGTCAGCAACATATTGAAAGGTCATACTGGGCGTGCTCACACACTTCAACAAATTTAGCAAATTTCAGTCAGCAACATACTGAAAGGTCATACTGGGCATGCTCACACACTTAGGCCATGTCTGAGTACAGCAGTGGGCCACACATATCTGGCAGTTGCAGTTCTTATCCCAGAAACTTGTCACTATTCACCAATCCTGCCTTGCGCACACAGTTATATGAAAACAGACCCATATAATATATTGGACTCCTGTCATAATCAAACTATGTACTACAAGTACTTAAGTTGTTCAAAGAAAGTGAAAATTTAAAGAAGATCAATAAATCTCCGATCAGTATCATCAATAAACAATGAGCACTCCTAACATTATCCAATCCATGTTCTGGTAAAAATATTGTCAAAGAGTCCATAGATAACCATGAAGCTTTCTTTCGCTATGTCATAACTATCAATGTAAATTCATATATGTTCTGAGTCAGTGCAAACTGTAAATGAATACATGTACATGACTGACATTGCCAACATCTTGTCAGACAGGGTCATACATATTTATCCCCCCTCACTGACAAAAGGGCCCATTATCATACCTGGAGATTGTGAAAACCCAGAAATCACATATGAAATGGTTAAACAGCACTTTCCAAACCTAAAAACACAGCGTCTATGGGATTACATGGTTTCCCTAGCTGTGCCATATGTGAACTCCAAAACAAACAGAACCTGCACCTGAACAGTCTGCTGAGACTCACCCTCTGTACAGGATATGAAACTGTTGAATGCGTTACAGCAATGTTTGGCACACTCCACAAGTGTTGGTGCACAACAGATCATGGAAACTATTGTCTTATAAGCCTATTAAGCCTGATCTGCAAGGCCATGAAGTCCATCAGGATGGAACTCATAAACAGAGCTATTGTGAGCCTACAAACACCCAACCCTACCACTTTTGATTTGGTCAGGGGCAGATCATGGTTCCCAAACCTGCTAGACTGTTTTCAAGGCAGTCACCTAGAACATACATCAATGAAATGAGCTACACACGTCCCACATAGAACTTGAAAAGCCCTTTTCCAACATCCCAGACACATGTCATATCCACAAAATCAACAACCTGTGCATAAATATGTATGTCATCTGATGGATTGCCAACTGGGGCACAGATAGATCCCACAAGGTAAGAATTGTGGTCTCCTGTTCAAGCTGGCAACAACTGCTGTCCCCCATGGCTCAATCCTGGGACCCCTCCTGTCTGGTGTATACTTTTCAGAAATACAGTCAAACACACGAGGGCTATGTTTAGCAAAGTTTGTGGATGAAAACAAAAAAGTTGTCATAATCGATGTTTGGGACAACAGAGACATCCTTAAAAAGGGTCTCAGTCAGACAGATGTGGTGTCAAAATTATGGCCTTGAGCTACAGTCATACAAATACCACATAGGTGCCAACACCCTAAATATGGAGGTGGTAATAAGGGATCTATGGACACATGTGGATAGTCATCTGTACTTCCAGAAACACATTCACAAAGTGGTTAGAAAATCATGCTATGTGTTCCCACAAAGTGCCAAGGTCTTTGCATGCAGGTCTAAGGAGGCTCCCTCTACTCATCAGTCATCAGACCCGTCAGAGAGTACCACAACACACTTGTGATGAATCTGACTAGGCACCTTCAGCAGCTGGAAAGACCACTGAAGTACCTCAACAAGAGGATTACTGGCCTAAAAGTTTCCCCATGCAACAAGACTGAATTTAACTCAATCTGTACTCTGTTGCATACTGTCTACTCAGGAGATCTCTGCCCAACAGACAGGTCCATGTCCAATGCAGAACTGATGTACATGCACTATCTGAAGTAAACCCAAGCTCACTGTACCACATGCTCTAGGGATATCATCATCACAACATTAAATAGAACATGTTGGACGGATATATTACTAACTCACAGACTTCCCTTGCTTTGGAACAGGCTCCCAACCGACATTAAGCCGAGTCCCTCACTGACACTTTTCCAGAGGAGCCTTAATGAGTGTATGTGAAACTAAGCTGTCACACCATGGATCACTTCATCAGCTCTACTACACAGAGGCCTAGGGAACTAACTCCGTAGGTGGTGATAGCTGCACACACTGGCCATACTAATATATGCCTTCAGGCAGATAGCCTATTACCTACCTATGTACCTATATATATATATATATATATATATATATATATATATATATATATATATATGTAGGGGGAACACAGTATAATATGCCAAAGATGGATGGGCAGAGATGTGTGTAAGAGGGTGACTATGACAGGGAGCCATCCAGGACTGTCCCACCCAGCCCCCATCCCAATGGCTTGAAATACATGAGGTGCACATCTCTCCCACTGTACATAACAGCCACCAGTATCTGTAAGCATTAGAGTGTATGTGGTCCATGTGCCTACTGTACAACATGACTGTACAATGAAGTACACATCTACTATCTGTAGACATGTACCTGTCACATAGGTTCATAGGTATGTAGTAGACTATCTCCACGAAGGCATATATCAGCCTAGTAGCCCAACCCTGTTGTGCAGCTTTCACCACACCATTGGGTAGTTTCCCAAGGCCTAGTTCTAATAGGTAGTACCCTAAGCCCCTTTATAGTGGGGCTGCTGATGTGATGCCTGGCATGAATTGTCTGTTTCCCATCCACTTATCAAGGTTCCAATTGAAGAGTGTCAGAGAGGGGTTCTGTCTGATGTACATTGGGACTCTGTTCCACAGTAAGGCAAGTGTCTGGGATGGTACTCTATCCCACCAGCATGTTGTATTCATCATTCGGATGAGGTTTATATCCCTGGAATGTGTAGGCTGACTCAATGTTGTTATCTGTAGATGGAGCATGTTCAACAGTTATGTGTTGGACATGGCTCTGTATGTTAGGCAGAGTGTGCCTCTGAGTAGGCGGTATGCAATGAAGAACAGATTTAGTTTTACCAGTTGTGTTGCATAACACAACTGTTTGAGGGCAGTAATCCTCTTGGTGAGGTACCTATGTGGCCTCTACAGCTGCTGGATATGCTAAGTCGAGTACATCCAAAATGGTGTACTGTACTCAATGATGGGTCTGATGATGTAAGAGTAGAGTGCCAACACTACCTCTTTGGATCCTGATGCAAACCCTTTGTTGATTAGGTGGGCCACATAGGATCTCCCAATCACTTTGGCAACATGGTTGTTAAAGGAAAGATGACTATCTACTTGTGTTCCCAGATCCCTTATCACCTTGTCATTTTTAAGGGGGTAACACCTATGTGTTAGTTTGTGGGTATTTTGTTTTTAACAAAGAGGATCACTATGCATTCCTCCACAGTGAGCTTGAGGCCATGATTCTGACACCACACATCTGTCTTATAGAGTCCCTTCTGGAGAATATGTCTGTCTTCCGGGGAATCTATTATGGCAAACACTTTATAGTTCCCAGCAAACTTAGTCAACCACAACCCTCCTGTGTTGGCATGTATATTTGAGAAGTCTATACCAAACAGGAGGGACCCCAGGACTGAACCCTGGAGGACACCATTTGTTACCGGTGTAGAGTCTGACATGCAGCCAGCAACTCTTAATGTGTTGGATCTATCTGTGAGCCAGTTTGCAATCCATCTTGTGATGTATGGATTCATGGCCAGGGTGGAGAGTTCATCTGTGATACCTGACTGGGGAATGGTGTCAAAGGCCTTAGCGAGGTATAGGTAGGCTGTGTTGAGCTCATTTCAATCATCTGTAGCCTGGGTAACTGTCAAAGAAATCCTCCCAGTTCAGGAGGCGTGGTCTGCATTTGACAAAGCCAAACTGGGTGTGCTCAACTGTGCGAAGGTTTCCAATCTCTGTATTGTTGACTTCCATTATGATTGGCTCCATTGCCTTGCAGAACACACTCATCAGGCTCATACAGCATGAATGCCAAGGGGTTTTTGTGGCTCCACCCCTGTGGAGTGTGAAGAACATTGCTGTGCAACATTCTGTGGGTACATATTCTGTAGAGAGGATGTAGAGATAGGTGTAGGTATCCTTGATGAATATGGATACATCCCCACCCTATGTGCTATGATTCAGGTTCTGATGCTGGAATGTATGGAATGAGTAGTATCCTGGTAGTGCTGGCGTGCTGTCTGGAGCCTTGGACTAGGTTTCTGTTACTGCACAGATATCAATATTCTCCATAATGAGAAGTGAGTCGAGTGTGTGCATCTGGAGGCTGAGACTTCTGGCAATGAGTAGCATTTAGCTCACTTTGTGGTTATTTGTGTTGGTTACGGAATTTGGTTTGTCCTGCATGACCGGTGTTCCACACCTGAAGTCAGCGCCTTATTGGTCCCATCTGACCATAAGCTAATTACCCTACATATCCACATTCTGGACCCATACCCCCATTAAGGAAACCATGTTAAAAAATGTCTCCTAAGCCAACTTCATGCTTCTTAAGTCAGAAGTGCTGAACTGCAGGACACCCATGCAGATGAACAATACAGTTATGACTACTGAATCCTTCACAACTGCACTTTATAAGCACTTACATGACTGCATGCATCGTGCTATCCAAAACAGAACCAAGACGCTATCCTCCAAGAAAATGAAGCCAATCTGGTGTTCCCCTGCCATAAACAAACTGCACAACAGAAGGAAGAAACTGTTGCAAAAAAGGGTAAAATCCCACGAGGGGAGGAGCTCCATAGTCAACATCAGTAAGAAGCTGTGATTCCTGATAAAATCCTCCAAAGCTAGTTATGAAAACAAAATCGACACTGATTCTAAAGACAACCGCAAAGCATTCTATAGCTATGTCAAGAATTTCAATGGCAACACTCAGATCTGCTCTGAGTTACAGCACAATGGCACTAAATATACAAATCCAACTGATATTGCCAACATCCTGGCAGATAGGATCAGTACTAACTTTACCCCCCTCTCACCCCTGAAAGAGCACATCTTTATAACGGAAGACTGTAAAGTTGCTGTCATCATGGCTGCACAGGTAGAAAACACTCTCCAAAGCCAGGAACACAGCATCCATGGGACCAGATAACATCCCAGGCTATGTTCTACACAAACTACAGAATGAACAGGCACCACACCTATGTACCATGTTCAGTCATAGCCTCACCTCAGGCTTTGTACCTGCTGAATAGCTCACAGCGACAGTTTTCCCACTACACAAGGGGGGAGCCACCACAGACCCCAGGAACTAGCGCCCCATTAGCCTGATTAGCCTGCTCTGCAAGGCCATGGAATGTATCATCATTCAACTTATAAAAAAAGACATTGGTAATCTCCAAACTCTGGACCACAACCAT
This sequence comes from Protopterus annectens, assembly GCF_019279795.1. NCBI lineage: Eukaryota > Metazoa > Chordata > Ceratodontiformes > Protopteridae > Protopterus > Protopterus annectens. The sequence continues at coordinate 1,869,819,388 of NC_056731.1, read as the reverse complement.
GTTGGGTTTGTAAAAGGCAGATCATGTCTCCTAAACCTGATAGACGTCATTGAAGCAGTCACCAGAACCATAGACAAGGGTAAGATGGTTCACACAGCCTATGTCGATCTTGCCACGGCTTGCAACACCGTCCCCCACTCTGGAATTATAGATAAACCCACTAAACTATGTATAAATTGCTATGTCACAAGATGGGTTGCCAACTGGCTCACTGACAGAACACACACTGTGAAAGTATCAGACTCCAAGTACGACTTTAGACCAGTGACAAGTGCAGTACCACAGGGTTCAGTCCTGGGTCATGTCCTGTTTGGTATCTACTTCCCTGAAGTAAACTTTAACATGGAAGGTCTGTGGCTAATGAAGTTTCCAGATGACTGCAAACTAGGAGCCATAATTGAAACTACTAAAGATGTGGACATCCTACAAAAGGGCCTCACTGAGACAGTTGCCTGGTGTCAAAGCCATGGCCTCAAGCTCAGTGCCAAAAAGTGCATTGCCATCCCCTTTGGTAAAAACTCTGTAGCCATGAACTACAACATAGGCGGTAGTATACTTAACACTGAAAGTGTGATAAGAGACCTTGGGTCATAGGTGGACAGTGGACACACCTGTGATAATCACATCCCCGCAGTAGTCAGGAAGTCCTTCTACATGGCACACCTTATCACAAAAGGTGTCTCATGCAGAATAGAAGAGGACATTGTTCCCCTCTACTTATCACTCACTAGATCCATAATAGAGTACAACGCCTATTTTGCTATGTACCTCACAAGACATCTACAATAACTGGAAAGCCTGCAGAAATACCTCACAAAGAGGATTAGTGGCCTGAAATACATGCCATACACAGACCGTCTCAAAATGTTCCGGCTGTACTCTCTCGTATATCGCCTACTCAGAGGTGATCTTTGCCTAACATACAAAGCTATGTCATACACAGAGCTGCTGGACATGATCCACGTAAAACACGCAAACTCCCTCTGATCTTCGGCCCCAAAACCCAGAGTGAAATACAAAAGGAAGGGGTGTATCCATTTACCTTATGGATACCCACACCTTCAGGTTAGTGGCACAGCATGAGGCCTTGGAGCCCATGCAAGTGCAACTAACATTGAGCAAAGCTGCTTATCAGATTGTAGCCTGCTACAGATCACCTACCATGTCTTAGGAACCTCAGTCAGTATTCCTGGGAACACTGGAAAATATAAAGGTCCTACCAAACACCATTATATGAGGAGATTACAACTACCCAAACATTGACTGGGAGAATTACTCATGTACAACATCCTTTGCCCAATGTTTCCTAGAGTTTAAAAACTCAAACTTCCTGGAACAGCTTGTCACCACGCCCACTAGAGGTGACAACATACTGGACCTGATCATCACCAACATGGGGTACCAGTGTTCCACATCAGAGATAAACCCCTTGCTGGTAATATCAGACCATAAAGTAATCAGACTGGACATGCACATCCCCCCCCCCAGTCAAGGAAACCAAGAAGAAATTTTCAAAAGCAAACTGCACACTTCTCAAGACCAAAGTGGAAAGTTCCAAAGCCCCCTTGCTATAGGATAATGCTATACAATCTGCCGAATCATTTACAAGTGCATCCTATGAGCATCTACAGGGATGCATGGATCGAGACATCTCAAATAAAACCAAGATGCACTCCTCCAAAAATAAGAAACCAATCTGGTGGTCGTCACCCATAAATAAGCTAGACAATAGAAGGAGGAAACGAACACATGATAAAGCAAACTTCACAAAAGGAAAGGCATCACTGATCATTATTAAGAAGAAACAATGATCACTCATAAAATAATCCAAGGCCAGTTTCTAAAGACAAATAGCCAAGGAATGTAAGAATAAATACCACAAAGCCTTTGTTAGCTATACCAAACATTTAGGTGGCAACTCTCAAATATGCTATCAGCTACTGCAAAATGGCAAAAAATACACTGAACCAACTTACATTGCCCACATCCTGGCAAACAAGTTCAGTGCAAACTCCCCCATCACCCCCAAAAGGGCCTGTTTCCATCCCAGAAGAATGCAGAGCCCCAGACGTCATGGACATGCAGTTAGAAACAGCACTCTCCAAAGCTAAGAACACAGCATCAATGGGACTGGATGGTTTCACAGGCTGCATCTTACACCAGCCCCAAAAGGAACTACACCCTCACCTACATTCACTGTCCAGACTCAACCTTACCACAGGCTATGTACCCAAAGAATGACATACAGCAACAGCCATCCAGCTCCACAAAGGTGTTGCCACAACAGAACCTGGAAACTATTGCCCTATAGGCCTACACAGCCTGGTCTGCAAAGCTATGGAGCAGATTATCATGGAACCCATAAACAGACACATTGGGAAACAACAGACACTGGACTCTACCCAACTTGGCTTTGTTAAAGGCAGATCCTGCCTCCTAAACCTAGTTGACTTCTTTGAAACAGTTACCAAGGACACAGATGGAGGTGAAAGTAGTCCACACAGCCCACCTGGACCTCACTAAGGCCTTTGACACCATTCCCCACTCTGGCATCATGGGCAAGCTTACCAGCTTGAACATTAACACCTGAGTCACAAGATGGGTGGCCAACTGGCTCACAGATCAAACACACATGTTCAGATTTGCGGGTGCCATGTCCGACTCTAAACCAGTCACAAATGGCATCCCACAGGTCTTGGTCCTGGGACCCTACCTGTTCAGTAGATACTGCTCAGAGGTACAGGCAGCATGGGAGGAGTATGGCTGAACAAGTTTGCACATGACTGCCAACTGTAGTCCATAATCGACTCTACGGCTGACACAGACATCCTCCAGAAGGGTCTTACAGAGACAGATACCTGGTGTCAAAACAATGCCCTCAAGCAGAATGCCAAAAAATGCATAGTCATCCCCTTTGGATAAAACAAAGTGCACACAAATTACCACGTAGGTGGTAATCCAGTATGTATGGAAAATGTAATTATGGCCCTGGGGACCCAGGTAGATAGTAAACTCTCCTTTGAGGATCACATTGCCAAAGTGTTTAGAAATTCCTTCTATGTAGCCCACCTAATGTCACCTAATGTAACCCACTTTGTCTAGTCTGATGATGTCACCATCCTACAAATATACCTGTGGAAAAAAGAACTCCTAGTAATGTAGGTAGTGTGTCGTGTTAATGTGTACTGCGCTAATATCATAAAGTAGTTAGGTAGGGGTTTGAACCCTGCACTTGCCAACTGTATGAGAGTGTGTGTGTGCCTCTCCTTGGAGAGGAGCAACCTTTTTGAAGACTACTGAAACACCTTAAAAGTGGTATACTAATCTTTGTTAAGTCTGATGATGTCACCATCCTATAAATATACCTGTGGAAAGCAGAACTCCCAGTAATGTATATAGCGCGTCATGTTAATGCATACTGCTCTAGTATTATAAGGTAGTTAGGGGGTTAGATCCTGCACTTACCAACTGTATGAGAGTGTGTGTGTGTGTCTTGTTGGAGAAGAGCAACCTTTTTGAAGACTACTGAAACACCTTAAAAGTGGTATACTCATCTTTGTCAAGTCTGATGATGTCACCATCCTACAAATATATCTGTGGAATGGAGAACTCCCAGTAATGTGTATAGCGCATTTAATGCATACTGCTCTAGTATCATAAAGTAGTTAGGTAGGGGTATGAATCCTGCACTTGCCAACTGTATGAGAGTGTGTGTGTGTGTGTGTGTCCTTGGAGAAGAGCAACCTTTTTGAAGGCCACTGAAACACCTTTAAAGTGGTATACTCATCTTTGTCAAGTCTGATGATGTCACCATCTTACAAATATACCTGTGGAAAAGAGAACTCCCACTAATGTGTATAGCACCTCGTGTTAATGTGTACTACTCTAGTATCATAAAGTAATTAGGTAGGGATTTGAATCCTGCACTTGTCAATTGTATTCGAGTGTGTGTGTCTCCTTGGAAAGGAGCAGCCTTTTTGAAGACTACTAAAACACCTTAAAAGTGGTATACTCATCTTTGTCAAGTCTGATGATGTCATCATCCTACAAATATACCTATGGAATAGAGAGCTCCTAGTAATGTGTATAGCACATTGTGTTAATGCATACTGCTCTAGTATCATAAAGTAGTTAGGTAGGGGTTTGAATCCTGCACTTGGTGATTTTGTGTGTGTGTGTGTGATACTGTTGGTCGATGTGGGTTTTGCTTTTACTTCTGTATGACATATCACAATGACAACAGTATGTGCATTACACATGTCAGGTAGCTGTGTGGCAAATACATATACATACATGTGACCTCAATTATTTCATAGGTGGAAACCCTGCTTTCTCCATGAACACATCTATTATCTTTGCCAGAGTGTGCTGCCACTTTCCAGACCTTAGGTCACATCTGTATGCTTGTGACAAGCCTAGCCACTGCAGTAATCCCTGGCCTACGTCTTCCGTTTCACATACACTCATTATGATTTCTGTTGAATAGTGTGAGTGAGGGTTTATGCCTGAGGTATATTTGAAACCTGTTCAAAAGCAGCAAAGTCTGTCAAAGATGGCTATTTATCATAGGTGTGCAACAACCTTTGTGGATATGCATGCAGACCCCTTATTGCTTATGTGATCCACAGAGGGATTTCCAATACCCTTTGGAAATGTGATTATCAAAGGAGAGATGACGTAACACATGGCTCTATGTATACATAGGTTCATACTAGGCTATCCTACTAGGGCCCAAGGGTTAAAAGCCTTAGCCCAGAGTTTTGTGGCTTTCGCCACCCCTTTAGTCTGAAGGAAACTATGCCCATTATTTTGCTGAGCATCGGTACCTGTTCAACATTTTGGGGGCTACTACCTATGTGGTACTCTGGGGATACTATGTTTTGTAAAAGTGGATGACTATGCTTTATTTGGCTTATAGCTTTACAGCATGGGTTTGACACCAGGTAACTGTCTGTATGATACCCTTTTGGAGGATGTGTGTGTCATCTGGAGAATGCATTATAGCCCACAGTATGCATTGCCAAACATGGCCAGACATATCCCTACTGTGTTTGCTTGTACCTAAGAAAGCTATATACCAAACAGGAGTGGTCCCAGGACTGAGTGCAGGTGAATACCACTGGTTACTGGCACAGAATAGTACTTGAAGGCTGCAAATGTTACTGTGTGTCCTACATCTGTGTGTCAGTTGTCAAGACATCATCTAACAATTGTTTATGGTCAGGCTGTTGAAGTTATGTATACTACCAGAATGCAAACCAATGACAGATAGTAACAGTATCACCCACAGCACAGTGTCAAACCGTGTCATACATACACGTGTACTCAAGTTCCAAAGTGTGTGTAGTGCAATGCATACTGGCCACCAATAGAAACTATGGAGTGTTAACACTGTCTAATACAGGGAGTGTCACCCTGCCCATGTGTCCAATATGCAAGTACGTGCAGACAGTGCACCTCAACCATGTTCACAAATGTACACCTGCAAATCTGTGCTGCACATATCCCACACTTACTGTCCACTCTCTAACACATGCTGACAAAACTACACACATCAGCCAAGTGGCACATGGGCAGACAGTACACAATTGGAATAAACACTGGTGTAAACAATACTGCATTGATAATTATAGCTTTAATGCATCATGCCTGCTCAGCTACACCTTCAAGGATATCATTACACTTTACTACTGACAACATGCTAACATTGCTATTCTGTTATAAAGTCACCCTGTGCATCAGCACCATGTTAGCCTGTTCCTGCATCAATGTTACAGATGACAGGAGGTGGCACATGTTTCATCATATGCACAGGGTGTATTGTTGGTTTGCCAGAGGCCTACATTGAGCCATATAATCGACGTGTGTGTGAGTGTGTGAGGTGTTATGGGCCAATGTGGATGTAATGTGTGCGGGTATGTGTTTGCCCTAGGTGTCTGGTTTATGTGTGTGTGTCTGCATGCACACAGTTCCACCATGTGGCTGCCATATATGGGGATTTGTGGGACAGCTACAGACTGTACCTGGCAGGCTTTACAGATCACCATCTCTGGCCATGGATACTGGACCTGTGCCTAGCAGGGGTGCTACAGACAGTATCAGGTACTAATCCAGACTGGGTACTATACTCAGAGGTTGACATATGTACACTGGATCCAGGTCCCTGCTGGGACTGGCCAGAGCCACATGCACGTGGTCTTCTAGGACGGTCTATGGACAGCCCACCCCCAACATTGCTGGGGCTGGTACTGGCACTACGGGAGCAGCAATGACTTGATGGACGTCCACGGCGACTGCCAGCTGATGATGTTGCTGGCATACATCCACGTCATCTCAACCATCCCACACTGTCCTGACACATGGCATGACATTGTGGAGGACATCTAATGTCTCACCCCAATGTCTATCAATGACCTCAGTGTAATTACGGATGGCACCTGCTAGGTCATGGATACTGTCATTTAAAGAGGTGTTATGAGCCCTCTGTGCCCTTAGTCCCTGTCTGGTGTACCGCTCCATACATGCCTGTGCCTCCATGACAGCCTGGAACATGCGTGTGGTTGTAAGAGTTGTGGCATGTCTGCCAGGGGCATGATGACCAGCAGTGCTCTGATGAGAACCCCTGGACATCTGCCTATGTGGTACCATTCCAGACATCTGGCTATGGCTGCTGTGTCCTGATGCATGTGCCATAGATACCACACTGTCCTGGCCATTGTCGACTGTACACTGTCCCTCTGTTAAGGGCATTGGTGATGATGGATGTACAGGCAGTATGACTGTGTGCATGGATGGGGTGTTCACTTGTGTACTGTCGATTGGTGGCCCAATGACAGACCCTGGCAAACATGCCTGTGCCTCAACACACCTACCTCATTATCACTATTTGTGTCAGTGACATCAAGTTCCCTGCTGCACTGAACCAGCCCAACCTCAGCACCTGTGAGAGTAAAACAGGAAACACACTTTAAGATCTGTACATGATGTCAGAACACATGAAACATGCACACATGAACACATGCACACATGCACACAAATACACTCCTCACTAAAGCAGACACACACACACACACACCACCAACAATCTCAGAACATACTCAATAGCAGTTGATAGTGGGGTACAGCATCACAAGCCAAACAGTCATAACACACATGTCAGCATGCAGGACATGTGTTGCTCAACAGCATGCAGTGCGAATGTAGACAGTCCTTGTTACTAACAGTACACATGGCTTTGATGCATGTTTTTGTTGTTCGGTGATTGGCCTCCCCCTGGAATGCAATGTATACATGGACACAACATTGCTGTTCAAGTATTAAAAACTCTTTAATGTACTGTGCACCATCACTCACAGGTATACATACCATGGCTGGATGTGTATCTGTGTGTCACATAGATATCCAATTCTGATTAGAGCCTCTGTGTCTTTAGCAAATAATTGTGGACACAGTTTTAGCTCATGCATGATGTGTTTACACACAAGATCAGTGGTGCATGTATAACTGATGGAATACCATTGGTCCACATAGCCAATGTACAGTAGTTATGGTGAGTGTAGATCATATTGTGGACATGCCAGTGTCATCCATGACATGGCATGCTAAAACACAACTGCATATTTAAACATCACACATACCCAATGTGTGTCATATGACCTAGCCACTCAATAGCATTCATCATCATCATCATCTTTTGGCTTTTCCCATTAGGGGTCGCCACAGCGGATCATCTCTTTCCATTTCTTCCTATCCTCTGCATCTTGCTCTGTCACACCAACCACCTGCATGTCCTCTCTCACCATGTCCATAAACCTTATCTTAGGCCTTCCTCTTTTCCTCTTACCTGGCAGCTCCATTCTTAGCATCTTTTTCCCAATATACCCACCATCCCTCCTCAGCACATGTCCAAACCAATGCAATCTCGTCTCTCTTGCTTTGTCTTCAAACTGTCCAACATGAGCTGACCCTCTAATATACTGATTCCTAATCCTATCCATCCTAGTCACACCGAGTGCAAATATTAACATCTTTAACTCTGCCACATCCAGCTCTGACTCCTGACTTTTTGTCAATGCCACTGTCTCCAACCCATATAACATAGCTGGTCTCACTACTGTCTTGTAGACCTTCCCTTTCACTCCTACTGGTACCTGTCTGTCACAAATCACTCTTGACACTCTTCTCCACCCATTCCACCCTGCCTGTACTCTCTTCTTTCTCTCTTCCACATTCACCATTACTCTGAGCTGTTGATCCCAAGTACTTAAACTCTTCCACCTTTACCAACTCTACTCCCTGTATCCTCACCATTCCTCTTCCCTCCCTCTCATTTACACACATATATTCTGTCTTAGCTCTGCTGACCTTCATTCCTCTGCTCTCTAGAGCATATCTCCACCTCTCCAGAGTCTCCTCAACCTGATTCCTACTCTCACTACAGATTACAATGTCATCTGCAAACATCATAGTCCACGGGGCCTCCTGTCTGATCTCATCTGTCAACCTGTCCATCACCACTGCAAATAAGAAAGGACTCAGAGCTGATCCTTGATGTAATCCCACCTCCACCTTAAATGGATCTGTCACTCCCACTGCAGTCCTCACCACTGTCACACTATCCTCGTACATATCCTGTACCACTCTGACATACTTCTCTGCCACTACCGACTTCCTCATACAATACCACAACTCTTCTCTAGCATTACAAGACATATATGTGTCGGTTGAGCAAATGGTGATTGGTATGCATATTGTTTATAGGTGCATATGTTTGCACACACACAACATTGAGGTGTATAGCAATGAAAGCTATGTGTAGTACTGTGGTTACAATAACTGGATGGAGTGTAGTACCATAAGCCATCATCATGAAGCATCATGTAGTCACTCAAGGCTACAAATGTGTCCCAAACCAGCACCTATCATGCTTTACCAGAACTGCACTACCATGGCTACATTCACCATTTCACAGCCAGTTGTTACATGGGTTTGAAAGGAGGCCAATAAGGAGCATTGCTAACATGAATGTGTTGTGTGTTGCAGAGTGTTTCACTGCCCCATGATAGGCCTTTACCCCTCAGGTATATTATGTGTGCTGTGTGGATGACATTTGGGATACTGAAGTGTGACTTTACAGAGGGTTTGTGAATACTTCATGTGTAGCATGTTAACATGTTCTGTGTATGACATATTTGTGTATGTTGTGTGCATGTGTATCGACTCTGCCTATCCAATGGTCACTACAGTGTAGCCACATTTGTTTGAGATGGTCTGTGTATTGCATGTGTTTGAGGCAGCTAATCACATTACTGAGATGTGTGTAGTCTCACAGCAAACATGCACAGCATGCATTATGCGTAGGTGTGTTACATGTGTACATGGCCTACACCTTAACTATGACATGCACTTTTTATTTGCAATAATAAATGTAGAACACACTCACCAGCATGTGTCCACTGCCTTGCTGTCACACCAGAGGGACCTACATGGATATGAGACAGTTTGTCAGTGGCGAAAACTGTGGCATTGCTACTGTGGGTTTGCAATCTTACAGTAGTACAACAGTTTACATTCACAGGCCTACAGATTATGTTCCAAATGATCAGTATTGCACAACAACAGGCTCCACATCTTCTAACTACACAGTACACATCTCACATATGCATGATCTACTAATAGAGGTAACAGTAGTCTACATATATGCCATGTTATCTGCACACTCCATGTGTTCTTGCTGGGTGGCTCCAACCTCCATCAAGGTAAATGTCTGCTGTTGTTGTTGTTGGGGAGATGCCACCAGGCTCAGGAGCAGCTCCTCCACTCTGGTGAGGGGGGGATGGATGTTAACCCCACCACCTGTTGCAAGCTGTTGTCTACGGACATCAGAAGCATGCTGCTGGACATGTCTAAGTAAATCACTGCAGTGATGGCGTACCTGCTCATATGTCTGGTTATGCATGCCTATGTCATTTACCCTCCAGACAACATCTTGCCACAGTGCAGTACGCTTATGCTGTCTTGGCTGGTTCTCGAGAATAGTAGGCTGTAGTGCTGAATCAGACAGCTGGTAATAATATCATCCTCAGCACTACTGTAGCTAGGATTACAATGGTGGGCCATGATCCCTGGAAGACAAAGAAAAAATATGTCTGAGCAGGTCATATAGCACACTTAACATTATACAGTACAGATATCACTGAACTGCCATATATAACACCCTATTAGCTGACTGAGATTAAATACTTTCACTACCACTTATCACTGCTCACCCCACAACTGCTCTAAAGTGCCTGGCATGCTCTATATAATAAACCATGTTCTGCACAGCAACAAAATAAAATCACTATATAAGACTATACAACACTACATGGCACACTGTATGCGACACAATGCACTACCTAGCCACAGAAGGTATAGATCAAGTGAATCCATAAAGAAATATGTCATCCATCGCAATGTTTGTAAAGTCCAGTTACAGCATTACCATTATACCACACAACTTGTTGATGGCAAACCCGTGGCCAAAATATGTGCACAATTGTGGATATAGGCAGCATACTGCTGTAGTAAACTATAAATGTTGCTAGATACGCAGTTATATCTTGTAACACACACATGACAGAGGACATGTTACAGGCATACCCACACACACATCAGACATAATTACAAGACACAAAGGTATGGCAACCCAGATAAGCTTTACGTGTGTACCATACAGTACTGTGTGTCAGTACTTACAAAACCTTAAGCCCGAGGAATGTAATCTGTGAAGACTACAGGGACCACACAAAACAGTGGTTCCAAGCTATGTGGACATACACCATACTTTGCTCTTTAGGCCTACAGCTTCAAGTAGTACTACAGTTCATACAGGATTTGGATTCAACATCAGTACCAATCAATAAGCATACATGTAGTGCTTTAGCCTCCAATGACACACCCCAGTTAACACCAAGGGACTACATCAGACTGTATGCCATAGTGCTTTATCTGCCTAGCAACAGCATACACAGCTTTTGCTGGGATCAAAGCAAGGACACAATACCATGACAGAAACAGTTTCCCACTAAGCTATGCCACAAATACACATCTTTGACACATTCACCAACACACTGACCATCACACTCAGTCAACTTTACATAGAATCTATTGCAACAAGCAGATGTGGGTGTGTATGACTATATATGACTCTCTCTCTCTTTATATACATATATATATATATATATATGACTCTCTCTCTATATACATATATATATATATATATATATATATATATATATATACATACATATACACATCCATTGGTGTACATATAGGCACATATACAGTCCACCTTTCATGGTGGGAATATCAATTATACAAAGGATGTGAGGTATACAGTAATGTAATAATATCGCACAGTCTTGTGAGAAATGCATTGAAAGTGTTCTCAGCCCAGGTAGCTTTAGCAGGCCTCACTGGCCGCAACATTGCAAACTGAGCAAAACACACACAGTGTTTAACCACCACATGTCATATAACAGCACTGTATGCTGTCTTGTTTGTCACACACTAAAGCCTAAATACAAATATGCACATAACAACCTTCATCAACATATATATGTCCACCCTTCACAAACAGTTGCAATATGTCCCTTGCTCTTTGCACATATACAGACGTTAATATATATGACACATATATATCTCTCCGTATGTGTGTGCCATACACACACAATGTCCACACTGTTGTAAGTCCCTGGACCTCACAGATGAACTGTTGGGCCTTGCTGCAACATGAACAGGTGTCACATGTGAACACACAGTAACATTAGAGGGGGTATATATAGCTACAAATGCTAGATTAGCATACTAGCCTGGTACTGCAGTTGCCAGTGCTAAGCTAAACTTTAATATGACTGTCATACATGTGTTACTCTGTTACAACCATGTTTATATAAATCTTTGCGCTAATCCCCACAAACAGCCATTGTCCACACTACTGTACAGAACACAGATAACATGGATCAGATGTTTGACATTTAATGTTGAGCTACATATTTCACAGTTATGTCCCACTGCACACAGCTACACACTGAATTGTCCATGGCAGTAGTTAAGCAGGACATCTGTGCATAGATACGTACTGCTGCCACATATGAATGGTTCACATTATGTAGAGTACTCTTCAAAAACATCTACTACATGTCAGTAAATACATATCTGTTACATACCTTTCCTTTGTATGAGTTGGTATTATTTATTTTCCGTTTTCCTTTTGCTTTTCACTCTCTCTCTCTCTCTCTCTCTCTCTCTGTCTCTGTCTGTCTCTCTCTCTCTCTCTCTCTCTCTCTCTCTCAGTCTCTGCAATAGAGTGATTGAGTTTGTGGGCAGCAATTACAGCCTCCTTTTATAGGTATTTGCACATGTGCATGTGATGGCCTCTGCATCAATTGGTGGCCACCATTTGCTAATTGCATGCAGCCTACTGTGTGGTAATTGCAGTAATCTCTGTCATAGCAACCCAATGCTATAAATTGCTAACTCAGGTAGGTGTAGCCCTTTCAGGTTTCCAAAATGGGGATCATGCTTGTTTGCTGTGGACATTGTTGTTTAAGTCAGAAGGTTGGTATAGTTCTTATATCTGAAGCCAGGGGTGTAGCCAGTGATTTGAATGTTGTACTCAAACCTGAATGTTGCTGCTTTCAGTACACACTTGTCAGTGTAGAATTGTACTCACCCCTCCAAATGCTAACAAAAGATACATGGGAGTATGTAGTTTCTTTTCTAATTATACAAGTAACTGCCATACAAAAGTAGTTATTGAGATGTATTCTTTTGGCACATGAACTGTTTGTGAACTGCTATACTGTGAATATTAATTTACTCACTTCTGAACAGTTTGTACTTTTTTTAGTGTTGACATTAGCACAGGCTGCTCAAGAAAACTGGACAAATTTCAGTACTGAGTATGCCTACCTACATCCTTGGTAGACCCTGAACACACAGGTATATTGTACATTTGGGTAGGGGTGCAGAAGTGCAGAGAGCATTATGTATTATTGTGTGAATTTTATCTTGCTGGACTTAAAGGGTTGCTGTGTACCTGTTAGTTTATCAAGGCAAGTAGTCTGTCTGCGTAGCTCCCAACTGTGGACCTATCCAGATGGTAGCCAGAGGTTAGCCTGTTATTCTTTGTCTGTGCACCACACCGGTCTTTTCAGCACTGGAACAATGGCATTGTCACAGTTGGCTGCTACCAGTACATGGCTACATCCTTTGGTATTTCAGTGTTGTACTCCTACATAAGGGTATGCTTCTGGAACTCCTTCCAAAGCTATTTGCACAATGTGTAACAGCAGAAAAGCTGATATGCCTCTGTGTGCTTCTGCCTCTGCCAGGCCACTTAAACACTCAGGTACATATTTGAACAGACTCAGGGAAAAGTAGGTAAAAGTGAGGTACACCTTTAAAATATTAGAGACATTAAGTTGAGACTTTGAGAGAACCAGAGAATATGGAATAATACACCTTTTCTGAAGTACAAGCAGTGTCTAACTCTTATTTATTGTCATTATTCATTAAGTTTAATTCCCCACATTTCTGCCTAACGTCAGTACTTTTCAGATGGATTCAGAGGGACACAGCTAAAATATGTTTCAAAATCAGGGACATCCCTGAAAATTAGTCACAGTTGGGAAGTATGGCCTCTGCCCTAATCAGATATGCCAGTGTTTGTCCTGCTATGATACTGTGTGGAGGTTGTAAAGTGCTGCTGTAACATTATTTCCTGCTAGAATGGCTGGTTCTCTTATCACAGTCATGTAATGCACTTCCACAACAACTGCTGGTAAAGATCCACAGAACAAGATTTGTGTTATGGCATTCCTATTTTTCCTTTACATTCACTCATTCTGATGCATGATATATTTATTTCAGCACCAACTTGTTGTTTGTCTACCTTGGCTTAGTAGTACTTCATGCAGTCTAGTGTGAACAAGGTCTGGGGTTCGAGACTGACAGAGGTGTTTTATTTTGCTGCTGAACAGTACAAGGGCCCTGACATACAGAGTGACTAAGGCACTTTTAAGCAGTTGTAAGCGGGTTTGGACGGGTTTGCACGATGCATAGCAATGCTTAGCTAAGCGCACACAAGTGCACACTAGCACACACTCGTGCAAACCTGCTAACTACTGCTTAATAGTGCTTACTCCCGCTAACCTCCACACTCATTTCTTTGAAAGAAAAGAAAATGGGGAGATAGGAAAGTGGTGAAAAAGGGGAACAAAGAGGGAAATACAGTAGGGAAAACAGCTTGGGATGTGCAGGACGGGTGTAAGAAAGGTCCATAGCTGCCCATTTCTTTAACAGCAACAGCTGTGCATATGCAATAAATTTGGAGGGAAATATGAAACCTTCAACCCCTGTGAGAGGGGTGAGGACAACAAAGTATGTTGTACTGACAATTAAATATCAGTTTATGTGTCCAGCGGACATGTGTGCAAAATGGGCAGCTATGTATGGGGCGTCATTTTTTTTGGGAGCAGATTGCCCTTTTTTTTTTTTTTCAGGTGAGAGTGGAATGTGGGGTAGGGGAAGTAGGTATATTTGGGGAGGTAGGTTGGGGAGGTAAACAGACAAGACAAACAAGACTCATACAGGGGCGGAATATGACACATGTGGTGGGTGAACACCATTGACGGGGAAGGATGTTTGGAAATCGCAACCCCATGAGCCCACAGATGGCAACAGTGGAACTGAGATCCCCACCCATGAGCAATCACCACTGCACCTTCACAACCTAGAGGGTGGCTGTGCCAGGGGCTGCATAGGAGGGGCAGGCTCACCCGTGAGTTGCGCCACTCGTGCCTCAAGCTGGCATAGAGGATCAGCGACAGATCGCTCAATCTCCCTATGCAACACAGCCCGGACCATTCAAAGGGTGATAGGTGGCCCTCCTCCACCCACACTTGCACAGGGGGAGACGAGCCCCATCCCCTGCAGCGCTTCCACCCAAAGGTGGCACAGGGCCAACAGAGGAGGAGGTCCCAGGCTGGGCACCGGACCTGCTGGTGCCAGGTGCCATCGCCAGCTGAGGTGGGACAGGTGGGTCCGCTGGGACCGGCCTTCCAATACATTCTATGTTTAGGAGGATTTCATGAAAATGTGGGTTAGTAACAGTCAACAGCATTCCCGATTAGTTATAACAGCATGCAGACATATTCCCATTAATCCAACACACCAGAGTTCCAACAGTTGAACAGCAAGCATGACACATGCATCTATAGAACAACAGTGGACATTACAACAGCATGCAGGTTTAATTGATGGCAACAGGCCACCAATATTGTGGTATTTGAACAGGGCACATGCATCGAAATAAATGCAGATATTTATAAACCAATAGGACATATGTTCCAACAAATGTTTTGAGATTAGACATACCCATTGAGATGTGGAATTACATTTTTTATGCGCATACAGTCGGGTGGAAAATGATAGCTTCATTAACAACTTATATATCCTTCTAGTTTACACTACATTCCTATTAACTGCAGTTATATGTCCCCTACATGTATTATTACACTACCCAATTGTCCTTAATTTGTGAAATGGGTTTTGCTAGATCTTAATATACATGGGCTGTATCTGACATACAAACTGTCCGGGATGCAGATGTTACTGCTACATATTTTGTGAGTTGCTTAGACACACTACTATTGAGATGGTACACTGACAGCTCTACTTTCCTATACTTATCTAGATATGTTTAGGTGAAATTATCAGTTATATGTTAACAACTCCCTACATTTCTGCCAGCAGAATGATATTTCTGGGGAACACAATACCAAGCTACTTATGTGCCAGATTAACCTGTACATGCTGGGCATGAACCAACAGTTGAGGACTGTAAATATGCTTAAAAGCTACTGGCACTCCCTTCATCCACTTTATATGGGCCTACCCAACTGTGTGTTAACAGCACTTAATACAACAGTACTATTTCTATAATGCAAGAGTACAACAACATATCAAAGAAAATGACACAGACACACTCCAGGAATTATACCTTTATTAAAGACGTAAAACACTTTTCTAGAGGCTCTCTCATTTATTTTATATAACAGTACATGCAGAATAATTATTAGAGAATTATTATACCTTTATTTATTGTGTTAAAACACTTTTTTCAGGCTCTCTCATTTATTTTACATAACAGTACAAGCAGAATAATTACTAACCTGCCTGGTGGTGCAGCCTTAGCAGCCTATCTGCATAGGCTTGCTGATACGCAGCGTGGACACCTGCAGCTGTGAAGTAAATGAAGTGATATTGAGACATACCTATCCATAGTATACACTAGAATAGCAATTCTTACATACTTAATTACATGGCTACTTACTCAGTACTGGGGCATTTTCCATCTCACGGGCCTCTTGGATCCACTGGTCCAGTTGATGTGCCTTGCATCTCTTCAGGTCTGCGTGGTGGAGTCTGACCTGCTCACCAGTCCGAGGGACACCTGTGGCACTGGTGAGTTCATGAGCTAGACGGTCCCAGGCTTCCATTTTGTATTGGGTGCCCTGGTACTGGCCCCGCAGGAGTCCATCCCCATGATTATGGACAAGGAGTCAAACCATTATTTTTGACTCCTCAATGCCCCAATATGTCAATATGTGTATACATATATATATATATATATATATATATATATATATGTGTATGTATGTATATATATATATATATATATATATATATATATATATATATATATATATATGTATATGTATATATATATATATATATATATATATATATATATATATATATATATCTATATATATATATATATATATATATCTATATATATATATATATATATATACATGTATATGTATACACAATGATGTCCCTCTCACCAGGCTGAATAAGGAGAAAATTACAGTCAGCTGCCTGTCGGGTGCCAGGATCCACCACATAACGCATGCACTCAAGTCACTCCACAACAAGTACAAATATGACTCTGTCATTGTCCATGTTGGAGTGAATGACTTGAGACGTACCTCCCTGGACTACATGAAAAGAGACATGGAAGAGCTCTCGGATCATGTGGCCCAGGCAGGTATGACCCTAGCCCTGAGTAGCATCCTACCTTTGCCCAGAATGATACCACAATATAAGGATAAAATGATTGACTTCAACAACTGGCTAAGCTTATGGTGTCATTCAAAAGGGATCCAGTATCTGTCTGCCTGGGATGACATGATTGACAGACCACGATGCTTTTCCAGAGATGGTCTGCACCTGTCGCCCCTGGGATTCAGGTTACTGGCTAAGGCTCTACACCTCTATAGTGCCTTTTTAGGCAAAGTTCAAAGGACAAAACCACCACCGTAACAGGTACAAGCATGCAAAATCTGAAGGTAATGCTACTCAATGCTAGAAGTCTAAACCTCAAAATGCACTCTCTCGAGGCACTCCTAAAAATGGAGAACATCGATATCTGTGCAGTAACTGAGACCTGGTTCAAGGCTCCAGAGAGCACCCCTGCAATAACAGGCTACAACTCTTACCACACTTTTCGGCCACCAAACCAGGACCAAAACACTAAAGGTGGAGGAGTGTCAATATTCACCAAGGATATTCACACCACCAGGCTAGTTGGCCAACAAAATGTGTCTGAAATTCTCCAGGTGCAACTAACACTAGGTAAGACTGCAATCCAAATTGTAGCTTGCTACAGATCCCCCACCATACTCTACTGGAAAATATTAAGATAGAACCAAACACCCTAATACTTGGTGATTTTTAACTACCCTGCCATTAACTGGGAAAACTACTCGTGTCCCAACACCTTTGCGGTTCTTGAAAATTCACAAATTCCAACGCCCTGGATCAACTAATCCATAGTCCCACCAGGGGCTCCAATATCCTAGACCTGGTCATTACCAACATGGGAAATCAATGCTCCATACCTATGGTCACCCTACCCTTAACATCCACATCCCACCCCACCCCAGTAAAGAAACCACCATAAAAACTTCTCCAAAGCCAACTTCATGCTACTCAAGTCAGAAGTGACAAACTTCATGACACCCATGCAGAGGAACTGAAAGTTCAACTGCTGAATCCTACACTAAGGCACTGTACGAGCACATCCACTCATGCATGAATGGTGCCATCCCAAATAGAACAAAATGCTCTCATCCAAAAAGGAAGCCAATCTGGTGGTCCCCTGCCATAAACAAACTTTATAACAAAAGGAAGAAACTTTTGCAGAAAAGTGGAAAATCCCAGGATGCAAAAAACTCCCTTACTAGCCTCAGTAAGAAACTGAGATGC
>NC_056731.1:1869623570-1869796070 GCF_019279795.1 Protopterus annectens | reverse complement strand
TTCTCCATATGTCTGGGCTATGGGGTAGGGTTGCAAGTCCGAAGCCTTTTCTTAGACATAAAAACATCCAGGCCCAGCTAAAAATTTGCTAAATAAAAACAGCAAGTCTCCCAAAAACGTGGGAAAATCTGTTATGGTCTGATGAGACCAAGGTTGAACTTTTTGGCCACAATTCCAAAAGGTACATTTGGTGCAAAAACAACTCTTTGCATCATCAAAAGAACACCATCCCCACGGTGAAGCATGGTCATGGTAGTATCATGCTTTGGGATTGCTTTTGTTCAACTGGAACTTGGGCTTTTGTCAAGGTGGATGGAATTATGAACAGTTCCAAATAGCAGTCACTTTTGGCCCAAAACCTTCAGACATCTGCTAGAAAGCTGAAGATGAGAGGAATTTCACCTATCAGCACGGCAATGACCCCAAGCATACATCCAAATCAACAAAAGAATGGCTTCACCAGAAGAAAATTAAAGTTTTGGAATTGCCCCGCCAGAGCCCAGACCTAAATCCAATAGAAAATCTGTGGGGTGACCTGAAGAGGGCTATGCACAAGAGATGCTTTCACAATCTGACAGACTTGGAGAACTTTTGTAAGGAAGAATGGGCAAATATTGCCTAGTCAATATGTGCCATGCTGGTAGACTCTTACCCAAGAAGACTGAATGCTATAATTACATTAAAAGGTGCTTCAACAAAGTATTAGTTTAAGGGTGTGCACACTTATGCAACTAGCTTATTGTACGTTTTTTATTTTTTATATTTTTTTCTCCTAACAGATTTGTTTGTTTTTCAATTGAATTGTACAGGTTATAGGTCAGATTAAAGGTGGGAAAAGTTTTGAAATGATTTATTGTGGTCATTTTTTTATGTCACAAAAACCTGGTATTTTAACAGGAGTGTGTATACTTTTTATATCCACTGTATATGTATGTGTGTGTGTGTGTGTGTGTGTATATATATCTATATATATATATATATATATATATATATATATATATATATATATATATACATATATGTGTGTGTGTGTGTGTGGGTCTACTTTTCTTGATCGAAATTTCAAAATCTTGAATAAGAAAAGTAGAAACCCACTTAAGCGAAAGTGCACTACATCGAAAGTGCACTTTTGCAAAAGCCGATTCACGGAAGCACATTATAGTGGGGGTGAGGAAATATGTCCTTTTCCCCACTGTAGTGCTATCTCGGAGTTAGTATATTTAAGTAGCAGGAGTGTGGGGGGTGTAGGGGGGCATGCCGTCCTCCAAAATAGTGTTTAAAGTAGTTTATGTATTTTTCCTATTTGGTGAATCGGCTTTTGCGAAAGTGCACTTCCGATGTAGTCCACTTTCGCTTAAGTGGGTTTCTACTTTTCTTGTTTGAGATTTTGAAATTTCTATCAAGAAAAGTAGACCCACATATATATATATATATATATATATATATATATATATATATATATATATATATATATATATATATATGTACATTTTTGCATGAATACTTAGGTGTTTATATCCATGCAGCTGTCACAGATTCACTATGAAGGTTAGTCCACATGTCTGTCATTTATTCATACAAGTCAACCTGTTTGTAGCTATACATCTGTACATAGCTATACATTTTTTGTAAAGAAACATGGGTGTATTTGCATCTGTGTGCCTCTCGGAGATTCACTTAGTGGTAGGTCCTGAGGTTTCTCATTCATACAGGTGTCTGTATTTGTTGCTATATCTCTGTATATACATCTGGAAACACTTGTCATAATGGTTAAATTCTTCACCTCCAATGCACAGGGTACAAGTTTCTATCCTGACCACCATTCCATGACTTTGTGGAGTTTGCATGTTCTTTCTGTGTCTCTGTGTGCTTCCTTCCACCCCTTAAAAACATGCTGGGTATTTACAACCTCAAACTTACCCAAGAATGGAGTTGTGGGCAGCAGCACATCCTGTAGGGGGAAAGAGTTGCATAAACCAACTGCTTTCTGCAACAACTGCAGTGCACAGAACCTTTTAGGTAAGAGAACACAGAACACAGACTGCATGTTGTGCCAAGCTTATCCACTCAGTGGTGCAAAACCTGACTCTAAGTGATTTGGTCACATTAACTAATGTCATCAAAAATGGGTATGAGTATTTGCCAGTGATAAGTGGGTTGAGGACCTGGTCTACATCAAAGTTTGTGAGGGATCTAGGGAGCCATGCTAATGGTGGGAGGGGAATATGTGCTCCTAGTGGCCACAGTCTGCCCTCAATGAAGCAGAGCAGTCAAGGTGCTTCTGATGCAGCAATGTCCAATTGCCCAGCTTGCATTTCATCGGATAGCTCTGTTTAGCAAATGTTGGGCATAAAACTAAAAACATGCCATACATGAACTAAGGATTGCTACACTCAGTATATGGGCCACTAGCAGGCATAAGGAGGAAGCTGGACATCATCTGTATCCAAGAGACAAGATTGAAAGGCAGTGCTGCAAAGCTACTTGGCTTGGGATCCAGAGTATACTACTCACGGTGAGGACAGACTAGAAATGGTGTGGGAATTGTGGTGAGGGAGAGGCTTCAGAAGGCAATGATGGATGTCATCAATATCAGTGAGAGACTTATGGCCATCAGACTCCAGTGTAAGGGCAGGATAATGTGCTTGCACTTGTCCGTGTCCAGAATTCCAAAGGTAAAGTCTCATGTCATATCCTTGCATGCTATAGGTCACCCTGCATGACCCAAGAAACCTATAAAACATGCTTGGACTAACTGAAA
The DNA here is from genome assembly GCF_019279795.1 of Protopterus annectens. Taxonomy (NCBI): domain Eukaryota; kingdom Metazoa; phylum Chordata; order Ceratodontiformes; family Protopteridae; genus Protopterus; species Protopterus annectens. The sequence goes on along the minus strand of NC_056731.1, from coordinate 1,869,793,309 downwards.
GCCCTCACCATTCAATGCAATACCATATTCATGTGCGAACTCAACTACCCTACTATAAACTGGGATACCTACATGACTCCAAACATACAGACCCAGAGATTCTTGGACTTTATAAACATAAACACCTCAGACCATATAGTTCATATAGCCATTTAGTGGTGCAAACATCCTTGACCTGGTATTCACAAACATGGGAGAATGCTGTACTCCCCTAGTGTAGTGTCCTCTCTAATAAGGTCAACCACAAAGCTGTCTTCTTCATAATAAAAGTCAATTCTGTGACCCAGTCTAACATAACATTTATGAACTATTCTAAGGTAAACTTCCTACTAATAAGTGATAACCTGTCAAAATTTCAGTCCCCCCAGATGCTAACAACACATCCGCCTATGCGGAATTGTTCACTGAAACCCAGAACAATCATGTCAATAAATGCATAGAGACAGCTGTGCCTACCAGAAATAAGGCCAGCAATAACTCAAGAAACTCAGGGCTCCAGCGCCTCAAGATGAAGAGGAAACTGATGAAGCTGAAGAAGAATTGATGTGCTTGAAAACAGCATGTGTGAGGACTAAAAACAGATTTGTGGCTGAGCCAGGTATGGAAATAAAGTACATAAGGAAAGCTGGTGGTGGAATGCAGAAGTCCAGGAAGTCATCAAAAGAAAGAAGGACATCAGGAAGAAGTGGAAGACAAAAAAGATGGGTCAGGCTAGGAAGGACTACTGGTTGGCTAACAAAGTGGAAAAGAGAACAGTTGAAATAGCAAACAAAAAGGCATCACAGGCACTCTACCAGCTTTGGGAAAGTAACTCAGCAGGTGGGACAAAGAAAATCTATCAGGTTTCAAGGCAAAGACAGAAAGATAAGGAAGCTCATCAAACACCCTTCTACACATATGTAAAATTAGGTGTATGTGTGCAACTGACTTCCTGTGTCTCTCTTTTATTCACACAGGTGTACATATCTGTAGCTATATATCTTTACAGTCATATACATTTTTATGTGAATCCTCTCATGTGGGCATTCATGCACCTCAAAGGGATTCACTGTTTTACATATACATATGGTATATATATATATATATATATATATATATATATATATATATATATATATATATATATATATAGGTCCACTATGTAATCCTGAAATACTGAAATCCCAAATTTCAGTATTTCGAAATTACAATATTCCGAAACCCGCAGAAGCACGAAATTCAAAATTCCGAAGCTCGGAGATGCTTCTGCTGGTGCGGTGTGTGAATGGATGGGTGGAAGTTTAGGTAAGTATGCATGTGTAAGTGTGTCGATTAGGGACTTTAGTGTGTTTAAGTGTGTGTTGACTGTGATGTGTGTGTGTGTGTGTGTGTGTGTGTGTGTGTGTGTGTGTGTGTGTGTGTGTGTGTGAGGGACTGTAAAATGTGTGGGTGTGAGTTTCCTTTGTGTGTTTGTATGACCTTGGAGTTAGAATATTTAAGTGGGGGGGTGCGGGGGGCTTGCCCCCTGCTTATCTGTAGTGTAGGATTATATGTTTGATTGTGTGGTGGGGGGAGTTGTGTGTATGTGTATGTGTGTGCTGTATGTGTAGAGTACGTTCTGGATTTTAAATTTCGCAGTTATGGGGTTTCATGATTTTGTATTGTAGTTGTATTTTCGGCTATATAATTTCGAAATACTGAAATTCGGGATTTCAGTATTTCAGGATTACATAGTGGACCCAGATATATATATATATATATATATATTATTTTTTTTTTTTTTGTGAGTACTTAGGTATAAGCAACCATGTGCCACTCATAGATTCACTGTTATGGGAACTGCCCATGTCTCTCATATATTCATACAGGGGATTTATATCTGTAGATGCATGCCTATACCTTGATATATGTTTTTCTGAAAATACTTAGCTGTATGCATCCAAGCACCTGTCAGAGATTCACTGTCTTGTTAAGTTTCCATGTCTCTCCTTTATTCAGCCAGGTGTATATGAATATATAAATTTATGATGATGATAGTGATATATACCTAAGTTTCCATGTCTCTCCTTTATTCAGCCAGGTGTATATGAATATATAAATGTATGATGACGATAGTGATATATACCAGACACCTGCTAACCATCAGTCTTCTCCCGTTTCCCATCACAACATTTTAGACAGAGTACGTTCTCATTGCCATCTGTTTCACTATATACTACATTAATGTAATACAAATACAGGACCTGATGCCTAAATTATTTGACATTATACCTAGCACAGTGATCAATGGCCAGATGTACAGTGATTCTGTAAGGAGTTAACAGCACCAGTCACAATGAAAAAGCAAACTGTGAATGTGCCACTGTTCCAATCATTGTCATTGAGTGTGATCTGTTTAAGTGTTTTTGGAGTAAAGCTTTCATTGTAATTTATATGACTATTTATATGGAAAATAGAAAAGCATATATTACTCGGATGGCACAGTGATGCAGTGGTTGTGCTGTTGCCTCACAACAAAAGGTTTTCTGGTTCGATTCTTGACTGGAGTGCCTTCTCTGCAAAATCTGCATGTCCTTCCTGCATTCGTGTGGCTTTCCACTGGGTGCTCCAGTTTTTTCTCATGTTTCAAATACATGCATCTGTAGTGCTTCTCCCCAGGCCTCTGCTGAAAATTGGTTTGTTCCAAGTCGGACTTTCCCAGTAAACAAATGTTAAATAAAATAAATAAATACTTGTTACTACTATGTATAACTTAGATCTGATGAATCCCTGAAAAGGCTACTTCTTGTTTTAACTTAATAAACCATGGTTTAAACAACCAATTCTAGCTTGAATTCTTTTTTCTTATTTTTAATAAGAATGCAAAGTGATCTTTAATGCAGATCTTGCACAAGAAGTTGTGGCAACAGCCCAGTTTTTGTAATTCGTATGCCAATATCTAGTGCAGTCCTTCCTTTATAACTTGTACCCTACCCTTATCTGTGTGTATAAATATATACATACATCTATATATATATATATATATATATATATATATATATATGTGTGTGTGTGTGTGTGTGTGTGTATATATACACACACACACACACACACACACACACACACACACACACACACACACACACACACATATATATATATATATATATATATATATATATATATATATATGTGTGTGTGTGTGTGTGTGTGTGTGTGTGACCTCTCAACTGTCCCTGATTTTCAGGGACATCCCTGATTTTGACTCATATTTGAGCTCTGTCCCTCTTAATCCCGCCTAAAACTAGTGACTTTTGGAGGAAAAGGTGGTGAATTACACTTAATGAATAATGACAATAATTAAGAGTTATAGACTTCTTTTACTTCAGAAAATGTGTATTAATTTATATGCTCTGATTCTGTCAATGTTTCAAGTTAATAGCACTAATATTTTAAAAGTGTCCCTGATTTTTTTGTGACTTGTCCCTGACTCTGTTGAAATTTGTCCCCAATTGGTTGAGAGGTCTATATATATCTATATCCATCTATCCATCTATCTATCTATCTATCTATCTATCTATCTATCTATCTATCTATCTATCTATCTATCTATATACACACCTATATATATATGGATGTATGTCTATGCATACATATATGTTGCCTGAATAGCTAGGTGCATTGAAACACCACTTATAAGACCTCTAAAATGTTATACCCCTGTGTCTCCCATTTATTTAATAGTGTCAGTAGCACAGCCCCCTTTGGTGCAAAAGGCTCTGGGTTATACTCCCATAGCAGGCAGATTAATTGCTGACAGCATAAAGGGAGTGCTATACTCATGAGTATGTCATCCTTCAGATGAAATGTTAAGTCAACGCCCCATCCGCTTGTGCTGGTGGTAGTTCTGATAGATGCAATAGATCCCATGTCTCCTTCCAAAAAGAGTAGGGGTCCTTCATTTAGATATACAAAAATAACTCTCATTTACAAAATATTTACATATTTACAAATATTTACATATACACAAACACATATTCATAATCTCCTATATAGTCATGCTAAATTTTCATCCTTATTAGACCCTCACACTTTTTTCCATAACCAATGTCTGATTTTACTTAATATTATTGCTAAAATCCATTTACCATTAAATGTAATTTCATTTATTCTTTCAAGCCATATGACCCATATATCATAAAGTAACTTTTTATCTATTCTTTCAACATATTCTTTACTTTTATTCTTATACTATCCATATTTAATTATATCCATGTTTATTTTATCCACTTCTTTTATATCTTCAAAAAATCTTCTTTACCTAATTTTCCCTGTAACTTTTTTACTCTTTTACTTTTCAAAAACACGTTCCATAGTTTGTTCTCCTTCTTGACAATGTAAACATTTTCTATCACTTTTCTTTTTATATGGTATATTACCTGCTGATGGCAATTTACCTATTACCAGTCTCCAGAAAAAAAAAAATCACATTCAACTTTTTGCTTGCACCATTCACTTTTTTATAGCTTTAATTTTTTTCATCTGTTAGATTTTCCCATGGTTTTACAGGGTCTATATTAGTTCCATGAAATACGTATTCATTGAATATGTCTTCAGTGAGCACCAGCAGCTGAAATTCACTTCGGTGAACCATTATATTTTTCCCACAGTTCACAAACACCTCAATTTTGCCCTTTTCCCACTGTAGTGTGATCTTGGAGTTGGTGTGTGTGTGTGTGTGTGTGTGTGTGTGTGTGTGTATATATATATATATATATATATATATATATATATATATATATATATATATACATATTTGATTTAGTCCATTGTGTGTTCCAGATGGTTGGTGGGCCAAGTGTTTGCAAGCTGTGGGGAAAATTCTGAGATTTGCTGAAGTGAATTTCAACAGCTGGTGTTCACTGAAGACGTATTCATTTTTGTGGAATCAATACAGACCCAGTTTTGCATAGTAATGTTTTATCATTACATTCTTATACCATACTTTTCTATCTTTTTCTAGATCATCAGTTTTTATTTTCTACAAAAATATTTTTTCTTGGTAACACTATATTTCTTTATGTATACACTCTTTTTCTCTTTTTACCATACCTCAAAATTGACTCTACTTATATTAACCCAGTTTTACTACTAGTCTCTCATCTTTTTCATTTATCCACTTTAACACTTTGTACAAATTTAATGAAGCAGAGTATAGCACTGGGTTAATTACCCCTAAACCTCATTCTTCTTTATTTACATACAAAACTCCTATTTTACTGGGTTTAATCTAGAACCCCACATAAATGAAAAAATATATATATGCAATAATTCCTTTTCAAATACTGATGGCAAAATAAAATATACTTGTTAAATATGCTATTTTCCCATCAGTACTGAATTTATCAAATAAGCCTTTTTTCTGAATGATAATTTATACGTTCTCCAGAATAGACATGTTTGCTTTATTTCTTCCAACTGTTTTCCTCATTGAATTCTGCTTACATCTTTATTCCCAAATTTTATACCTAATACAGAAATTTAATTCATTGTAAAATATATACCCCCGATCTTAACTGCATCACATAAACCTTTAGTTTTCTCTTTGTTTAATGCTATCCCTATCATCTCTAGACACTAATTTGTGCAAATTATTACTTATTCTATCCAAATTTTGTTCATTGCAATTATAATGTTATCTGCATATGTTAACAGAACTGGAATTCTTAACCCTTCAGGTATTACATAACCTTCCTCCTTCATTTTGTAACTTATTTCACATACTACCACATTCGTAACTAATGCAAAGAGTATACAACTCGTTGGACATCCCTATCTTACTCTACTCTTTCTATGTTGGCTTAACCAGCCATTTATAAGTATTTTTACTTTATTATTACTATTTGCTGACATACCTAATGTCCTTACTTTATCACTTATATTGTATTATTTCATTATTACCCATAGGATTTTGTGTGCAGTTGTGTCAAATGCCTTATTAAGGTCTCCTGTCATGATCTCTGCTTTTTTCTGTTCACAGTATCATCCACAATTTCTCTGTCATTAGTAATTTTTGACAACTCTTCCTCTTTATACTATATGTGCTAACTTCCATATTTTCCATTTTAGTTTCAAATCTCTTTTGTATTATTTTCATAAAGACCTTACAATCTTTATTATTTAATACTACGGGTCTCCAGTTTTTTAATTCTCTTCTATTTTCTGTCTTCCTTCTAAATTTAAGTATTTCAGTATATCATTCTTTATACATAAAACTTTAATTTAACCACTCATTCAAAATCTTTAAAAAACTATTTTGTTTCGCCATTCCCTTAAAATGTTATACATTTCATACCCTAGTCCATCTGGGCCTGCAGGCAAATCTATATTTATTTGCCCCAACACTTTATCTAGCTTGTTTAAAGAATTTTCCTTTTCAAGTCTTTATTCTCTTGTTCTGTTCACTTTTTTTTACTTTCCATGTTTTTTACTACCTTCTTTTTTCTTTAAAAATGTCGTGTACATATTGCACTACACTATTTATAAACTTTTCCAGGGTTCTTTCTATTTCTCCTTTTACACTTTTATTTCTCTCATTACAGTTCCATCTTCCTTTACTAATCTGCTTAAATAACTTGATACTTCTCTTATTCCTTGTAAAAAATATCTTTGCCTATATAAAAATTCTTGTATTTTTCTTGATTTGTTGCATATAATTCTTTTTCTTTGTCAAAGCACTTTATCATTATGTTCTAAATCTTCCAATGCATTGTTATATGTTCTATCTTCTTTCTCTATTTTCTTACATCGTACTGCCATTTTTTAAATTTTTTCTTAAATATCATCCACCATTCAGAATATTTTTATATAATTTTCTCATAGTAATATGATCTTTCCATAACTGTATTACTAATATCTTTACTTCTTCATTCCATGCTTTATGTATCCTTTTTATTCCTTTACCTATTTTTATATATTTCTTATTTTCTTTTATCTCTAGCCATATTGCAGGATGACCAGAAAATCCTTTTTTCTACTACCTCCCCTTCTCCTATAACTAAACCTTCTGATACAATAAAATAACCTATTTTACTTCTATGCATATCCCTTTTGCAAGTCCATGAATTTTTATCCCAAAGTTTTACCTTACCACATCTTATAATTTCTAACATTTTTCTTATATAATTTCCTTTCTTTTCATGCTTGCCTCTTAAATCACAATTAAAGTCTCCTGTTATTAAAATATTCATATTTATCAATATATAGTCTACAATCAGTTGAAATAAGCTTTCCATTTCTTTACAGTCAGTATAAGCATGTAATGTCTATGTGCTTGCTCTTTCCATTTTAAATCTACAACAGTTAATCTTCCCATTTTTGCTAAAGTTACATATAATATATTTACTACATTTCTACGGAATATAGCTGTTCCAAAATATCTCTTATTTCCCAAATTCCAAATTACCTTTCTTCCCCATGGCATAGTTTCTCTGTTTGTAATCTTCATTTCTTAAAATAATTACATCCACATCACATATATTTCACCACTCCAAAATTTCTGTTTGTCTTACTATATTCTTGATACTAATCACGTTTACAGAAAGCACTCTAAAATTTTAATTTTCCCATGATTCACGTTTTTATACGTTCATAGCTAATTACTAGGTTAGCTCTCTTAATAGGGAATTCTAAGCCTAACCATCTTCCTTTCCAAAGGTGAGAATCAATCATTGTACCTTGTGGCTGGGAGTCCAACCCTTTAACCATTATACCAAGCCCCAATCTTTAGCTGTATACCAATGGATTGTTTTTCTTTTACTACCTCTGAGTTTATGTCTTCTTCATCAGTTATTTCAGAACCTCTTTATTATTTTTTTCTCATCTAATTTTTCATCTATTTCTACTACTTCTAAAATGTCTTCTCTTTGTTCATTTTCCTCTCTTTCTTTTTTCCTTACTGTTTTCATTTTTGCAGTACATCCATAAATGTCAAATGTTGTTATATTTTTAACGTTTCAATTCACATTTTTGCATCATGTCCCATTTTCCCACAAATATAACATTTTCTTTTGTCACAGTTATTTAACAAATGTCCTTCTTTTCCACAAACAAACAAAAAAACATGTTTTGGGTTGTCCCCAGTATGTTACAACACCCCTATTCCCCTCCACATGTATCATTCTTGGTATATGCATAATATTTTCTCTTTCTATTTTTAACACAATATTACAATCCCAGCCAACAGTACATAACCCCCTTTTGTCATACACTTTTGCAATGTCCAGTACTTCTTTACATAAATCTTTCAAATGCCATTTCAAAGTCTATCTTTTTATCTCTGTTCAAAATTGTACATGAATCTTTTTTGCTTCCCTGTTAAACGCTTTTATCACATAAAGATTTCATGGCTTACATTCTTTCTTTTTTTCATATTCTCCAAGAAAATGTTCCATTGAAAAAATAGTCTCAAATATCATTTCACAAAATGTCTCTTTGTTAATAATAAATGTTCTTACCTCATGTGGTTTTCTTCAGGATTGTCTCTGCATCCTTTTTTGTATTTTCACCATAATGTCCCCCAGAAAACTTTGCCTTCATTTTCTCGCTCATTCTGCACCATTTCTTTAAGTAAATCATCCCACAACCTTCCCAACTGGAGGGTTGTAATTATACAGCCATCATTTGCTGACTCATTTCCATCAAACAGGGTTCTTTAAAACATTTTCTCAGAATCCTGCACGCATTCTCTCATCTCGAAATTTGCTTTCTCCTTCATTTCTTCACTAGTCCAGCATCTCCTTCTCTCTCCATCTGCCTCAGTTTCTCCAGGCTACCTCTTTGCCTGGAACAGAAACAGTTAATGCTCCTCCAAAATGATTCCCTCTCACAACAATGATGAGTAAGAGAAGTTCCCTGATGCCCTGGCCATTTTTTCTAGTAATATAAATACCACCTGCAGTCTCCCCTGAAAAGAGACACCTAATTTATTAGGACTAACCTAGTCAACAAAAGATAAATAAAAATAAAAGTTATTCAAGCAGTTGTTCATATTTGTAGTTGTATATGTATGCATACAATGTACTTTTATATGAAGAATTAGGTGTGTGCAGCAAAGCACCTCTCAGAGATTCACTGCTAGGATATGTCCCCAGTTTCTTATTTTTTTCAAGAAGCCTACATATTTTTTGCTTTATGTATATGCAGATATACTTGTTTCTGGGCATATAGTTAGGTGTATAAATGAAAGCATCTCTCACAGATTCACTGTTAGGGTAACTTCTAGTGTCTCTACTTTAGTCATACATTTATACATATTTGTATCTATATCTCTGTATATCTGTGTACTTTTTACATGTACTTATGCTTACACGTGCAGACAGCTCTCAGACATTTACTTTTGTAGCAAGTCCCTACATATTTGTAGCTCTTAATGCATATACTTGGGTGTATGTGTTGAAGTGCCTCTCATAGACTCACTATTACTGTAAGTTCCTTTTTCTCACATTTTTTCAGATAGTTTTGTTTTTCCAGTATACCATATATTTATTCATGCAGGTGTATATATCTGTAGCTCTGTTTCTATGCATATGTATATGTTTTTATGCTCGGACTTGGTTTTATGTCCAAGTGCCTCTCGCAGATTGACTCTTATGTAGAGTTCTTCTTTCTCTCATACATTCACATATTTATATATTTTTGCAGGTATGGTTTATACATTTTTTCATGTAGGTACCTCTGTGTCATTAGTTCCCCTTTATAATCTCAAAATACTGAAATCTTCAGTATCCTGAGACGATAAAGGCAAAACTTTGAAATAGTGAAAGTGCATAATTGCTAATTCGAATATCTGGAATTCGCGGTTATGGATTTACTCTATGTTGGCTTGGATGGTGTCTGGTGTACTGTGTGGACTTACGTGGAATTTAAGGTAAGTGAGTGTATGAGAGTGTATTTGTAAGTTGTACGTGTGGGTTAGGGTTGCTGCGGTGGCGTTGTCACCTCACAGTAAGACGTTGTCTTGTTCGATTCTCAGCTAGAGCGTCTTCTGTGTGGAGACATGCGTGAATGGGCGTACCTTCGTTAAAGGTTGTGCGTCAGGGCTGGCAACTCGGCATGTAAAAATCTACTGCCAATCATTAGCGGACTGGAGTTCCGCTGTGGCGACCCCTAACCAGGAAAAGCCGAAAGACACAAACAGACGTGTGGATTAGGGTAGGCAGGTGAAAGTGTGTGTGTGAATGTGTGTGTGTGTGTGTGTGTGTGTGTGTGTGTGTGTGTGTGTGTGTGTGTGTGTGTGTGTGTGTGTGTGTGTGTGTGTGTGTGTATGTGTGTGTGCAAGGGACTGTAGAATGTCTGGGTGTGAGTTTGCTTTTTTTTCTGCTTGTGCAATCTTGGAGTTAGTATATATAAGTAGGGGGGTGTGGGGGGCGTAGTGTAGGGTTGTTTAGTTTTTTTAGGGTGGGTAGAATGGTGTGCATGTTGTGTGGTGTATGGTGTGTTTAGGTTCGTGATTTTGTGTTTTGTGGTTTTGGGTTTCAGGATTGTGAGTTGTTCACTTTTATGGTCTCTGGATACTGAAATTTGAGATTTCAGTATTTCAAGATTATAAAGGGGAAATGTGTCAACAGATATGTATATGTTATTGAGCATATTCTTGTGTGTGTGTGTGTGTGTGTGTGTGTGTGTGTGTGTGTGTGTGTCCAAGTGTCCCTCACAAATTGAGTGTTATAGTAAGTTCCCGTGTCTCTCATTTAATCACATACTTACATGTTTTTGTAGCTATGTCATACATTTGTTCATACAGATGTGCATATTTATAGCTTTACGTCTATGCACATGTATACATGTTATACATATAAGTGGGTATATATGTCCAAGTGCATCTCACAGATTTAGTGTGATGGTAATATCCTGTTTCTCTCGTTTATTTACATATCAATATGTTTTTGCAGCTATGCTATACATTATTCATACAGGTGTAAACATTTGCAGCTTTATGTCTATGCATACATATGTTTTTTATGCATACAATTGGATGTATATGTCCTACCACCTTTCACACATTTAGTGTTATATATGGTAAATAATTTACTCCTTCCCTTTTCTAAAGAGCCGACTTCCACTTCTTTTATCCCTTTAACAATATTCAGTACTTCGATTACAGTGGGTGTAGATTTTGATTTCCATTTTCTAGCAATTGATTTTTCACAGTCAATAGCATTAAACTTAATAAGGCCTATGTCTAGGCATTTCCGATCCTATATCCCAGCTCAAAAGAATCATTTCTTCAGTTACAGTCTCTCCTTCCACAAAATACAGACACAGTACTCTGTACAAAGGTTTTAAAATCTGCCAACTCATTATACTCCCAAAGAACACATTCCTAGTTACTTCTCTCATTCCCAACAAATCTCTATTATATACTATCAACCTAAGGAAAAAATGTTTGAAGTTTGCTTGAGATAGATAATACTTATGCAAACAGTTTCCAAGCAAAAACTTAACTCCAACTTTTAAATCCTTACAGACATGTACTACCAGCAAACATTTATTTCTCTCCTGTACTGTTTGTATGTAGTAAACATTGTCTACATACTGTAGATCCTGATATTCACACTCATCCATCTTTTTATTTTTCTTCTGAAGCTTCGAAAGTAGAGTCAGTTTTAGCAGCTATGTCTGGAGATTGGCAATGGGTGGATGGGCTGTCTCCTTCTCACTGTAGCCCCATTACAGGCCTGGTGAGCTTTTTTTAATTAGGATCTCAGTTTGAGGAACACCAGTCTATGGACTTAAATGAAACTGCATAAACTGCCTACAGTCTTGTCCTTCCTAGTTCTGGTACTAACCTAAAACAAAGATTTTTACCCACACTGACATCTTCTTAATTCTTTATCAGATTTTGAGAGCTCGGCAATATTATCATGTTCTTCCAAATCTAGTCTTTTAATAGCATTTTTCTTATATCTAGTGGGTGGCCTAATAGTTAAGGTTTTTGCCTTACAAACACAAGGTGCAGGGTTTGACTCTCACAAGGGATAATGGGCTAGGCTTTAAATGGCTTTCAAGGTCAGTTAGCTTAGTACTAATCTACTAGGAGTTCAGTTGGTCTTACTTTTAAGGGAAATCTCTGACATACTGTCACTCTCCGCTGACCAGTGGCTATCCATGGTACCCTCAGACAAGAATTGAGTATCCCACACCTTTTAGGCCTTTGCTTTGGTGGCAGCTGTTGGTATCACCAGCAGTTTAAGAAAAGAGAAGTCAAGGGGTGTTTTCTATGACTTTATTATTATCCTAAGATGGGCGATGACAGGACTCAAACACACACATGCATTTTTGTGAATAAACATTGGTGATGCATCAAAGCATCTGCCAGAGATTCACTTTTAAGGTAAGCTTCTATGTCTCTGTTTTATACACAGGTGTGCATATCTGTAGCTACAGATAGATGTGTGCATCCAAGCACCTCTCAGAGATTCTCTGACAAGGTAAATTCCCATGTTTCTCATTTATTCACACATATACATTTTTGTGTAAATACCTAGGTGTGTACTTCCAACTGCCTCTCAAAGATTCACTGTGAAGGTAAACCAACATGTCACCCTTTTATCTGTACCGGTGTGCATAACTTTTTGTGATGATTAGGTGTATGGATTGAAGTGCCCCTCATGGTAAATTGTGGTAAGTCTGTAGCTCTTCCATTTATTCTTATAACATTGTGTCCATACATATATGTTTTTGTATAAATATTATGTGCATGCAACTAAGCATTTGTCAGATTCATTGCCATGGCAGTCCCCTGCATCTGTCATTTATGCAAAGCAGTGTACATATTTGTACCTGTACACCTATGGATTTGTCTATGTTTTTGCATGTGAACTTAAGTGCATACATTCAGACCCACTTATAGACTCACTATTATGGTACATCCCTGTGTCTCATTTATTCAAGAATTTGTAGTTATATGTCTATACTCACATGTACTGTTTTTGCATATACTTAGGTGCATGCATGTAAGTGACTGTCAATGGTTCTGTGTTTTGATAGGTTTTTATTTCATTTGTTCATATTTTTATGTCATGGTAAGTCACTATCTCTCTCCCTGTGGATTGTGTGCACATTTATATTTCGTTTCATTTGTCAGTGTATTTTTATGTACCTAGGTGTACGTGTCCAAGTGTCTCTCAGAGTTTTAATGTAATTGTAGTTCTTCATGTCTGTAATTTTTTATACAGGCATACACATTCATGCCTCTGTTTCTATGCATACATACATATTTGCATTTATGTGTATAAACACCTCTCTGACATATACTTAATGACATGATAAGTCCCCATGTCTCTCATTTTTTTCCTATAAAGGCTTAAATATTTGAAGCAATGTGTCCATACATACAGGTATGTATATATGTGAATACTTCGATGTAAATATTGAAGTGCCTCTCAGGGATTCACTGTCCTGGTGAGTCCACGTGTCAATCATTTTTCATGCAGGCATACATATTAGTAGCTGTATTTTTGTACATGCCTGTGTGTATTTATGTATATGCATATGTTTATACATATAAGCATGTCTGAGATTCACTGCGATGAGAAGGCCCAATATCTTTGATTTATTCAAACAGGAATATATGTTTGTATCTCTAAATATATATATATATATATATATACAGATATATTTTTGTGTGTTTATTTAGGTATGTGCATCCAGTCATCCCTGAGGAAATTCCTGTCATGGTAAATCTCTATGTCTCTGATTTGTTCATAGGAGATTTGTGGCTCTATGTATATACATACTTATTTTGTAATGCAATACTTATTTGTGTGTGTGTCCAAGTGCCTCTCAGATTTTTGTATAAGGATATGTCCGTGTGCCTCTCATTTAGTTACAGAGGTGTACATATTTGTGGCTGTTTGTTGTAGTAAGCAATAATTTGCTAAGAAAATCAGCATTTTTGTGCTTGCTATTTTTATGCTTTTTGGCAGGACACAACTGCCCAAATAGGGACTGTCCTGCGCAAAGAGGGATGGGTGACAATCCTACTCACCTTCTCCTTTGCCTAGCTAGACTCCCTCTGTCTTCTTCATTAAAGTCTCATCGGAATCTAAGAAAAAAATCCTTGGAAAAGTCACTGCACCACTAAATACAACTCAAACCCTTGTAGCATACCTTTAGCATTCCTAAATATGTGTGCTAAAAAACTTTCCAAATCACTTGCACGCACATTCAGTCTCTCAGTCAGCACAAGTAATGTACCACTCCAGTTCAAGTACTCTCTCATCATACCTGTTCTAAACTCTGCCTCTCAGTCTAGCACATACGACTACTATCCTATTTCTACCTTCTGCAAGATTTTTGAAAAAACTCATTTATGTCCAAGTTTATGGCCTCATCAGCAAATATGGCTTTAGGAGAGTTCATAATATCTTAATAATAATTTCTACTGTTACAGACAGAATGTTCTCAGATATAATAACAGAGGTAACACATACAATTACAGAGATTAGAAATACGAAACAGAGAACTATGCATAATGAGAAAGAGCTCTGTAGTAAAAAAAAAGTGGGCTGTTCGAGAATGGAAACTGATTTTGAAGGGGGCATTAACCAAGTGTATAAGATACAGACTGTTACACAAGATGACAAGTCACTGGTCCTATAAGATACAGACTGTTACACAAGATGACAAGTCACTGGTCCTATAAGATACAGACTGTTACACAAGATGACAAGTCACTGGTCCTATAAGATACAGACTGTTACACAAGATGACAAGTCACTGGTCCTATAAGATACAGACTGATCCGGCAGTTAAACTTTGTAAAATAATGAAAATAAAATAATATGCTCAGAATTAAACGGTTTTAAGACTGGAAAGAACAGCTGATTTTGATATTTGAATTTGCATGCTTAACACTAGCAAGTTATTGATAACTGAATGCAATAGTTGACTGACGTGGTTGTCTTATTACTGTTGGATAAACATATAAAATGGTTGTATCAGCTATTAGTACCAAAATAACAAGGACACTGTGCATGGAGATTGCACAGTGTTATATTACACCAATAACTGTTACAATAAAGTATATTGCTCAAAAAAGGAATTTTCTCAGCAATGGAAATGACATGGCTGACTTGGTCAGTCTTCACTTGAAAATGTCAACTACTTATTTCTCCACAAACTAAGTACTGGTCAGAGATTCACTGTCAAAGTTTGTCCCTTTGTCTCTCATTTAGTCATGCAGATGTATATATTTGCAGCTATATGTCTATTTCTATATATGCATATGTAGGCATATACTTATTTATTTATTCATTTTTTGCGCAGGCTCAGACCTTGCTCCCTGTCCGATTAAGTGTTTCAGTGCTTTTAAGTGTTTTTTTTTAAGTCTTCACTGTCAGTGAAGATATATAATAGTGTGTAAAGTTACTTTTTTTAAGTAACTAGTAAGTGCACCCTCCCCAATTTAAGAGAGTTTTGTCTTTTTAACACTAGATCTCTTGGAGACCTACTCTTCACAATGGCTGAATGTAGCTTGAGGTGGGAAGGATATTGAGGTAACATGACCGGAATTCAGAAGTTTTTTTTTTAAGTGTGGATTAAACTACAGAGAGGATAAGAAGCAGTCAGCCATGTTACTACAAGACATATTAGTGTCAGAACCAAGAAGAGGAGCACCCTCGGAATTGAGGAAGGTCTGGTTCCATAAATGGTGGACTGTGCCTGGTAGTAGGTCACATACTGAGGTGACACGACAGGAAATCAGACTGTGTCCAGAGTAGGAAAGCGATCAAGGTAAAACAGCAGAATTTTAAGTTGGTGCTGGAGAGTAGGAATGCAAAAAGGGCAACACATCAGGAAATTTGAATGGGTAATTGTGTAATCGAGCTTTCTGACAACTGGACTTGTATGGAGAATAATACAACAGGGAACTTGACTGTGTTGGATAGTAGGAAGCTAAAAAGGTAACATAACAGGAAGTTCCTTTGGTGTTTGTGAGTAAGAAAGTAATAAGGAAGCACAGCAATGAATTTAAATAGTGTTAATGTGTAAACAGACTTCCTGTAGACAGTAATTGTACCCTAAGCAGCTATGTGCAAGAACAACAACAATGATGAAGGGTTGTGTTGGGAGATGGAAGGACTCAAAGGCCGGGGCTGCCAGTATTTCAGACAGCACACTTGTGTATGATTGAAACTATCTAGCCTGAGCTGAGGACAAAGACAACTGTGCACAACATCACCAAGATGGACATCCCTATGGACATACTATGGGAACTACATAGGAGGGGATGCCATGGAGGAGTGAAATGGCATGGTAAGTAGAAGGTAGGTGATGGACAACTGCGTGGCAATAGGGAGGCAATGAGAAGGTACAAGCCATACCTCCATGATCATGGGCAATGTTAGATCACTCGACAACAAGATGGATGAGCTCGTAGTGCTGGTCAAAAACAAAAGGGAATTCTGGGAGTCCAGTTTAATGTGCTTAACTGAGCTATGGCTGCATGAGCATATACCTGATATGGGCTTTCAGTGTGTAAGGGCAGATAGAGACTGGGCTAAGACTAGGAGGCGCAAAGGAGTGGGGCTTGTGATTTTCATCAATGAGCGTTGGTGCCACCTTGGGCACATAGTAATGAAAGAATGGATCTGCAGCTCGGACACTGTGTTATTAGTGGCAGGGCTACATCCATACTATATGCCCAAAGAGTTCTCTCATGCAATTATTATTGCAGTCTACATCCCGCACTCTGCCAATGCTATGGCAGCGTGTGACATCATCTGCTCAATTTCTGCGAGACGTCTGACAAATCATCCAGATGTTCTTGTCCTTATCTCCGGGTAATTCAACCATGTCTCCCTAAACAGAGTGCTCAGTACTTTCTCCAGTTTTGTCAACTGCCCCACCAGGAAGAACAGAACACTGGACCTAATGTATGTCAATGTTAAAGAAGCATACAGTTGCACAGCCATCCCACTGCTCAGGAGATCAGACCACAACCTGGTGCACCTTCTCTCCCTCAATGTGACACTGGTTAAGAGGTAGCTACCATCAGGAAGGTCAAGAAATGGATGAGGAAAGCCAGTACAACACCTTCAGGACTGCAGTGTGACCACAGTTTGGGATGCTGTCTGTGAACCTCATGGGGAAGAGATCAGTAGCCTCACTGACTGCGTCATTGAATACATCAACTTCTGTGTGGAAACCACTGTGTCCTTAACATCTATATGCTGCTCCCCAAACAACAAGCCAAGAATCACTAAAGATATCAAAGCCCACCTGAATAAGAAAAAGACAGCATTCAGATCCAGAGACAGGGAAGCAGTGAAAAGGGCACAGAAACAGCTGGCCAAGAAGATTAAGGAGGGGAAGAACAGGTACAGGTGGAATAACAAAAAATGCAACAGCAAAGAAGTATGGAGGTGAATGAAGGCCACTACTGGTCCAGCAGCTGTGAGATGGATGGGAGTAAAGAGAGAGCTAATGAGTTTAACATGTTCTTTAATAGGTTTGATAACACGCAGCAGACAAACATGCAATGTGGTCCCCACTTACACAGGGAGGATGCCCTCCTGGATAGCAAAATGCACACCTTGTCTACCTCCCTCCCCAGTGTCTACTGTTCAACACAAGGGACGGAAGGTACACAATCACATCCAGATCACATGGCACAAACAAAAAATGCCAACACTCCCTCCTTGGCTGGCAAAGCAGAGGCTACCAGTTCAGCTATCATCCTATCAGAGGACCAAGTGATCAGAGAACTAAGAAGACTTTGCTCTACAAACATGATGGGGCCTGATGGCATTAGCCCACAGGTGCTGCAGACCTGCATCTTGCAGCTTGGAGGGGTGCTACTCAGGATCTTCAACTTCAGCCTCAGTACCATAGAATACCCGTGTTGTGAAAAACATCCTGTCTGATTTTGGTGCCAAAGAAAGCATGCTCAGGGAATAATTCAGATTATAGACCTGCTGTACTCACATCATACTGTGTGAAAGTCCTTGAGAGGCTGGTCCTGGAAGTACTTCGCCCCAAGGTCAGGTCAGAAGTAGACCCCCTTCAGTTTGCATAGCAGGAGAAGATAGGGGTCGAAGTTGCCATTATCCACCTTATGCACAGAGAATACAGTCACCTAGACAAACTGGAAGGATCCCTTAGAATCATGTTCTTCAACTTCTCAAGTGCCTTTAACACCATCCAGCCAGACAGGCTTGGGAGGTCAGGGTTGAATGTGGATGCTCCCTTAGATTCATGGATCCTGGATTATCTGACCAATAGGCCCCAATATATGCAACTGACTGCAGGGCTGCATGTCTGACGCAGTGCTATGTAGCACTGGAACATCACAGGGGACAGTTTTATCACCTTTCCTTTTCACCCTGTATACCACAGACTTCAGCTATAACACTGAGTGCTGTCAGTTGCAAAAATTGTTGGATGACTAGTGATAGTAGGAAGTATCATGCATGGAGATGAAGAAGAATACAGGAGGGTAGTGGACAGCTTTGTGAGCTCATGTGAGATTAATCAGTTGCAGCTGAACATCAGTAAACCAAAGGAGCTGTTAATAGATCCAGAGGGATCACAATCTCGTCCCCCAATGACTCCTCTGTCAATTTGGGGGGGGGGGTGAAGTGGAGATTGTTCAGGAATACAAGTGTTTGGGGTTCACCTGGACAGTAAGCTGGGCTGGTCCAAAAACTCACAGGTGGCATATAAAAAGGGTCAGAGTAGACTGCACTTACTACGAAGACTCAGATTCTTTGGAGTTGGCAACACTATGCTGCGATTGTTCTATGAGACTGTAGTGGCCAGTGCTGTCTTCTTCGCAGTGACGTGCTGGGGTAGTAGCATAAAGAAGGCTGAGGCAAACAGGCTCAATAAATTGGTAAGGAAGGCTAGCTCAGTAGTTGGAGAAGAAATGGACACCCTCAATACCGTGACTGAGAGAAGAATGTTAGCGTGACTAAAGACCATCATGGAAAATATTGACCACCCACTCAACACAGTGGTAGCTGGACAGAGAAATTCCCTTAGTAGGAGACTGATAAGCATAAAGTATTCCACTAAACATCACAGGAAATCCTTCCTGCCCACAGTCATCAGACTCAATAACACCTCCTACCATCTTGGCACCAACCGCACCACTGAAGGAGACCACATAGTGCAATGTTAAACTATTACCCACATTTCTTTTTTTCCCCATCATTTTTATCTCTCTTTTATCTTTCTGTTTTCAGTACAATATTAATCATCCATGCAATTATCCTTTGTGCAATATACTATACCTTAAAGTATCGTAGTGTGGAATACCCCATATCCTAGTGTCATTGGTAATTAAGATGAAAGGCTCCTCCTTTCATGTCACTACTATATGTGGTATCAAACTTATCTAATGCATTAGCTATGATCAGCAGTGTACCTCTGTCAGGCATTGCTGTTATATGGTGGTGTAACATAAATGAGTATAGTATCTGTCATATCTAATTATGTAACACATGTGTTTGGTCTACGTTGTGTCTGTTTATCTGTGCAGTTGTAACATGAACAATTTCCTGATGGATCAATAAAGTATTTCTGATTCTGATTAGGTGTATGCATGCAAGTACCTCTAATAGATTTGTTTTTATAATAAATCCATTTATTTATCATTTATTTATATATTGGTACTCATCTCTAGCTATATGTTTATACATACATGTACATGTTGGTGTATATATTGGTGTACATATTTATACTTTTATTCATACAGGTATATATATGTGTGTGTGTATATATATATATATATATATATATATATATATATATATATATATATATATATATATATATATATATACATATATACACTTCTAACTGTAAGTGTATAGGTATATTCATTTTTGTACAAATACTTACGTATGCGCATCCTAGTGTCTCAGAGATTCACTTCATGGTAAGTTCCCGGGTTTCTCATTTATTCATGCAGTTCTCAAGAAAAAAATCCCCATCTCACTAATTTATTCATATAAGTGTATTTATTTGTGGGCATATGTTTATGCACATGTATGCATCTTAGTGTATTAACTTAGGTATTTGCATCCAAACGTCTGTCAGCGATTCATTCTTCACTCCAAAACAAGTACCAGGAAGCACAAGTAGAGTTTAGCTCTTGTTCTTTAAGGAACTTCCTCTGAAAAAACATAACCTTATACAACCAACTTTTTAAAATAAACTCAGAACAATACATGTCACAGAATAAAACAATCAGTAAGTTTTAAAACTTTTCATTATTAAAATGTTTCTTAAGGTGTCAGAATCATTTAAAACAGGTGGAAAAATCTGTGTCAGGTTTACTTGCCAAAATAACTTCTCTCTTTTTTAAAAATGTATTAAAAGCTCCACCCTGTGCATCTAGTAAAGCTTGCTCTACAACTAAAAAAAACTTTTAAAAAAATTTTTTGCAACTCAAACTATGCTTGTCAAGTGCATTTTTGACATTTTTTGTTTGGGTATAATTATACTCATGTACCTGTTCTGCCAAACACCTAATACTTTTCCAAGTTTAATTACAAGTGCAAAGAGCATAGACATTCATCGTTCTAGTAAGTTCGTGTGTCTCTCATTTACTCATGCAGGTGCTCATATTTGTAGATATATGTTTATGCATGCAGTACATTTCTGTATAAATACTTAGGGTTGTGCAGCCAAGCACCTCACAGGGGTTTACGGCCATGTTTTTTAGGTATACATATTTGTAAAGATATATCTATCTAATATTTTTCAGTCTATACCTACTCTAGCCCATACCTTACTTGGATAGAAGGAAGTTTCTCAGTTCACCTGTGAGAGAGGGGAGCTTTGAGCAGCCTATCTGTCCCTGGAGGAGTGGTTTCAGCCTAGAAATTAGTAGTTTATTGGCCATTTTGGGCTAATTTCTATCTCTTTCATTTTCCTGCTATAAATGCCATATTTGCCCGGTTTTGCACGCTGGGCAGTGCCGATTAGCTAGGGTAAAACTATTCCTGGCTCCACAAAGTCTCCTCTTCACTTTTTCCCTTGGAACTAGACAAACTTTCAACTTAAGCATTCAAGCCATTAATTTTTCAGCCCACCACTTGCTCAAAACTTATAGCAAGCACTTATAAACCCTAGCACTAGACCCTCCTGTACTGTACAGAAGGACAAGGCTCTCTATTCGACCTTACCAGCCATCCAGTAAAACAGTTAACTGTACCTATCCAGGCATGTCCAAAGGGCAGTTTCAGGTGTACTCTGTAGTCCAACTGGTGAATCTGGGCATTTGGAGGCAATGTTACAACTGCCTCATGTACACAGACAACCCCCTCCTCCTACCACCAAACACTAATACATGCCAGAGATGCAGTTATACAGCCAAACTAGAGGCTAAGCTCTCTCAACCCAAGACTGGATCAGTCAAGAGGAGAAGGGAAATACTTGCATCACACCACCAGTCTTACATAGACCCATTAAACCAGCAAAAAACACATATAAATACATGAAAACAAACTCGGAGGCTCTAAATAAAAATCTGCAAAACCAACAGAGACCTCCAAAACAAACATCCAAGCAACCTCCACCCCCAACACAAACCATGAAATACATACTTCACAAAACCAGTGTGCCAAGCAATCACAGCCCTTAAGGCAAAATAACATACCCAACATACTAGTAATAGGTGACTCTATAGTCAGGCACACTGACGTCCCACTCGCTAGGCTGAATAAGGAGAAGGTTACTGTTAGCTGCCTGTCGGGTGCCAGGATCCACCACATAACACAAGCACTCAGGTCACTCCAGAACAAGTACAAATATGACTGTCATTGTCCATGTTGGTTTGAATGACCTGAACCATACCTCCCTGGACTACATGAAAAGAGACATGGAAGAGCTCTCTGATCATGTAGCCCAGGCTGGTATGACCCTGAGTAGCATCCTGCCCTCACCAAGAATGATACCACGGTATAAAGAAAAAATTCTCGATTTCAACAATTGTCTAAGTTTCTGGTGTCATTCGAAGGGGATCCAGTGTCTGTCTGCCTGGGATGACATGCTCGACAAGCCACACTGCATTGCTAGAGATGGCTTGCACCTGTCACCCTTAGGCTTTAGAATAATGGTCAAGGCTATTGCCACCCCCAAAGTGCCTTTTTTAGGCAAGGCTCAAAAGACAAACCCACTGCCGTAAATAGCATAAGTAACAAAAAACTGAGGGTAATGCTACTCAATGCCAGAAGTGTAAACTTTAAAATGCATGCACTCGAGGCACTCCTCAGTATGGAGAAAATTGATATATGTGCAGTAACAGAAACCTGGTTTAAGGCACCAGAGAGCACCCCAGCACAACCAGGCTACAACTCATACCATACATTTCGGCCACAGAACCCAAACTGAAATACAAAAGGCGGGGGCATATCCATATTCATCAAGGATACCCACACCTACAGGTTAGTGGCACAGCACAATGCTTCAGAGATCATCCATGTGCAACTAATAATCGGCAAAACTGCAATTCAGATTGTAGCTTGCTACAGATCACCCACCATGTCCCAGGACCCCCATTCCGTGTTTCTTGAAACACTGGGAAACATAAAGATCCTACCAAACACCCCAATATTGGGTGATTTCAATTACCCAAACATTAACTGGGAGAACTACTTAAGTACTAACTCCCTTGCCCAACTTTTCCTAGAATTTATAAACTCAAACACCCTGGTTCAACTGGTCAACACTCCCACCAGAGGTGACAGCATATTGGACCTGGTCATCACCAACATGGGCGACCAGTGTTCCACATCAGAGGTCAACCCCTCACTGGTTAGATCTGACCATAAACAAATCACTTTGGATATCCATATTCCGCCCCCACCCCCGGACAAGAAAACCACCATGAAAAACTTTTCAAAAGCAAACTTCACGTTACTTAAGACCGAGGTGGAAAGTTTCAAAGCCCCCATGCTGAAGGATAACACTGTCCAAGCTGCAAAATCCTTTACTAATGCATTCTACGGGCAGCTACAAGAATGCATGGATCGTGCCATCCCAAGCAAAACCAAGACTCACTCCTCCAAGAAAAGGAAACCAGTCTGGTAGACCCCTTCCATAAACAAGCTATACAATAGGAGGAGGAAATTAGTACAGAAAAGAGTAAAATCCCAAGAAGGGAAGACATCCCTGATCAGTATTAGCAAGAAACTATGATCCCTCATAAAATCATCCAAGGCGAGCTATGAAAGAAAAATTGCCAAGGACTCCAAAGATAACCACAAGGCATTCTTTAGCTATGTCAAGAATCTAAGTGGCAATGCTCAGATCTGCTTGGAGTTAGTGCAGAATGGCACAAAATACACTGAACCGACCAATATCACCAACATTATGGCAGACAGGTTCAGCGCAAACTTCACCCCCAAAAGGGCCCGTAACCATACCAGAAGAATGCAGAGTCCCTGAAATCACAGACACTCAGGTTAAAACAGCCCTCTCCAAAGGCAAAAACACAGCATCAATGGGACTGGACGGTGTCCCAGGCTGCATCCTGCATGAGCTCAAAGACAAACTAACCCCTCATCTAAACACACTGTTCAAAGTCAGCCTCTCCACAGGCTACATACCCATAGAGTGGCGCACAACAATGGTTATTCTGCTCCACAAAGGTGGAGCCACAACAGACTCCAGGAACTATCGCCCTATAAGTCTGACTAGCTTGGTCTGCAAGGCTATGGAGCGCATCATCATGGAACTCATTAACAGAGACATTGGGAACCTCCAAACATTGGACCCTACCCAGTTTGGCTTTGTAAAGGGCAGATCATGCCTCCAAAACCTGGTGAACTTCTTTGAGACAGTTACCAAGGCTATAGATGAGAGAAAGGTGGTACATACAGCCTACCTAGACCTTGCTAAGGCCTTCAACACCATTCCCCATTCTAGTATTATAGACAAACTCACCAGCCTGAACATAAACCCCTACGTCACAAGATGGGTTGCCAACTGGCTCATGGATAGAACTCACATGGTGAGAGTTGCGGGAGCTAGGTCCAACTCTAAACCAGTTACAAGTGGTGTTCCCCTGGGCTCAGTCCTAGGACCCCTCCTGTTCGGCGTATACTTCTCAGAGGTACAGGCAAGCACAGGAGGACTATGGCTGACCAAGTTCGCAGACAACTGCAAACTAGGGGCTATAATTGACTCTCCGGCTGACACAAACATCCTCCAAAAGGGTCTCACTGAGACGGATACCTGGTGTCAAAATCATGGCCTCAAGCTAAATGCCAAAAAGTGCATAGTCATCCCCTTTGGAAAAAAACAGAGTACCCACAAACTACCACATATGTGGTAGTCCCCTAAATACGGAAGATGTAATAAGGGATCTGGGGACCCAAGTAGATAGTAATCTCACCTTTGATAATCACATTGCCAAAGTGGTTAGAAAATCCTTCTATGTGCCCCACCTAATTCATAAATTCCAACGCCCTGGATCAACAAATCCATAGTCCCACCAGGGGCTCCAATATCCTAGACCTGGTCATTACCAACATGGGAAATTAATGTTCCACACCTATGGTCACCCCCTCATTAGTCACGTCTGACCATAAGCTAATCACCCTTAACATCCACATCCCACCCCCACCCCCGTAAGGAAACCTCCATAAAAAACTTCTCCAAAGCCAACTTCATGCTACTCAAGTCAGAAGTGACAAACTTCATGACACCCATGCAGACAGGAGCTGAAAGTTCAACTGCTGAATCCTACACTAAGGCACTGTACGAGCACATCCACTCATGCATAAATCATGCCATCCCAAATAGAACCAAGATGCTCTCATCCAAAAAAAAGAAGCCAATCTGGTGGTCCCCTGCCATAAACAAACTTTACAACAAAAGGAAGACACTGTTGCAGAAAAGAGGAAAATCCCAGGATGCAAAAAACTTCCTTACCAGCCTCAGTAAGAAACTGAGATCCCTCATAAAATCCTCCAAAGCTAGTTACGAAAATAAAATTGCCAAAGATTCCAAAGACAACAACAAGGCATTCTATAACTATGTCAAGAATCTAAATGGCAATGCTCAGATCTGCTCTGAGCTAAAACAGAATGGCATTAAATATACTGATCCCAAAGATATTGCCAATATCCGATCGATTCAGTGCCAACTTTACCCCCCTCTCACCCCCTAAATGGCCATCTCAATACCGGAAGATTGCCAAATTCTGGTAATAACAGCCACACAGGTAAAAAAATGCACTCTCCAAAGCTAAGAATACAGCATCCATGGGACCAGATGACATCCCGGGCTGTGTTTGTACATGAACTACAATATGAACTGGCACCTCACCTAAGTGTCATGTTTAATCATAGCCTCACCTCAGGTTTCGTGCCCACTGAGTGGTGCACAGCTACAGTTATCCCACTCCACAAGGGGGGATCCACCTTGGATCCCGGAAACTACCATCCCATCAGTCTGACAAGCCTTATCTGCAAGGCCATGGAGTGTATTATCATGGAACTTATAAACAAAGACATTGGCAACCTTCAAACACTGGACCCCACCCAGTTTGGGTTCGTGAAGGGCCAATCTTGTCTCCTGAACTTGATTGACTTCTTCGAATCAGTCTCCAGAGCCATGGACAAGGGTAAGGTGGTCCACACAGCCTATCTAGACCTTGCCAAGGCCTTTGACACCATCCCCCACTCTGGAATCATAGATAAACTTACTAAGCTGGGCATTAATCCCTACGTCACCCAATGGGTTGCTAACTGGCTTACTGATAGAACCCATACTGTAAAAGTAGCCGACTCCAAATCCAACTCCAGACAAGTGACAAGTGGAGTACCTCAGGGTTCAGTCCTGGGACCGCTCTTGTTTAGCATTTACTTCTCTGAAGTACAGGCCAACACTAAGGGACCCTGGATAACAAAGTTTGCAGATGACTGCAAACTGGGAGCCATTATTGAATCCCCAAATGATGTGGATACTCTACAAAAGGGCCTTACAGAAACAGATGCTTGGTGCCAGAGCCATGGGCACAAGCTCAATGCCAAGAAATGTATAGTTATCCCCTTTGGGAAAAAACATGTATCCATGAATTACCATATAGGTGGCCGTACACTAAACACCAAAAGTTTGATAAGAGACTTAGGGACACAGGTGGACAGTGGTCTCACCTTCGATAACCACATCGCCACAACAGTCAGGAAATCCTTCTATGTGGCACACCTCATCACTAAGGGCTTTTCATACAGAAAAAAGGAGGTCATTGTCCCACTGTACTCATCCCTCATTAGACCCATTATAGAATACAATGCCCCATTTGGTATGTACCTCTCAAGACATCTGCAACAACTGGAAAGGCCACAGAAATACCTCACTAAAGAATCACAGGCCTAAAGCAGATGCCCTACACTGACCGCCTTAAAAAACTCCAGCTATACTCTGTCGCATATCGTCTATTCAGAGGCGATCTTTGCTTAACATACAAGGCCATGTCAAACCCAGAGCTGTTGGACATGCTACACTTAAAGAAATCCCAATCCCTCAGAGCCACATGCTCCAGGGATCTAAACCTTGTCATCACAATAAACAAAACATGCTGGAGGGATAGGTTCCTGACCCAGAGACTCCCCAGACTCTGGAATAGATTGCCCATACATGTCAAGCAGAGTGCCTCTTTGGTCCTCTTCAAAAGGAACCTTGACGATTGGATAGGAGAAAGGAAATTCACCCCGGGGATCACGTCAGTCACCCTGATAGACAGGGGTCCAGGGAAGTAAATAGTGTGGGAAGAAATAGCCAGGGAATTGTTATGGCTAGGCTTGTATAGGCCCTAGGGCTGATAGCCTAGTACCAACCTATGAACCTATGAACCTATAATCACGAAAGGGTTCACATCCAGATCAAAAGAGGTCATCGTGCCCCTCTACTCATCAGTCATCAGACCGATCTTAGAGTACAACACCCCATTTGGGATGTACCTTACAAGACATCTGCAACAGCTGGAAAGACCACAGAAGTACCTTACCAAGAGGATCAATGGCCTCAAACAGATGCCCTATGCAGTTCGACTGAAGAAACTACAGTTGTACTCTGTTGCATACTGCCTACTCAGAGGTGATTTCTGCCTGACATACAAGGCCATGTCCAACCTAGAACTGATGGACATGCTCCACCTAAAGAAAATCTTATCCCCTCAAGCCACACGCTCTAGGGATCTAAACCTCACCACAACAATAAATAGGACGTGCTGGAGGGATAGATTCCTGTCCCAGAGACTTCCCATGCTTTGGAACAAGATCCCAATCTACATTAGGCAGAGCTCCTCTCTAACACTCTTCAAAAGAAACCTTGATGAGTGGATGAGAAACAAAGTTTACCTCGGGGATCACTTCAGTGGCTCTGCTGGACAGAGGCACAGGGAACTAATCTAAGGGGGCAGCAAAAGCCAACACATTCTGGCTAGGCTTATAAATGCCTTCGGGCAGATAGCCTAGTACCCACCTATGAACCTATATGTTTATGTGAGAACACTTAGGTGTATCTACCCAGTGGCCACTCACACTCATTTTAATATTATATTAAGTCCTTGCATCTTTTATTTATTCACACATTTCCATGTAATTATAGTTTGTCTATATATACATGCATGAATGTTTCTGTTCACACACTGATGTGCATAGTTTCAAGTGACTCATAGACATTCACTGTTTTGTTAAGCCCCTGTGCCTCTCATTTATTCATGTAAACTTAAGTATATACAAATATATATTTTTGTGTATAATAGTTGTGTGCCCCTGAGAGATTCATCATTATGTTAAGTCTCCACGTCTCTCATCTGTCCATATAGCTGTACATGTTTGTAGCTATAAGTCTATACATACATATGTTTTGTGTGAGTACTTAGGTGTGTGGATCCCGACACCCCTTAGATATTCAAGGTAATTCCTAGAGTTTCTCATTTATTCATGTTGGTGCATATTTTTGCAGAGACATGTTTATACACTATTGGTTAGCTTTTTCATAACTAGGATTTTATTAGATTAATTAAAAACCTTCATGTCTTTAATTAAATACTTTCCTACCTTCCATTAAACTCACATGACACAGTATATAGCAATTTATTTTGTAAATATGAAGTCAGTTAAAAATCACATGACTGAGTACATCCAATGACAATTTCCATTAAAATCATAAGACTCAGTACATCCATTCACAAATTCTTTTTTTTTTTAAAAAAAACTTTATTTGCTTTTGTATTAACAGACATCATAATAACACAAAAAATGCATACAAAGTATATGAGTAACAATACAAGGATGAAACTGTGTGTCATTCTAAAAGATAACTATATCACACTTATTTACAGCTGTGCCATTCAACTAGTTAAATCATGAATTCAAATATATACCTGTTTCTGAAAAACAATTGGTAGAATAATAGGGGCAGATTGATAGCTATTACATTGCAAACTAGAAAGGGGAAAGAGTCAAACGTGGTTACCGGGAAGATATAAAGCTGAATAGTTTTTCCCATGTGTCCCAAGAGATAGGATTTTTTTTTACTATTATGTATCACCATTTTATAAGCCACCAAGTGTTTGATAGCCATTTTTCATTGCATCCAAATTGGTAGACAGACTGGCAATTACATAGGAGGGTTTCAAACCATTCACAAATTCTTTTACAATGGCAACACTCTCCAGTAAAGTGACATGGCTTTGTAAATCCCATCACAATGATATCACTCAGGACATCTAATCACAATTTCCATTAAAAATTACATTACTCGTGACATCCAATCAGAATGTTCATTAAAATCACATGACTCAGAAGATCCAATCCCAATTTCCAATAATATCACATTACTCATTGCATCTAAATCTAATGAAAATTTAGAAATGAGTCGTTATTTTGATGGAAATTGTCAATGAATCATCTGAGTCATGTTTTAATGGAAATTGTGATTGATGTCCTGAGTGATGCAATTTATTAGAAAGTATTAAATAAGTGATACAATGGATTTTTATTAGTCTGAGCAAGTCCAAATTATATGCATGAAAGTAACCAATAAATGTTATGAACCACTCTCTGGTAGTGTGCATGACTTTTATTTTTGTTATATTTATTGTGTGTTCCAACCCCCAGGAAGTTGTTTTTTATTGATAAGGCCATACAAACATATAGATTTTTGTAAGACGTCTTAAGGTTCTGCATCCAGGTAGCTCTCACAGACTTACTGTCTCAGTAAATCCCTGTATCTCATTAATTCCTATAGGTGGTCATATTTGTAGCTCTATGTCTATGTACACATACTGTATGTGCTTTTGTGGAAAAACTTATATATATATATATCCAAGCACCTATGAGAGGTATAAATATGTATAAAAAATAAGGTGTATGCATCTGCACTGCTCTCACATATTTGATGTTAAGGTAAATATATGTGCCTCTCATTTATTCATTCAAGTATGTGTATCTTTAGCTGTATATAAATGCATACATCTAAGCATACACATAAAATGTGTATGTATGCATAACACTATTAACAGCTAGAAAATGAACTCACCACCTTCAAAATATTTGTGTTATTGTTTGAGTAGTAAATTGTGTACATCCGCAGCAGTCTCTTAGATTCACTATTATCATAAGAATCAGTGTCTCTCATTTATTCACATAGGCTGTATATTTTCATTTACAGGTTGATGCATACACCTAAGTTGTTGTGTCTTTCGGCTTTTCCCGGTTTGGGGGTCGCCACAATGGAACTCCGGTCCGCTAATGATTGGCAGTAGATTTTTACATGCTGGCTTGCCGGGCCTAATGCACAACCTTCAACGAAGGAACGCCCATTCATGCATGTCACCACACAGAAGACGCTCTAACTGAGAATCGAATGGGCAACGTCTAACTGTGAGGCGACAACGCTACCGCAGCACCATATGTGCATAAAATGTGTGTGTGTGTGTGTGTGTGTGTGTGTGTGTATATATATATATATATATATATATATATATATATATATATATATATAAAACCTATATATATGTAGAACCTAAACTCAGCACACTAAATAATAAATGATTGTGTTACTTCTAAAGTGTACGCATTTACACTGCCAACAGAGATTCAGTGTTATGGTAAGTATCTGTGCTTCTTATTTACTTATTCAGGTGTAAATACATAAACATGTGCATGTATACATAACAGAAGTAGCTACAACATGAACTCAACACACTATATACATGTATACTGGTACACAAATACTAAGAAGTGTGCAGCCAAACTCCTCTTTGAGATTCACGGCTATGCAAGTATCTGCTGCTCTCATTTATTCATGCAGATGTGTATATCTTTGCCTATACCTGGATTCATATACCTAAGTAAATAAATAATGTACATGAATGCATACAGCAATAAACATCTGGAACATGAAGTCATCACCCTACTACATGTACTTTATTGTGTGAATAACAAGGTGTATGTATCCACACTGTTCTCAGAGATTCACTGATATGGTAAGCATCTGTACCCCTCATTTATTCCTACAGGAGTGCATGCTATTAGGCATATGTCAATATACACACCTAAGTATACACACATGCATCAAAATGCATATGTGTGCATAAAACCATGAAAAAACAAGAACATGAATGTGCTACACTAAATACATATATGTTTTTGTGTGAATGCTAAGGTGTATGTATCCACGTGGCTCACAGACCTTCTCATTTATTCATGCAGGTGTGTATATCTTTGCCTATATCTGGATACATATACCTAAGTAAATAAATAATGTACATGAATGCATACAGCAATAAACATCTAAAACATGAAGTCATCGCCCTACTACATGTACTTTATTGTGTGAATAGCAAGGTGTATGCATCCACGCGGCTCACTCTCTAATTTATTCATGCAGGTGTGTATATCTTTACATACATGCTGATTCATACAATTAAGGATACACATAAAAATGTATATGTATGCATAAGACCATAAAGAAGTAGAACATGAGCTCCCTACACTAAATAAATGTACATTATTGTGTGAATACTAACTCAGAGATTTGATATTACAGTAATTATCCCTCCATGTCATTTATTCACACAGGTAAGCATATCTTTAGCTATATGTCAATTCATACACCTAAATATACACATAAGAATGTGTATGTATACAAAAAATCATAAGCAGGTAGAACATGAACTTCCCAGACTAAATACATGTACATTATTGTTTGAATATTAAGGTGCATGCATCCACACTATTCTCAGGGATTGTAAGTATCGGTCAGTCCCATTTATTCACACAGGTGTACATATGCATATACATATACATATGTACAGATCTGATGAAGTGTACTTAAATAAAGAGTTGAATTTTTATCTTTGGTGGTGAGTTCTGCAGTGTTCTATTTCTACAGGTGTACATATCTTTAGCTATATGTCTATGCACTTTTACATATATGTCAATGTATATGCCTAAGTATGCACATAAACATGTATATGTATGCATAAACCCATAAAGAGCAAGAATAGGAAATGAGCACACTAAATGCATGTACCTTGTGGTTCATATACTAAGGTGTATGCATCTACACGCCTCTCTGAGATTCACTGTTAGGTAACTATCTGTGCTTCTCATTCATTCACATAGGTGAGTATATCCTTAGCTATACTTCAAAGGAAGCAACCTAGTATATACATGCAAATGTACATGTATACCTCAAACTATAAATAGCTAGAACATGACCTCACCACACTAAATACACATACAGTCTTCAATGAATAGCAAGGTTTGTATATCCACAATGCACTCAGAGACTCATCGTTATGTTTAGTATCTGTTGCCTCTCATTTTTTTCATACAGGTGTGCATATCTTTACCTGTATATGCATGCACTATGTAATATGCATAATATTTTATATGTGTTCATAAAACCATAAACAGGACATAAACTCACCACACAAAATACGTATTCATTATTGTGTAAATACTAAGGTGCATACATCCCCAGTGTCCTCAGAAATTCACTATTATGATAAGTATCTGTGCCTCTCACTTATTCAATTAGTTTCCATATCTTTCGGTATATGTCAAAGTTTACAACCTCTCAACTCCTTAGCACAAAAAGGACAAAGCCAAACATAATGGGAGGGGGGGGCAAAGCCTCAGAAATAGGGACAATTTTTAAATACTGCTCTTATAAACTTAGAAAGTTGCTAGAATAACAGGTCTTGTGTTACTGTACATTTTCTGAAGGATATGAAGTCTGAAACTCAAATGCTTGTCATTATTCAGTGAAGTCAGTCCTCACTGATTTGCCACAAAAATCCCGAAAATCACAAATTTTATGAGGAACAGACCAAAAATATGAGGCAAAAATCTGGACATTCAGCAACAATCTGGACAGTTGAGAGGTATGCGGCCCAAGTATGTACATAATATATATGTATGCATAAAACCACTGACAGCTAGAACATGAACTCATCCATCTAAATTTATGTACGTTAATGTATGAATACTAAGTTGGATGTACCCACACTGCTCTCAGAGATTCTCTGTTATGGTAAGTATCTGTGCCTTTATTCATACAACTGTGCATATATAGATATCTGTCAATGCATCTTTACGTATATATCAATGCATATACCCAAGTGTCGACATAAAAATGGTAAGTATCTCTGTCTCTCAGTTATTCATACAGGTGTGCATATATTTAGCTATATGTCAATGCATACACCTAAGTATACACATAAAAATGTAATATATGCATAAAACCATAAAGATCCAGAACAGGAGCTCAGAATATCAAATACATGTATGTTGTTTGTATACAAGGGTTTATGCATTAATGGTGCTCTTATAGATCCAGTGTTATGGCAAGAATCTGTGTCTTTTATTTATTCATACACTTGTACACATCCTTAGCTGCATGTCAGTGTGTACACCTAAGTAAACACATAAAAATCTATATATGTGCAGAAAAAGTAACATTTTGAAATGTGTCCCACTACAGTGAGTCCTGAATTGTGGAGGCTGAATGACAGAAGGAACAGACGTACATGTACTAGATCTGAAATGGCGTTTCTCAGAATATTCCATTTTCTCCAAGATATGGCAATCTCAGAGTTAGTACATATAAGTTCGGTGGTATGGGGGGGTTTCCATCCACATGAGGGGGTGCTGGGATCTTGTCCCCCCCGCAAAAAGAACTTTAAAGGAGAAGAGCAATTTTCAAGATTTGCTCTTCTGTGTTTTCAATCTATGTTTTTCAGCTTGTCATCACTTGACATTTTGAGACCTGACATTTCAATAAGAAGCTGTGCAGAAAACCATACAGAAGTAGAACATGAAGTCATCACATGGAATACATGTATGTTATTGCATGAGTACCAAGCTACATGCATCCATGTTGCTCTCGGAAATTCACTGTTACGGAAAGAGTTTGTGTTGTCATTTATTCATGCTGGTGTGCTTATCTTTAACTAGATGTCAATGCATGCCCTCAGTATATAAATATGTAAGCTTAAATCCATAAATAGCTAACACATGAACTCAGGACATTAAATACATCTACATTACTGTTTGAATGGTAAGGTGTATGCATCCAGACTGCTCTCAGAGATTTACTGTTATGGTAAGTATCTGTGCTGCTCACTTATTTGTACTGTTTGCATACCTTTAGCTAAGTGTTGATGCATACACTGTAAGTAAATGCCTAAACTGTATATGTATGCATAAAACCATAAAATACAGCTTAAACATGAACTCACCACACCAAATACACATACATTATTGTGTGATTTCCAGGTTTATGCAGCCATACTGCTCTCATATATTTATTATTATAGTAAGTATCTGTGCTTCATATTTACTGATAAAGCTGTACATATCTATAGTATATGATGATGGGTACTTCTTAGTGTAAATGTATAAAAATGCATATGTAGGTATAAATCCATAAACAACTAGCACATGAATTCATCACACTAAATGCATGCACATTATTAGTTCATAGGAAAGTACTAGGCTAGTTGCCTCTGTGGGCCATTTTAAGCCTAGCCAATTTCCCTTCCAAGGTGAAAATCAAACTCTGAACTTTGTGTCTGTGAGGTAAAACACCTTAACCATTATACCAACCCCCAAATCCCATGTATGAATACTAAGGTGTCTACATCCACACTGAGAGATTAACTGTCCCTCTTAATTTATTTATACAGGTGTGCATATCTTTAGATATATGTCAATCCATACACCTAAGTACCCATGTACACATAAAAACATATAAGTAAGCATAAAACCATAAACAGCTAGAACAAGAACTCATGACACTAAATGTATGAATGTTAATATGTGAATATTAAGGTGCAGGCATCCACAATGTCCTCAGAATTTCACTGTTATGGTAAATATCTATATTATTCACACAGATATCCATATTTTTAACTATATGTCAAAGCATGCACCTTAATATGTATATGTATGTATAAAGCCACCACCACCAAGCTCATGAACTCACCACATTAACTGCATATACATTATTGTGTGAATACTACGGTATACACAGCCACACTGCTCTCAGGGATTCACCGTTATGGAAAGTATTTATAGCTCTCATTTATTCATGCAGGTATGTACATTTAGCTACATGTCAATTAATACACCTTAAGTATATACATAAAATGTATATGTATGCATAAGACCATAAGCAACTCTAACATGAGGTCCCTATGCTAATACATGTATGTTATGTTGTGAATAGTAACATGTATGTATGTTCACTATGCCATACATGTATTGAGTGTAGTGAGCTCATATTCAATGCTAAGGCCCTCTCTGTACTCACATAGGTTTTCTCTGGTTCCCTAATGAAATGTCATCACTCAAAATGCTGAGTGCCAAAAGGTGTCAAAAAACCCAAAACCTAGGGAACAGCAAATCTCGAAACTTGCTCTTCTCCTTAAAATTTATTTTTACTGGAGGGCAAGCCTCCCACACCCCCTAAATATATATGTACCAACTTCAAGACTGCCATACCTCAGAGAAAATGGAATATTCAGGGAAATGGCATCTTTGTATTTCGGGACTCACTCTAGCAGGTCACAACATTTCAAATGGTTACCATTTTCTCCAGGTGCCCTGCTTTTCTACTAAATTCGGATGGTGCAGTAGTGCAGTGGTAGTGTTGTCACCTTGCAGCAAGAGGCTCTCTGGTTTGATTCTCAGCTGGGGTGCCTTCTGTGCAGATTCTGCATGCCCTCCCTGCATTTGTGTGGGTTTCCTCTGGGTGCTCCAGTTTCCTCCCACATTACAAAGACATGTGTCTGGAGCATTTCTCCCCGGGCTTCCTCTGAAAATTGACTCATTCCAAGTCGGACGTTCCCGGTTAACAAATGCTGAATAAATAAATTCCATAGACATGAGGTAGGTGGATTGTTGACTTCTAAAATTTTCTTAAGTGTGTTTGTGTGATATGCTACTGTCTGTTTATTTTTTCTTGCAGCCTTTCTCCTTGGGCCTCCGCTGAAAATGGACCCAGGACCAGTCGGTCGTCAACAAATAAAAATAAAAAAAAAAAAATAAAAAAATAAAAAAAAAGAAGAGGCCTGGTAGTCCACCTCTCCTTACCTAGTAAACTTTGTGGACAGCAGTGGCTGCTTATGAAGTCACTATATGAATTGGCTGGTTTAAAGAGATTGTTGTATAAAAATGATCAAGGTGTGGTTGGTCCTTCTAACCCACAAGACCAAAACTCACTGTTTACAGCATAGCAGCTGAACTGAAGTTTGTATATGGTTTGCACTAAAGTATTAATTGTGGATAAGGGTGAAATTCTATTCTCATGAAACAAAATTCTGTACATTATACTGGTGATTGTATAGTTTGCACCAAAGTATTCATTGTGGTTAAAGCTGAAATTCTGTTTTCATTAAAGGAAATTCTGTAAGTTATACTGATGATTGTTACTGTAATTTTCAGTTAAAACAGTGATTTCATTGTATTGTTGTGGCTTATTGAAGCAGATTAAAAGCAAACATTAAATATACAGTTGTGAATAAAGAAAACTCTAAAAGAAACCACCAACAAGGAGAAATGCATACATACATTTATTACAGAACACACAAAAAAAGTTAAGCATTTTCGGCGATTACTCTCTTTATGGTGCTGCGGTAGCGTTGTCGCCTCATAGTAAGACGCTGTCCGGTTTGATTCTCAGCTAGAGCGTCCTCTGTGTGGAGACATGCGTGAATGGGCATACCTTCATTGAAGGTTGTGCGTCAGACCTGGCAAGTCGGCACGTAAAAATCTACTGCCAATCATTAGCGGACCGGAGTTCTGCTGTGGCGACCCCTAACTGGGAAAAGCCAAAAGACACACACATCTGAACATGTAACATCCTCTACAACTGAACTTCTGAACTTTTAAATGCCTTCCAGCCAAGATTTCCTGTCACATGATACAATTAAGACAACATATAAATAGATATATTTTAGATTGTTCACAGGTTTAGAATATTTTTCATGGATTTTATGGTTCTTTTATTCATGTTTATTTTGGTATAGTCATTTTTGTTCATTTAGGTTTGTATTAACATTTTATTGTGTGTTTTGCAATAAATATATCTATACATTTGTCCTCGTGGTGGTTTCTTCAGAGCTTCATTTATTTTTTCCACTATCTCATGGCTTCCCAATATTTTTGTTCATGAATAAAAAAATACTGGCAAACGAAATAAAAATTTTGTTGAACTTACTACAAAATGCCAAATTCTAAGAAGCTCATTGATTTAATGCAAACTTTTCAAAATGTTGACAGTTGTAACATCAAACCTGCTTGATCAAAAGACCATAATGTTGAAAGCTCAAAAAGCCCAACATCAGAATATCACACAGCTTTCAATGTCCTGATGTTCATAGATTTATTAGGCTAACTGCCCTTGTGCACCATTTTAAGCCTAGCCATTTACCCCATTTGAGAATCAAACCCCATACCTTGTGCCTGTAAGGTAAAATACCTTAACCATTATGCCAACCTCCTAACCCATGTTTGGATTTTTGAGCTTTTGATTTTGTAATATTCTAGTATAGATGCATTTTAACAGTACTTAGTAGAAATTTTAGAATGTTATAGGATTTTCTGGGAGAAATGAAAACAGTGGCCTTTGACATTAATTCATAACAGCGTGCACTTTGTGAATCAAAAACTTATATTCGTTTACCATAAGTTGGCTGGTAAGTTTATAGGGAAAGTTTGCATAAAGTTAATTTTTCCCTGGGAGAAAAATAGCCGTACAGAAAATGACATTTGTTAAATTCCTAGATAACTACGGGGCAAACATAACTAAGACTCAGCCTACAGAAGTAGATAAAAACAACTTGTACTTAATTGAAACTATTATGCCCAAGGACGTAGAGAGGCATATTCTTTGTACTCATCAGCTCCACAGTCTGCTAACCAACATTAAACATAGTTCATAAACTGTCAGTAGCAGCAGATCAGCTTCCCTCCCATGAGCCATAAGGTCATTGAGGATATTAAAATGGCTGCCAAGCAGAAAAAGTGAAAGAAGAACAGAGTTTGTATGTGTTTGTATGTATATAAAACAACAGTATAGGTTGTCTAAGCCCAGTGAAATATAAAAGGTTTTGACAATCTTGTACACTGTAAAAGTATTCAAGATCTATGCAAAATAAAAAATATCTTGTAATTCTTTTCACTCACTCAGGGATTCTTCGACGCACAAATAATAGTTTCAGTGGTCTCGGTTTAAAAAAAAAATGTTACAGTAACTCTGGTGCAATATAAAAAAACAAAACTAAATACAGTCTTTACTCCTATGTCAAACATAAAGATCACCAAGTCTCTCCCCTGGTCAGTTGAGCCTTCTGATTGGTCTCCTCCTGAGATGATATTCTAGTCTTCACTCAAGAATTCATCTAGGCTCCTCTGGAACCCTGACCTCATACTTTTATTCTCACCCTCTTGTATCCCATTTTTTCTTATCTTATGCCATCTTACCTGACTTATTCTTTCTCAGTCTCTCTTAAATACCCCTTGTACAAAATAAGGACTTCTTTAAGGTATAAGAATAATGGTCACTACAGTTTAAGCAGTAAAAAAATCTTAAACAATGACATTATACACACGAAAAAAAAGTTTTACACATTTTCATGGGGAAACCACCATACTATGTTACACTTGCCACCCCCCCAACTTGAAAACACTGAATTCAGGCCCTGTAGATGGTCTGACTGCCTAGAAGAAGCTATCCATCTTATGCTGGTTGATAATAGGTCAATGCCAAATGCTAGTGTGGAAGGCCTGGGAGGATACAGCCCTCATGTATACCTTGCTCTTCCTTAGTTTACTGATTTTTCTGCTGATTTTCCACGTAAAGATATACCTTCAAGAGTATGTAGGGCAACTCACGTTTACACTCTTTCAACAAGTGTTACAAAGCTTTCTGTTTCATGGGTCTACCTGGGACACCTACTTAGTAATATTAGGTAATACTTGCTTAAATCTGTCAATGAGTGGTGTTTCATTCATAGCCTTTTTATATGAATGACCTTCCAGATTAAACCATAGAGTGAGACTGTGATTATGTTCTGATATCTGTGACCTATAAGTGCATTCTTGAAATGTGTATGTTTGAGTTTCTATTGTGATACCTGCCCATGGAACTAGGCAATGTTTCACTTTTCCATAGCCCCTATACTCAGTAACTTTCATATTCGTAAAGCCATGTAGAGCAATCTCTGGTGCATTTTGCAGCCAGAATCTAAGCCTGGCATACCTCTTATCTGTCTAGAACTTCACAGAATGTCTAGATTTCTCTCATATTTTTGGTTTGTTCCTTATAAAATTTGTAATTTTCTTCTAAGTCATTGAGGACTAGATTCAGTGAATAGACTTAATACCCTGCATAAAACACATGTTAAGGCCAAATCTGTTGTTCTAGCAATTTTCTAAGTCTACAAGAACAATACTTAAAATCTGTCCCCAATTTTGGGCCTTTGTCCCCATTAAGTTTGGTTGTGTCCATATTTTTTCTCTTGTGAGGCTGAAAGGTATCCCTAGCCTCTATCTAAGTCTTCTTCCTGAGTTAGTGACTTCAAGTGGAGTTGCAAGTCAAAGTGTAGCCATGGACTTATCTACTGATACTATGCCTTTGGCAGCAGCAGCAGCAAAGACCTTAAGACATCACTCCACTGGAGTTATTATGTAGCTCAGTAGTGTGGTGGACCTCCATCCATGACTATGCCTCAGAACTGGTGCTTCAGTTACAGCCTAACAGATTGTTTAGACTAGTCTTTTTTTTCAAAAACATTTTTATTTTGTTTTCATTATAAACATAAGTAAATGTACATATAACAAATACAATAAAACAATAACAAAACCATTTACAATATTTGCATTCATCCATGATAAACAATCATTTTATCCATGAGAAGTTATCAGTATTTGTTCAAAAGGTTTTCCAATTTTTGCCATGCTATTTTTTATGAGTAATGTTATGAGTTCTATAACAAATGGTTTGCAATTCTTTTTTACAAACAACTTTTGCTAAATGAATAAAATCTTTAAACATCAAATGTTGTTTACTTTTCCAGTTCAAAGTAATAACTTTTCTGGCAATTGCAAGAATTGACCAGAGTAACGGAATCTGAGATTTAGGTATTACATTAAGTATAATAACATTGAATAGGATTAGCGAGAAATATGACAGTTATTAGACCATAAAGCATTTACAAAATATCTGAAGTCTTTCCAGTATTGAACAACATTTCTACATTCAATGAACATATGAACCCAATTGGCCTGTAGTAATTCATCACATTTCCAACATTTACTTTCACTGTTTTTGTGTATAAGATTTATTTTATGTGGAGTATAGAAACTCCTACTCATAAATTTCCATGTATACAATCTCCAATATAATGATGAAGATGTACCATAGATAGAATTCAATAACAACTTTTTTGGATTCATCAGATAATTGTTCTCTATTAATCTTTACATAGTAATTCCAAAAATCTGAGTCAAACTTTAGAGTGCCTTCTCTTAGTATCTTATAGTTAGGTGAGATACCTAATTTTTGATTATCTGCCTTTTCAATACACCTAATAAAAAGCTGAATTAAACAAGGTATAGATTTAGTCTCTAGGTTGATTGATACTCTCATTTTGTTTTCTATAAACTGCCGTAATGAGTGTATAAACAACCAACTGTCTTGACTATTATGAAAACTACATAAAAGAGAGTTCAGTGGTTTAATACTCTTATTTTCAATAAACTTATGCCAGAATATCAAATTATTTTCCTTTAATATTTGCATCGCATTGATGTTGAAAGAACCTAGGCAATCAGGGGAGTATGCTATAGGGAATATAAGAAATAGAAATTGTTTAATGTTATAATTACAATCAATTATATTTTTAAAGTTATTAAATATTTGATTAATGCCATAAGAAAAAATATCAAACTTCTTATTAAATAAACAAAATTCACGTAAAAGCCAATGAACTCTACTTATTCCATATTGTTCCTTAAACTGATTTTCTATAGTTCTGACATCAGTTATATGAATCTCATGTATTGTTTTCCAGCCAGATATATAGGTAGGTGTGATCCAATGTAATATTAAATTAATTATAACTGATTTGGAATAAAGATCTAAGCTAGGGAATGCTAGCCTATTACTGTTCCAAGCTCTAATGTGCCATTTATATGCAATCCTAGGTTTTAAGGGGAACCATAAAAATTTATGTAGTATGGTATATAATTTTTTGAATACGTTTTTGGTAGGGGGTAGTATCAATGACTGTATATAAAACAACATTTTAGTTAAAATTATCATTTTAATTAAAGAGAGCCTATCCTCCATTGTGAAGAACATTTTATTCCATCATTTGATTAGTTCACTAATGATAGTTATTAAATGATTGTAGTTTAGTTTAACAGACTCTTTCTATGTACTCTT
Organism: Protopterus annectens; assembly: GCF_019279795.1. NCBI lineage: Eukaryota > Metazoa > Chordata > Ceratodontiformes > Protopteridae > Protopterus > Protopterus annectens. The sequence continues at coordinate 1,869,752,362 of NC_056731.1, read as the reverse complement.
TATACTGACACCCAAATATTCTAATACATCATTCTCCCAATTAAACAGGCTATTCTGTCTTAGGTTTTTGTTGATCATTTTGTTAATTAGTAATGTTTTGGATTTATTATGATTAAATTTAAGCTCTGAAATTCTTTCATACTTGCTTAAGGTATTTATAACATCATGCAAAGAACCATCAATATCACCCAACTTTAACAACATATCATCAGCAAATAATTGTATCTTAGGACAATAGTTCTTATTAATTTGAAAGCCTTTTCTATTTTGCTTGCTTCTGATATATGTAGCAAAAGGTTCCATTGAAAGAGCAAACAATAATGGTGACAAAGGGCAACCTTGTCTAGTTCCCTTGAGGATTTCTAGTGGTGAGGATAGACATAATCCGATTTTCACATAAGCTTGTGCTCCACTATAAATTTTCATTAATAAATTGACAAAATCTGAGGAGAATTCAAAACCAATCAGAATTTTTTGTAGATAAGACCAATTAATAGAATCAAAAGCCTTTTCTATGTCTACGCTGATAATAGTTGTTTTTTGTATTTGCATGTTATGTCTATTAATGATAGTAATTTAATAACATTATCTTGCACTTTTCTATGAAGAATGAACCCTGTCTGATCATTATGTATTGGATAAGGTAATATTTTCTTTATCCTATTAGCTAATATTGTCATGAAAATTTTATAATCAGTGTTTAGTAATGGACTTGGCCTATATGAATCACAAGATTTGGGGTCCGTACCTTATTTTAATATGGGGGATATAATTGAATATTTCCATGATGGAGTGTTATACATTTTTGCTTAACCACAGTAAAGGCACACATCATTTTTCTTTATTATATATTTAGGAAAAATCTTATATAGTTCAGGAATTATTCCATCCAGTCCTGGATCTTTATTATATTTTAAATTTTGTATTTGCTTTTTCACTACTGTTAGTGTTATTTGTTTATTTAATATGTTATTTTGTTGCATCGATACCTTAGTAGTTATATTTTCTTGAATAAAAGTATTTATTACATTATCTGTCTCCAAAAGTGGTGTGTTATTATTTATATCTTTGTAGTAGTTTATGAGCACTTCTAATATGCCCATTAAGTTAGATGTACTCTTAACTGAACCATCACTTTTATATTTAATCTCATTAATAAGATTTTGCTTGGGCAGCTACAGTGGTGCAGCAGTCAGCATTACTGCCTCACAGCAAGAGGTTCCCTGGTTCGATCCTCAGCTGGGGTGCCTTCTGTGCGGAGTCTGCATGTCCTCCCTGTGGTCGCATGGGTTTCCTCCGGGTGCTCTGGTTTACTCCCACATCCCAAAGACATGCTGTAGGTGGATTGGACACACTAAATTGGCCTTAGTCATGAGTGTGTGTGTGTGCCTTCTGTGGAAGGTCAGGCACCAGGCTGGCAACTCAACACCATAAAACTCCACTGCCAATCATGAGCGGACGGTGATCTGCTGTGGCGACCCCTAACTGGGAAAAGCCGAAAGAAGAAGAAGATTGTTTATTTTTTTATCTTACCACTATTTTACGTAGATATTTGGGATTTACAGCATAAGACTGCAATTTCAATTTTTCTAGGTTTACGGCTATCTTATGATTCAGAACTTCTAAGTATTTTTGATTTAACTTAGTCATTTCATTATGTGCTGCTTTGTTATTTGGTTTTGCGTCCATTTTTATCTTGTCTATGTTTTTTTGTAAGTCTAAAAGTTCTTTGTCCCACTCTCTCCTTTTTTTAAGGTACCAAGATTTTATTCTACCATATATATAAACTTTAAAGGTGTCCCATAGTATAGTATTAGTCACTTCACCATTATCATTTGTTTCCATAAACATGTCTATTTCTTTCATTATACATTCCTAAAGTCATTTATTTAACTTAGTTATGTAAGCAGGAATTCTTTGTAGAAATCTTAAGTCATCTGTATGTGTAGTTAATGTAAAGTTTATAGCATTATGGTCCAAAAGTGGACAAGTCAGTATAGATACATCAGTTATTTTAGAGTATATATTATTTGATACAAAGACCTTATCAATGTTTGTGTACCAAACCGATATGAATAGTAAGTACAGAGTAAGGAATAATGTTCTCTTAGACCATATATATCTTTAAGTTTCATCTGGTTTGTAAAGTCATTTAAATTCTTGGCTTGAGATGTTAGTTTTATTTTACCATTTTTCGAAGTATCATTGCCTGATAATAAGCAGTTAATATCACCTGGTGCTATAATTTCCCCTTTTGCATTTAAAGAAATCAGGTCCAGATATTTGTCAATATATTTAGTACTCAGTCCTGGTATCCAGTATGTATTAATCAAAGTATAATACTTCCTATTGATTTCCATAATAACCATGCTTAGCATTCCATCTTTATCTGAAACTGTATCTATAATTCTTGGCATAGTATAAGTATTTTTCCATAGAATAAGAGTGCCCTGTCTCTTAGTCTTAAAACATGAATCAGCCAGAATGGCATAGCCATTGAATAAGTATTTTTGTAGATCTTTTTTAATAGATGGGTTTCCTGTAAAAAAAAATGATCTGGGCTTTATGCATTTTGATATATTTAAGCAAACCAGCTCTTTTGACATTATTGTTCAAACTATTAATATTTGATGATAAACATTTATAAGCCATTGGCTATAATGTGTATGTTATTACTAACTGAAAGACCTTTCTTCCATGTTGACTTGAAATCTACTGAAAACCCACTTATCATGGATGCATAACGTGTATTAAGCACTACTTTCAAAAACCCAAAACTATTTACAAACACATACATGAAACATAAAGTTTCTGGTTTAGTTAAAAACTTAACTAAACCATCCATCCACCACCTCTCCAATAACAAACAACAAAATTATCCATCTCTGCTTAGAATATAGTATAAAAACAAAAAAGAAAAGCATTATGAAAGCAGCTTAAGAAATCTGAATCCATGAAATATACATTAGAATGAGTGTCCAATATTTCTGAAGCTATATGAATATGTCACATATGATAATAGCACCTCTAATACGTAGCTATGTCAGAAATACGGATACACTAGACAATCTCGATGTACTGAAATGTTGAAATTCAGTACGTCGAGACTGAATAGTGGAAAGTGCAGTTAATCGAAACGACACTATGTTGAATCCACAAATGTCGAATCTGCCGCTATTGTGATGTCGCGTTCGTGATGTGTGGTGCGGTTTGTGGAATTATCTGGGGTTTCAGGTAAGTGCTGTGTGTTTGAGGATAATGGGTAGGGATTTTAGTGTGTGTTAGTGTGTGCGGTGGTGTTTGTTGTGTGTTTGTGTGTTTAGTGTGACCTCGGAGTTAGAATATATAAGTAGAGGTGTGTGGGGGTGCAGGGGGACTTGCCCACCTGCTTATAGATAGGTTAAGTGTGTTTGTTTATTTTGTTATGTTTATTTAGTTAGGTAGGTGTATCTTTGTGTGTGATTATGTCCTGGTTTGTGTGTGTGTGTGTGTGTGTGTGTGTGTGTGTGTGTGTGTGTGTGTGTGTGTGTGTGTGTGTGTGAATGGTCGCAATTGCACTGTTCGTTATTGTGGGTTTTCGTGTATGTGGTTTTTCGACTATTCAGTCTTGAAATACTGAAATTCGACATTTCAGTATTTCGAGATTGTATAGTGAATCCCAGAAATACACATCAGATCAAAGTATGTATAAACAGAAGCTGAATGTTAAGAAGATTGTCATTATTTCCAAGACTTTTCAAGAAACATCAGATAATGTAATCATTTTGTTGGTCATCTATCTAACATTTTTCATGAGGGGGAGACAGAGAGAAAAAAAAGGGGGCCTCACAACCCTCTGTTTAGTTACTAAAGGTTTAGTTATATAACATAAGTCTGATGTTAATATGCATAATGAGTTTTCTAATGCAGCTCCTAGTTCACTTCATGTCATTTAGTTACTAATAGTGTAATTGAATCTGCAGAATGTATGCATCTATAAGAGAACATAGGCATTTTCAAAGGAGTTAAACACTTTTATCAGAACTAATTATTTACCATTTAAAGTATCTAGTGAAGGATAACATAATTTCAAGAGAAAATAATTTTAAGTACAACCATTTAACAAGTTCAAAAGGTCAAATGATGTCATCGCTATTGATTCCTCAAGCCGCAGTTTCGTAAAGGTGTTAAAAAGTATTTAAATAGGCTCATGCACAACAGAAGTTGTCTCTAATGAAGAAAAAAACATTTTCGGCAGGAAATTCAGATCTTGAAACTTTTAGAGTTTACAGAAAGAAAGGAAAACACTCAAGCTGCCTTGTCAGTGCATGCCATGAATCTCCACAATAAGAACAGTCACAGAGACCACCAGTTTCCTCACAAAACATTAACATCATGAAAAAATTAACCCCTTCATATAAAACAGATATTTAGAAGTAACAACAGCTGCCTCAAATCAGAAATCATATTATAACATTTCAATTATTTACCCACCAGTTAACCAGGCCAGAGAGAGAGAGAAAAAAATGGGAAACTAGTATATATATATATATATATATATATATATATATAGAGAGAGAGAGAGAGAGATAAAACTTATATTTAGCTATCTATAAAGCACCATTAATGTACTGTATTATGTTTAAATGTATCTAAACAAAGAGTCTAAAACATCTAGTTAGAAACACTAATTAGAAACACGCTGTTAGCCCACCACTGACCCACTAGAAAAAATGCACTTTGGTATTGTCAAATTATACTATTACTGAAGAATTAGAAGACACACATCATTTGTAGATTTTTAAAAGGGAAAAGTATGTAAAGTATTGATAATGGGGAAAGAGAGAAAAGGAACATTGGTAACAAAAAAGAATAGGAAGAAAGAGAGAGAGAATGTTATTTAAATACTTAGTACTTTATGTAATTAGAAGAAGTAGATATAGAAAGGAAAAGAGAAAGTTAATAATAAAAATGATTCACATTACCTTACAGCATAGAGACTTTCCAGAATTAAATATATTATGATTCATAAAACAAAGCATTTAAAATTAGAAGGAATTTTTCATTTGTCCTTTAGTTTCTTAGTTTTGGTTGCTCCTTCCATCACAGACAGCCATTTTTTTGTTGCCTGTCTCTTCAAACTCTGGGATGACCATTCCATTTCTTCTATGTCCGACAGTATTTTCTTCTTTTGGATAAATTCTACTGCTTGTTGTAGGGAATCAAAGATCTTCACTCCTTCTGGTAAGGTGATTTTTATTCTTGTGGGAAAAATAATTTGAGCTTTAATATTGTCTTTTTTCAAGGCCTTAATTAGAGGAACACGCTCCTTTCTTCTGGATATGACTGTAGAGGTGTAGTCATTGTTAAAACAAATAACTTTTTCACCCATCTTGATAGGGGAATTAGTCCAAGCTGATTTCAGCACTAAGTCCTTGTCTTGCAAGGAAAGAAATCTAACTATTATAGACCTGGAGTTAGATGAACTCAGAGATGAAGCTGGATTTGCCAGGGACTGATGAGCCCTCTCAATTCCAAAAGAGAGGGATTCAAGCATGTTTAGTGCTGATGAAAACCACTTATTGATGAACTGAATCATGTTAGCACCCTCATCTTTCTCAGGAATTCCATATATTCTTATGTTATTCCTCCTTGATCTACTTTCAAGGTATTCTAGTTTCGCAGTCAGACTGGTGTTTTGTTTCAGAAGAAATTCATTGTGATGTTGATTTTCTGTCACTTTACTATCTAGGTCAGTTACTGTTTCCTCTAAGGCAAGAATCTGTTCAGATAGTTTTTTTACTATTCCATTTAGACGTTCCATTTGTTTACTGCATTCTTGTTTGATAATATCCGTTTTGTTTTCATATTTGTCCATTTTTAGTGACAGTTCTTGGATGTTTGTTATTATAAGATGTAGTTCTTTCTTCGCTGCACTCTCCTGGTGAGGGTTCTTCACGTTGCTCATGCTTTAGTGACAGTTCTTGGTTGTTTGTTATTATAAGATGTAGTTCTTTCTTCACTGCACTCTCCTGATGTGGGTTCTTCACGTTGCTCATGTTTTTAGTGACAGTTCTTGGATGTTTGTTATTATAAGATGTAGTTCTTTCTTCACTGCACTCTCCTGGTGTGGGTTCTTCACGTTGCTCATGTTTTAGTGACAGTTCTTGGTTGTTTGTTATTATAAGATGTAGTTCTTTCTTCACTGCACTCTCCTGGTGTGGGTTCTTCACGTTGCTCATGTTTTAGTGACAGTTCTTGGATGTTTGTTATTATAAGATGTAGTTCTTTCTTCACTGCACTCTCCTGGTGTGGGTTCTTCACGTTGCTCATGTTTTAGTGACAGTTCTTGGATGTTTGTTATAATAAGATGCAGTTCTTTCTTCACTGCACTCTCCTGGTGTGTGTTCTTCACGTTGCTCATGTTTTTAGTGACAGTTCTTGGATGTTTGTTATTATAAGATATAGTTCTTTCTTCACTGCACTCTCCTGGTGTGGGTTCTTCACGTTGCTCATGTTTTTAGTGACAGTTCTTGGATGTTTGTTATTATAAGATGTAGTTCTTTCTTCACTGCACTCTCCTGGTGTGGGTTCTTCACGTTGCTCATGTTTTTAGTGACAGTTCTTGGATGTTTGTTATTATAAGATGTAGTTCTTTCTTCACTGCACTCTCCTGGTGTGTGTTCTTCATGTTGCTCATGCTTTAGTGACAGTTCTTGGTTGTTTGTTATTATAAGATGTAGTTCTTTCTTCACTGCACTCTCCTGGTGTGGGTTCTTCACGTTGCTCATGTTTTTAGTGACAGTTCTTGGATGTTGGTTGTTATAAGATGTAGTTCTTTCTTCACTGCACTCTCCTGGTGTGGGTTCTTCACGTTGCTCATGCTTTTAGTGACAGTTCTTGGATGTTTGTTATTATAAGATGTAGTTCTTTCTTCACTGCACTCTCCTGGTGTGGGTTCTTCATGTTGCTCATGCTTTAGTGACAGTTCTTGGATGTTTGTTATTATAAGATGCAGTTCTTTCTTCACTGCACTCTCCTGGTGTGGGTTCTTCACGTTGCTCATGCTTTAGTGACAGTTCTTGGATGTTTGTTATTATAAGATGTAGTTCTTTCTTCACTGCACTCTCCTGGTGTGGGTTCTTCACGTTGCTCATGCTTTTAGTGACAGTTCTTGGATGTTTGTTATTATAAGATGTAGTTCTTTCTTCACTGCACTCTCCTGGTGTGGGTTCCTTGAGTTGCTCATGTTTTTAGTGACAGTTCTTGGATGTTTGTTATTATAAGATGTAGTTCTTTCTTCACTGCACTCTCCTGGTGTGGGTTCTTCACGTTGCTCATGTTTTTAGTGACAGTTCTTGGATGTTTGTTATTATAAGATGTAGCTCTTTCTTCACTGCACTCTCCTGGTGTGGGTTCTTCACGTTGCTCATGTTTTTAGTGACAGTTCTTGGATGTTTGTTATTATAAGATGTAGTTCTTTCTTCACTGCACTCTCCTGGTGTGGGTTCTTCACGTTGCTCATGTTTTTAGTGACAGTTCTTGGATGTTTGTTATTATCAGATGTAGTTCTTTCTTCACTGCACTCTCCTGGTGTGGGTTCTTCACGTTGCTCATGTTTTTAGTGACAGGTCTTGGATGTTTGTTATTATAAGATGTAGTTCTTTCTTCACTGCACTCTCCTGGTGTGGGTTCTTCACGTTGCTCATGTTTTTAGTGACAGTTCTTGGATGTTTGTTATTATAAGATGTAGTTCTTTCTTCACTGCACTCTCCTGGTGTGGGTTCTTCACGTTGCTCATGTTTTTAGTGACAGGTCTTGGATGTTTGTTATTATAAGATGTAGTTCTTTCTTCACTGCACTCTCCTGGTGTGGGTTCTTCACGTTGCTCATGTTTTTAGTGACAGTTCTTGGATGTTTGTTATTATAAGATGTAGCTCTTTCTTCACTGCACTCTCCTGGTGTGGGTTCTTCACGTTGCTCATGTTTTTAGTGACAGTTCTTGGATGTTTGTTATTATAAGATGCAGTTCTTTCTTCACTGCACTCTCCTGGTGTGGGTTCTTCACGTTGCTCATGTTTTTAGTGACAGTTCTTGGATGTTTGTTATTATAAGATGTAGTTCTTTCTTCACTGCACTCTCCTGGTGTGGGTTCTTCATGTTGCTCATGTTTTTAGTGACAGTTCTTGGATGTTTGTTATTATAAGATGTAGTTCTTTCTTCACTGCACTCTCCTGGTGTGGGTTCTTCACGTTGCTCATGTTTTTAGTGACAGTTCTTGGATGTTTGTTATTATAAGATGTAATTCTTTCTTCACTGCACTCTCCTGGTGTGGGTTCTTCACGTTGCTCATGTTTTTAGTGACAGTTCTTGGATGTTTGTTATTATAAGATGTAGTTCTTTCTTCACTGCACTCTCCTGGTGTGGGTTCTTCGCGTTGCTCATGTTTTTAGTGACAGTTCTTGGATGTTTGTTATTATAAGATGTAGTTCTTTCTTCACTGCACTCTCCTGGTGTGGGTTCTTCATGTTGCTCATGTTTTTAGTGACAGTTCTTGGATGTTTGTTATTATAAGATGTAGTTCTTTCTTCACTGCACTCTCCTGGTGTGGGTTCTTCACGTTGCTCATGTTTTTAGTGACAGTTCTTGGATGTTTGTTATTATAAGATGTAGTTCTTTCTTCACTGCACTCTCCTGGTGTGGGTTCTTCACGTTGCTCATGTTTTTAGTGACAGTTCTTGGATGTTTGTTATTATAAGATGTAGTTCTTTCTTCACTGCACTCTCCTGGTGTGGGTTCTTCACGTTGCTCATGTTTTTAGTGACAGTTCTTGGATGTTTGTTATTATAAGATGTAGTTCTTTCTTCACTGCACTCTCCTGGTGTGGGTTCTTCACGTTGCTCATGTTTTTAGTGACAGTTCTTGGATGTTTGTTATTATAAGATGTAGTTCTTTCTTCACTGCACTCTCCTGGTGTGGGTTCTTCACGTTGCTCATGTTTTAGTGACAGTTCTTGGATGTTTGTTATTATAAGATGTAGTTCTTTCTTCACTGCACTCTCCTGGTGTGGGTTCTTCACGTTGCTCATGTTTTAGTGACAGTTCTTGGATGTTTGTTATTATAAGATGTAGTTCTTTCTTCACTGCACTCTCCTGGTGTGGGTTCTTCACGTTGCTCATGTTTTTAGTGACAGTTCTTGGATGTTTGTTATTATAAGATGTAGTTCTTTCTTCACTGCACTCTCCTGGTGTGGGTTCTTCACGTTGCTCATGTTTTTAGTGACAGTTCTTGGATGTTTGTTATTATAAGATGTAGTTCTTTCTTCACTGCACTCTCCTGGTGTGGGTTCTTCACGTTGCTCATGTTTTTAGTGACAGTTCTTGGATGTTTGTTATTATAAGATGTAGTTCTTTCTTCACTGCACTCTCCTGGTGTGGGTTCTTCACGTTGCTCATGTTTTAGTGACAGTTCTTGGATGTTTGTTATTATAAGATGTAGTTCTTTCTTCACTGCACTCTCCTGGTGTGGGTTCTTCACGTTGCTCATGTTTTTAGTGACAGTTCTTGGATGTTTGTTATTATAAGATGTAGTTCTTTCTTCACTGCACTCTCCTGGTGTGGGTTCTTCACGTTGCTCATGTTTTTAGTGACAGTTCTTGGATGTTTGTTATTATAAGATGTAGTTCTTTCTTCACTGCACTCTCCTGGTGTGGGTTCTTCACGTTGCTCATGTTTTTAGTGACAGTTCTTGGATGTTTGTTATTATAAGATGTAGTTCTTTCTTCACTGCACTCTCCTGGTGTGGGTTCTTCACGTTGCTCATGTTTTTAGTGACAGTTCTTGGATGTTTGTTATTATAAGATGTAGTTCTTTCTTCACTGCACTCTCCTGGTGTGGGTTCTTCACGTTGCTCATGTTTTTAGTGACAGTTCTTGGATGTTTGTTATTATAAGATGTAGTTCTTTCTTCACTGCACTCTCCTGGTGTGGGTTCTTCACGTTGCTCATGTTTTAGTGACAGTTCTTGGATGTTTGTTATTATAAGATGTAGTTCTTTCTTCACTGCACTCTCCTGGTGTGGGTTCTTCACGTTGCTCATGTTTTTAGTGACAGTTCTTGGATGTTTGTTATTATAAGATGTAGTTCTTTCTTCACTGCACTCTCCTGGTGTGGGTTCTTCACGTTGCTCATGTTTTTAGTGACAGTTCTTGGATGTTTGTTATTATAAGATGTAGTTCTTTCTTCACTGCACTCTCCTGGTGTGGGTTCTTCACGTTGCTCATGTTTTTAGTGACAGTTCTTGGATGTTTGTTATTATAAGATGTAGTTCTTTCTTCACTGCACTCTCCTGGTGTGGGTTCTTCACGTTGCTCATGTTTTTAGTGACAGTTCTTGGATGTTTGTTATTATAAGATGTAGTTCTTTCTTCACTGCACTCTCCTGGTGTGGGTTCTTCACGTTGCTCATGTTTTTAGTGACAGTTCTTGGATGTTTGTTATTATAAGATGTAGTTCTTTCTTCACTGCACTCTCCTGGTGTGGGTTCTTCACGTTGCTCATGTTTTTAGTGACAGTTCTTGGATGTTTGTTATTATAAGATGTAGTTCTTTCTTCACTGCACTCTCCTGGTGTGGGTTCTTCACGTTGCTCATGTTTTTAGTGACAGTTCTTGGATGTTTGTTATTATAAGATGTAGTTCTTTCTTCACTGCACTCTCCTGGTGTGGGTTCTTCACGTTGCTCATGTTTTTAGTGACAGTTCTTGGATGTTTGTTATTATAAGATGTAGTTCTTTCTTCACTGCACTCTCCTGGTGTGGGTTCTTCACGTTGCTCATGTTTTTAGTGACAGTTCTTGGATGTTTGTTATTATAAGATGTAGTTCTTTCTTCACTGCACTCTCCTGGTGTGGGTTCTTCACGTTGCTCATGTTTTAGTGACAGTTCTTGGATGTTTGTTATTATAAGATGTAGTTCTTTCTTCACTGCACTCTCCTGGTGTGGGTTCTTCACGTTGCTCATGTTTTTAGTGACAGTTCTTGGATGTTTGTTATTATAAGATGTAGTTCTTTCTTCACTGCACTCTCCTGGTGTGGGTTCTTCACGTTGCTCATGTTTTTAGTGACAGTTCTTGGATGTTTGTTATTATAAGATGTAGTTCTTTCTTCACTGCACTCTCCTGGTGTGGGTTCTTCACGTTGCTCATGTTTTAGTGACAGTTCTTGGATGTTTGTTATTATAAGATGTAGTTCTTTCTTCACTGCACTCTCCTGGTGTGGGTTCTTCACGTTGCTCATGTTTTAGTGACAGTTCTTGGATGTTTGTTATTATAAGATGTAGTTCTTTCTTCACTGCACTCTCCTGGTGTGGGTTCTTCACGTTGCTCATGTTTTAGTGACAGTTCTTGGATGTTTGTTATTATAAGATGTAGTTCTTTCTTCACTGCACTCTCCTGGTGTGGGTTCTTCACGTTGCTCATGTTTTTAGTGACAGTTCTTGGATGTTTGTTATTATAAGATGTAGTTCTTTCTTCACTGCACTCTCCTGGTGTGGGTTCTTCACGTTGCTCATGTTTTTAGTGACAGTTCTTGGATGTTTGTTATTATAAGATGTAGTTCTTTCTTCACTGCACTCTCCTGGTGTGGGTTCTTCACGTTGCTCATGTTTTTAGTGACAGTTCTTGGATGTTTGTTATTATAAGATGTAGTTCTTTCTTCACTGCACTCTCCTGGTGTGGGTTCTTCACGTTGCTCATGTTTTTAGTGACAGTTCTTGGATGTTTGTTATTATAAGATGTAGTTCTTTCTTCACTGCACTCTCCTGGTGTGGGTTCTTCACGTTGCTCATGTTTTTAGTGACAGTTCTTGGATGTTTGTTATTATAAGATGTAGTTCTTTCTTCACTGCACTCTCCTGGTGTGGGTTCTTCACGTTGCTCATGTTTTTAGTGACAGTTCTTGGATGTTTGTTATTATAAGATGTAGTTCTTTCTTCACTGCACTCTCCTGGTGTGGGTTCTTCACGTTGCTCATGTTTTTAGTGACAGTTCTTGGATGTTTGTTATTATAAGATGTAGTTCTTTCTTCACTGCACTCTCCTGGTGTGGGTTCTTCACGTTGCTCATGTTTTTAGTGACAGTTCTTGGATGTTTGTTATTATAAGATGTAGTTCTTTCTTCACTGCACTCTCCTGGTGTGGGTTCTTCACGTTGCTCATGTTTTAGTGACAGTTCTTGGATGTTTGTTATTATAAGATGTAGTTCTTTCTTCACTGCACTCTCCTGGTGTGGGTTCTTCACGTTGCTCATGTTTTTAGTGACAGTTCTTGGATGTTTGTTATTATAAGATGTAGTTCTTTCTTCACTGCACTCTCCTGGTGTGGGTTCTTCACGTTGCTCATGTTTTTAGTGACAGTTCTTGGATGTTTGTTATTATAAGATGTAGTTCTTTCTTCACTGCACTCTCCTGGTGTGGGTTCTTCACGTTGCTCATGTTTTAGTGACAGTTCTTGGATGTTTGTTATTATAAGATGTAGTTCTTTCTTCACTGCACTCTCCTGGTGTGGGTTCTTCACGTTGCTCATGTTTTTAGTGACAGTTCTTGGATGTTTGTTATTATAAGATGTAGTTCTTTCTTCACTGCACTCTCCTGGTGTGGGTTCTTCACGTTGCTCATGTTTTAGTGACAGTTCTTGGATGTTTGTTATTATAAGATGTAGTTCTTTCTTCACTGCACTCTCCTGGTGTGGGTTCTTCACGTTGCTCATGTTTTTAGTGACAGTTCTTGGATGTTTGTTATTATAAGATGTAGTTCTTTCTTCACTGCACTCTCCTGGTGTGGGTTCTTCACGTTGCTCATGTTTTAGTGACAGTTCTTGGATGTTTGTTATTATAAGATGTAGTTCTTTCTTCACTGCACTCTCCTGGTGTGGGTTCTTCACGTTGCTCATGTTTTTAGTGACAGTTCTTGGATGTTTGTTATTATAAGATGTAGTTCTTTCTTCACTGCACTCTCCTGGTGTGGGTTCTTCACGTTGCTCATGTTTTTAGTGACAGTTCTTGGATGTTTGTTATTATAAGATGTAGTTCTTTCTTCACTGCACTCTCCTGGTGTGGGTTCTTCACGTTGCTCATGTTTTAGTGACAGTTCTTGGATGTTTGTTATTATAAGATGTAGTTCTTTCTTCACTGCACTCTCCTGGTGTGGGTTCTTCACGTTGCTCATGTTTTTAGTGACAGTTCTTGGATGTTTGTTATTATAAGATGTAGTTCTTTCTTCACTGCACTCTCCTGGTGTGGGTTCTTCACGTTGCTCATGTTTTAGTGACAGTTCTTGGATGTTTGTTATTATAAGATGTAGTTCTTTCTTCACTGCACTCTCCTGGTGTGGGTTCTTCACGTTGCTCATGTTTTTAGTGACAGTTCTTGGATGTTTGTTATTATAAGATGTAGTTCTTTCTTCACTGCACTCTCCTGGTGTGGGTTCTTCACGTTGCTCATGTTTTTAGTGACAGTTCTTGGATGTTTGTTATTATAAGATGTAGTTCTTTCTTCACTGCACTCTCCTGGTGTGGGTTCTTCACGTTGCTCATGTTTTTAGTGACAGTTCTTGGATGTTTGTTATTATAAGATGTAGTTCTTTCTTCACTGCACTCTCCTGGTGTGGGTTCTTCACGTTGCTCATGTTTTTAGTGACAGTTCTTGGATGTTTGTTATTATAAGATGTAGTTCTTTCTTCACTGCACTCTCCTGGTGTGGGTTCTTCGAGTTGCTCATGTTGAGATCTCCAGTAGAAAACTTCTTGACAGGAATAATTAAAAAATTCTCTTGACTATGTATTAATTTTTAGAAAATAATGAAGTGCCTCTGTTAATCTAACTTTTGGTATACTTTTAGTTAGATTTTTCTAAAAATGAAAGTATATTTCCTGTCAGGATATTAAAATCTAAGCAGATTTCTGCTGCTATCAGACGGGTCTATATTAGATCAGCAAATGCTTAAAAAAGCGAATGCTGATTGATCAAACTTATTTAAGTGAATGTTTAAAATATCGAAGCAACAGAAACCCACATTTTTTCCTAGGGAGAGAATTTGGTTGTCCGTTTCTGTTGCTTCGGTATTTTCAGTGCTGTGGTGGAAAGTTACGGGTCGGATTCAGGTAAGTGTGCGATTGTGTGGATGTGAGTGTTAGGGTGGGTTAGGTGAGTCAGGGTTAGGGCACGGGTTAGGTATGTGTGCGATTGTGTGGATGTGAAGGTTAGGGCGGGTTAGGTGAGTTAGGGTTAGGGAGCGGGTGAGGTCAGTGTGCGATAGTGACGGACCTTAAGGTTAGGGTTTGGGTTAAGGTAAGTGGATAGTTAGTGGTGTGTGTATAGTTTAGTGTTGAGTTAGGTGTCAGATTTTAGGTGTGTGTGTGTGGATTGCTGTTTGTTTGGTGTGCTTGTGTTGTGTGTATGTGTTTTGGATCAGCGATTTTTTTCCCTAGGAAAAAAATCGCTGATCTGACAGTTCAAGATTGCAAGCTTTCGTTTACATAAGTTCAATCAATCAGCGTTCACGTTTTTAAGCATTCGCTGATCTAATATAGACCCTATCAGACTGGCATCATGGCCATGCTCCTCATTTGGACTAGTCTTGAAGGTACTACAAGACTACAGGACTATCTCTAGATTTTGGAGCAACTTAACTGCTGCACACAGTCTTTCTCAGCACCACAGACCACAAATACAAAAGCAGAATAAAAAAACAGGTTTTTGACATTTTCTTAGGAAATTTTCCCTCCTTGCAGCAACAAGTTTGGGATTTCAGGAAATTTGTAATACCTGAACGTAATGCCCACTGCATCTGCCATTGCCTCCTCCCTCCTGAACTACTCTCAGAACCCATCTGTCTGATGCAATCTGTTGCCACAGAGGAAGATTAAGAACCATTTTTTGGGGACAGTTATGAAGGGGAAGAGACAGGGCAGGAGAAAAGGGAGGAAGAATGCTGACATAGTCATTCTGAGGTGAAGGCCCATTTCTTTTTCTGAATGGATCCCTGATTCTGTTGGACCCCTACCACCATTTCTTTTTCAATCCCTGTTTGCTGGAAGCTTGTTGAGGTTGCTTGTTTTGATTTTTGAAAAAAAGAACTGGGGGGTTTGGAAGATTTAGAAAAAGGGGGCTGAAAAATCTGATAAGTTCTTTGGATCAAGTTTGCCTCTTTTATATACCTGTTTGAGTACTTCAGTAGCAGCTGAATGAGCAAACAAAACCTCCTTATCCAAAAGAAGAATTCAACAACTCAGATTTTACTTCTTCAGAAAACTTCTGATTATGTATCCAGGCAAAACATCTCATCAGAGTATCAGTAACTGCATCCCCAGACACAAAACATCTCATCAGAGTAGCAGTAGCTGCAGCCCCGGACATAGGGTCAGCACAATCATAAACACTAACTGTTTAGACACTTGAGAAAGAGTAGCAATAATAAGCCTCAGAAAGGACTTACCTTCTGAAGGCAATGTGATAGAAAAGTTCCTCAAACTGTCCATACAGATTAACAAGTACTTCAGCATGTCAGCCCTCTGGTAGTTCAGGATTCTGAGGGCTAGAGATGAAGAAGAGAAATTCTCTTATTAAACTTGTCAAAGGGCTTCCTATCTTTGTCTGAAGGCAAAGGATTAATACTGACTGGAACTTCATTAACAGCTGGTGAACAAATAGAAATAATTTCTGGGTCAGACCCGAGGCACAAATGCCTGCTAGATTGTGGAACTTTATAAAGTCTATCTGGTGTTTTAGGGATTGAAGGTTAACTGCCAGGATTCTTACAGGCAGAATCAAAAACATCCTCCAAAACTGGCATAATATGAGGAATAGGTGTAGGATTTGGCATTTCCATTAGTAACATATCATTCTATCTCCTTAAGGAGGGGGAATGTCAATTTGTTCACACAAAAATACATTATCCATCTTAGGTATAGTTTGAGAAAAAGAAAAATCCTCTGTAGGAGAAACTTAAGAAACACTCTCCTCAGGATCAGAGTCGGGTGTGAAGAAACTACAGAAAAAGCCATGTCCCTGTCATATCACAATAATGTGATAAAACATACATCCTCAGGATTCATGACATTATGAATAATATTTAAATTTCCCAGCTGTTTCACATGATTCAAAGCCTACAATAAACCCTTAGTTCAAGAAAGTAATTCATCTTTGCTAACAGACGTCTTTAGATGAACTATGTCTAATCTTTTTCTTCTTTTCCTAGGAACAACCCTAGAAGGAGACTGTCTGAAGGATGTCACTTCACAGAAAACAGATCTCTTACCCCTGGAAGAACTTCTCATAGACACTCCCATACCCCAAGATGATGCTTCTTCCATACCCAGTATGAACAATGGAACAGCCACAGAGGATGTGGATAAACCCCTGGTCCATCATAATGGATAGGATGGCATCAGAAGGTCAAGTGAAAAACAGTGAGTGGCCTGAGGAACATGCTGTGGTAACTACAGAGTTCATACCAACAGATGAGGTGTAGACGGAGCCTGCAATACAGGCAATGACTATTTTGTTTTGTTTTTGTTTATTTTTTTCTTTTTAGGTACAGCAGGAGGAAGACGTGCAGGACTGGTAAATTTATCCATGTTCCTGTCAAGAGAGAAGCCTTTCTGCCAGTACATACACTTTTACCGGCCTATAAAGTGCCACAAATATCACAAAATTAAAGGCACAACCAGAACACTTTAATCTCCCACAATTCAGAAATCCCTTTTCACAGACAGAGTCACTGAATTAAGTACAAATGCGGGTAAGTTGTAATGAAGTGTACACAAGCACAAAAATAAACTTGTAATCCCTTAAAACATTACATCCCTTCAATCTAAAAATAAAGTATAGAAGCAGAATTTAGAATTTTTTTCTCACAAAAAGTGCCCTAAACATGGCTAATTACTTCTAGCAACTAAAAGTAACTCATCTGATAAGACATTTCCACTAATATGTCAAAACAGTAAACTGCCAGTATTCTTAAAAAGACCTAGTCCCAGTTTCTTGTCAAAAATAGAAAACATATATCATTTGTGTGTGCAAGGATCTCCCAAAGGGGACTTATCTGCCAAGAATGGAAGATTGGAGCCAGCCGTCAATCCTGTGAAGCTCTGAGGTACTCTCTTGAGGGTGTCAAGAAAGTATTGAATAAATTGCACTTAGGCTGCTGTTTTCTCCCAGTGGATCTTGTAACACAGTAGACTAGGTGCATGTGCAGAGGGGAGACAAAGACTTTTAAAGCCTGGCTGTCCATTAAACCCATATAGCTATACAGGCCACTGCAACAGTGAGAATGATGAACATCCATTATGCTGTCCATGCAACAGTATCCTTTAGAACTGCTTTCTATGTTCTGCATTTTATAACTACATTTATCATGTTTTATAAAAGCATTACTGAATTTCTTTTTAACTGTTTTGCTTATTTCTACATATCCAAGCATATGTTGTTGAAGAAAGTGAAATACAGATGTCATGACTGTTTTCTGCAACCATCTCTGCATAGTTTAAAAACTGTATCCTAGTTATGCTATCAGTCTTTGCAGCTGGTACTATGCAACTGGGCATATCCTATGTATCACATAATGAAAAGGACCATGTACAAATGAGCTACTCCCATTCGGTGAAAGAAACCAATATTCTCTTGTTAATAACTTTCCATATAATCATGATTATTATGACTTTTAATACAGCTTTTATTGTTTATAAGATACTATTTATTTTATATTACAATACAGGAAACACTGAATTCAGTTAGAGTTGGAAGCAGGTGGTGTTTTTCCACTGTCTCCCACTTTTTCCCAGTCTTACTGGTCTGGGATTTTGATTTTACTTTCATCTTAGCATTTGCATTTATTTATTCATTTATTTATTTAATCTATCTGTCTATCTAGCTATCTCTATTTATTTTGCTTCTTTGGTTCACTGCTTCAGCTTTCACAAAGTGGGTTTCCTGTACCGCTTTATTTTTAATGACTAAAGCATTTAATGCACTTAATTTAAACTACAAATGTAATGTACAAGACTATTTGCTAAACGACAACATTAAAATAAGCTAATGGAACTATTTCTTAAAGCTATTTACATCTGCAAAAGTATACAGCATTTTGAATAAAGAAAAAAAAAGAAGAAAAAGAAAAATTTGTAACTAAAAAAAAACAGCAAATATCAATGTTAGGATTGCAGATTGTGCAGTTGCCTGTCTGTGCTAACTGCAGCATTGATAGGTAAATACTTTACAATGTACACACCCAGCACTGATTAGAGTTTATGTATATAGTTGCTTATTATGTTGTTCCCTTCAAGCTCAGCCATCTGCTTTCCTACCCTCTTCCCCACACATGCACACCTATAAGTGGTGGTGTTTAAGACAGATATTTTACCCTGCTATGTGGCACCGAAAATACGCAAAAAGAAAAATGTCTTTTTCAAATACTTTCAAAAGTACCATTTTTGAAATGGCTTCTAGCATCAATGTCAGTTTTTATACTAGCTCTGTGATCAGTTAAGCAGGACTGTAGTTAGAAATTTCCATTTTATAATCATAATATTATTCCATTATCCCATTCTTACCTAGTATTTAAAGATGTACACATTTCTCTCCATAAGCGTAAGGTGTGTGCATTTCATTTTAACTGCTGCTTTTGCAGACTTTAAAAAACTCTGTTGAAAACAGATATAATGTAGTTCCAGTCACTGTGACTCATAAGGATTCTGTGAGAAATTCAGAAAAAAATGGACTTGGATGTATAGAATATGATTGCCTACACAATAACAGCCAATAACCAGACTGTACTGTCCTGTAGGTACGTACACTAACACATAAAGTGCACCGCAATTTGAAATAAACATATTATTCACTACAGTTATCTGTTTTATTCCCCAACTTCTAGGACCTGGAAGAAGAAAACTGAGACAAACAGGTGCTGAACGCTTTCATTCTTTAATAGATATAAGAACTTCATCAGAAAAAACAAGGAATGAAATAAAGCCTTGTTGTGACTCTCTTTAAAAAACAACAGCCAATAAGCTTCATGTATAAGCAATGCAGCAAAATAAAATAATACAGTCACCAACGATAAACAGATGTGTAATGTAGTAGATAGAGTTGACCTGTACCATCGCAAAGCACATTTAATATTCAAGTTTTCATTAATGCCTGGAGAAGCTTCAGCATTCAGAAGCAGCTACTATTTTAATTCTTGCACTTCTAAAAGAGTTTCACTGTCACCTAAAAATCAATCACGTTGTTCCAGTACAATAAACTTAAAAGTTTGAAATCCATTAGAAATACCCATTTAATAAGCAAGTGAGGAGACACACTCCTGCAGCACAGCAACTGCCCTAAACTGTAAACAGATGGCTTATTATCTGAGAAATAAAATAGAAATTAAATGCTTACATGTGTTGTCCGAATTGAAATAGGACAGTTTGCAAAGACTTTTAAAGGGAGAAGGGGATAAACTTTCAAATAAGAATACAAACTGACTACAACAGAAAATTTAGGTTCCTGAATTATTACTTGGGGAAAGTATAGAGAAATTAAGGTCATTTCAAGCCAAGGTAGGATAACATATCACAGATAAAATAAACTGCCCATATAACTATCTGGTAGTGGTTTTAACTGGAAATTAACCTATTTGTATACTCAAGCAAAATAAACATGTTTCAGGCATGCATTACTTATGTTAGAGGCACTTTCTCACATACCCTCCCCCACTTCCCATCTGTAAACCCAAGGAGACTTCCCGAGAGCCTTTTTGGAATTCTCCATTTATAAATAGCACTGTGTTAGTGTGACTGAGTTATAAGATTACATGGTTAACAGAAATGTTATTCTGTGCTTTTATTGTAGGCCTGATAATGTGCTTCTGGTTTTGACTCAAGACAGCTACATAAAAACATTAATTTTTATACAGAACGCAAGACTTTTTCTGGGACGGGTTTTAAGAATGGAGGAGGTGGTGACCACTCGTACAGCTGCTGCTAAACTACTGAAAAAGACTTTTCTCGAAGCACTGATCTCAAACGACTTTGAAAAACTGGACTACCTTCTGTGCAACACAAAGCTTGATGTGGATACAGTGTTTGAGGTACCAGATGAAAACAGAATTCTAGCCTCCTACAAAAAAGGTACAACAGAAATTCGTGGATCCAAATAATATTCTAGTCTCTTATAAAAATAACAAGGCAGGCAGGAAAAGAAACAACACAAGATTTCAGTTTTGCTACCATTATACTGAGTACCATATAGTATTCTGATTTTTTATTTGGTTTTGTTCTATGATAGTTTTCAATATGACAGCTGATGTTTTAATGTCTATACGTGTCCTGCACATCTTCCACGGTGGCACTGAATGTAACGTCACATTCAACAGGGTCCCAATGATGGTGATGTCAAAGGGTGAGGCATAACTTGAAATATCAGCTGTCAAGCAGAGTGTTATCTCAAACAATACACATGTAATTTCTACTAATCAATCTTTCAATTAACCACAAGGAAAACAGAAAACGATTTTCATTATGGAAGACCATATCTGCATGCTTTTAAAGTTAGCATTGTTTTAATCCTGTAATTAATGTTGCTGCCTTGCAACTCTTGTCTCTGTAGTTCAGTTCCTGGCTAGATGCTTTCAGCAGGATTGTTCATACAGACCCTATGCCCATGTGGGTTTTCACTGGGTGTTTCCTCCCATATCCCAAATTCATGCTGTTAAGTAAAATGGTGAACCTCCTCATTTCTTTACAGATGCATGAAATGTACAAATGACTGTATACTAAACAAGTTGCAATGGACCAGTATTACATATAGGACTGGTTTACTGCCTTACACCCACTGCATACCAGGATAAACTCTGAGAACCCACAGCCCTGTATAGGATTAGGCAGGTGTTAAAAAATGTATAACAATGAAATATACTTCCTTTCAGTTGTTGTTGTCTTTCGGCTTTTCCCGGTTAGGGGTCGCCACAGCAGAACTCCAGTCCGCTACTGATTGGCAGTAGATTTTCATGAACGCCGAGGTGCCAGCTCGACGTTCAACCTTCAACTAAGGCACGCCCATTTACGCATGTCTTTTGAATGCCCACCCAACTGCGGGGAGGACATGCAGACTCCACACAGAAGGCACTCCCCGCACTCCAGCCGAGAATCGAACCTCTTGCTGTGAGGCAACAATGCTACCACTGCACCACCGTGGAAGTCACTATCCAGGAAGAATGGCAACAATGTATCCAACAATCTCTGCTCAGTAGGGGTATAGTAAGCAGTGAGCTGTATTTCTACTAAGACAATGGGCAAATTGTACATCAATACCCTGACTGGAGAATGAGCTTTCTCCAGCAACTTATCAAGCCACCGTGGAGCTTGGATTGAGGAAACGGAATGGCCACCATAATTTTTCACTCGCCAAGCAGCATTTTTGCTGTTTAGCGAGTGTAAAATATTTAATAAAAGACAAAAAGGTACGTGTGTGTCTATGTTTATGTCTATGTGTGTGTATGTGTGCATGTCAGTGAGAGTGAGTGAGCCATTATTTTACACTTGCTAAGCAGCGCTTTTGCTGTTTAGCGAGTGTAAAATAAAAAGAGAGAAAAAAAGAAAATGCAGTGTGTGTGTGAGAGTGCATGCATGTATGTAAGTAAGAAAGAGAGTGCGATCATGTGCGTCTGTTTCTGTCTGCATGTGTGTGTGAATGGGTGCACGAAAGCAGAGAGACTGTGTGTGTGTGTGTGTGTGTGTGTGTGTGTGTGTGTGTGTGTGTGTGTGTGTGTGTGTGTGTGTGTGTGTGTGTGTGTGTGTGTGTGTGTGTGTGTGTGTGTGTGTGTGTGTGTGTGTGTGTGTGTGTGTGTGTGTGTGTGTGTGTGTGTGAGAGAGAGAGAGAGAGACAGACAGAAAGATAGAGACAGGTGGATGGAGAGAGTGAGAGAGAAAGTGAGAGTGATGTGTGAGTGAATGCATGTATGTAAGCAGAGGAGACTGCCTATCAGAGAGATGGAGAGAGAGTGAGACGCAATGTGTGTATGAAAGCAACTGGAGACTGTGACAGATTGAGAAAGAGAGTGAATGTGTGTATGAAAGCAGTGGAGACTGTGTGTGTGTGTGTGTGTGTGTGTGTGTGTGTGTGTGTGTGTGTGTGTGTGTGTGTGTGTGTGTGTGTGTGTGTGTGTGTGTATGTATATATATATATATATATATATATATATATATATATATCTATGTGTGTGTGTGTGTGTGTGTGTGTGTGTGTGTGTGTGTGTGTGTGTGTGTGTGTGTGTGTGAAAGTAGAAGAGACTGTGCATGTGTGTATGGGAGACAGAATGGGCTGTATGTAAAATTGTGTTTCATTTGCTTCATTTTTTTAACTACTGTATTATTTTTTATATATATTTGATGTAAAATGTTTCCTCCAACACCATTAACATATACTACAGCAAGTTTGAAACAGTAGGTGGAGAAACTATTTTACATTAAAATATATAAAAAAAATAATATAGTACTTAAAAAAATAAATAAGCAAATAAAACACAACAATTTTACAGCAAGCACATTGTCTAAGTGCAATAATCCCCTCCAGGGTGTGTGTTAATGTATAATTAATGCCCTTACAGGGGTGAAGAGGCCCTCTGCCTGTGGTGTAGGGCCTCATAACACCCCCGGTTGAGCGTTAATTACACATTAACGCACACCCTGTCAGGCATTATTGCTTGCTTAGATGAAATGCACTCAAGAATAACTTCTGTAGAAAATGCAGAAGCTGGTCACGTTGAGGAAACAGTGCTATGCCCAGAGCATTTAGGTTCCAAAGTGAACATACACAAATTTCCCCTGGTTAGCAGAAGACCTGAAATCTTCATATCCTTACAGGATATCCACTAGAGAAAATAATTTGAAAAGTGCAGCTCTGTGCTACCTAGGCAGAGGCAGCTGTACTGGGTGAAGAGTTAACAGCTAAATTATAGGTACATCAGCCATCATGTTTAACTGTTGTAATGGTCGCATGAACTACCTAATGTATTTTCTCACTTCCTTCCACAAGAGACATAGTTCTGTTGGGTGAGACTGAGTGACAAAAGCAAAGTGCATGGGATTGGGGCTACAGCCAGACAGAACAAATCTAGAAGAAAAAAAATAGGATTTTGTTTTCATTGTTCTACCACTACTGCGGCTTATTGTTGAGAAAAGTATGTTGCTGCGACAATAGAGAGGCACTGAAATGGAGTTTCAGATTTGTTAATGAGAGGCAAACTCAGTAATTATTTATCCATACAGTTTCTTTGCTACAAAGTGGTGCAAAGACTTCTGCTCTCCTTGTGCCATGCTACAACGTAACACAGACTCTTCCATTGTACTTAGGCCATGCTACAACGTAACACAGACTCCTCCATTGTACTTAGGACATGCTACAACGTAACACAGACTCCTCCATTGTACTTAGGACATGCTACAATGTAACACAGACTCTTCCATTGTACTTAGGCCATGCTAGAATGTAACACAGACGCTTCCATTGTACTTAGGACATGCTACAACATAACACAGACACTTCCATTGTACTTAGGCCATGCTACAACGTAACACAGACTCCTCCATTGTACTTAGGACATGCTACAACATAACACAGACTCTTCTATTGTACTTAGGACATGCTACAATGTAACACAGACTCTTCCATTGTACTTAGGCCATGCTACAATGTAACACAGACTTCCATTGTACTTAGGCCATGCTACAAGGTAACACAGACTCTTTCATTTTACTTAGGCCATGCTACAAGGTAACACAGAAACTTCCATTTTACTTAGGCCATGCTACAACGTAACACAGACTCCTCCATTATACTTAGGACATGCTACAATGTAACACAGACTCTTCCATTGTACTTAGACCATGCTACAACGTAACACAGACTCTTCCATTCTACTTAGGCCATACTACAAGGTAACACAGACTCTTCCATTCCACTTAGACCATGCTACAAGGTAACACAGAGACTTCCATTCCACTTAGACCACGCTACAAGGTAACACAGAACCTTCCATTCTACTTAGGCCATGCTACAACGTAACACAGACTCTTCCATTCTACTTACGCCATGCTACAAGGTAACATAGGGACTTCCATTGTACTTAGGCCATGCTACAAGGTAACACAGACTCTTCCATTTTACTTAGGCCATGCTACAAGGTAACACAGACTCTTCCATTTTACTTAGGCCATGCTACAAGGTAACACAGACTCTTCCATTTTACTTAGGCCATGCTACAAGGTAACACAGACTCTTCCATTTTAGTTAGGCCATGCTACAAGGTAACACACACTCTTCCATTGTACTTAGGCCATGCTACAAGGTAACACAGAAACGTCCATTTTACTTAGGCCATGCTACAAGGTAACACAGAAACTTCCATTCTACTTAGCCCATGCTACAATGTAACACAGACTCTTCCATTCTACTTACACCATGCTACAAGGTAACATAGGGACTTCCATTGTACTTAGGCCATGCTACAAGGTAACACAGACTCTTCCATTTTACTTAGGCCATGCTACAAGGTAACACAGACTCTTCCATTTTACTTAGGCCATGCTACAAGGTAACACAGAAACTTCCATTCTACTTAGGCCATGCTACAACGTAACACAGAAACTTCCATTCTACTTAGGCCATCCTACAAGGTAGCAAAGACACTTCCATTCTACTTAGGCCATGCTACAAGGTAACATAGGGACTCCCATTGTACTTAGGACATGCTACAAGGTAACACAGATCCTCCCATTCTACTTAGGCCATGCTACAAGGTAACAAGGGGACTTCCATTGTACTTAGGCCATGCTACAAGGTAACACAGAGACGTCTATTCTACTTAGGCCATGCTACAAGGTAACACATAGACGTCTGTTCTACTTGGGCCATGCTACAAGGTAACACAGAGACGTCTGTTCTCCTTTAGCCATGCTACAAGATAACACCTAGAGTTCCATTCCACTTATACTATGCTAAAAGGTAACACAGACACTTTCATTCCACTTAGCCCATGCTACAAGGTAACACAGAGACTTCCATTCCACTTAGACCATGCTACAAGGTAACATGGAGAAGTCCATTCTCCTTGGGCTATGCTACAAGGTAACACAGAGACTTCCATTCCACTTACGGCATCTTGCAAGGTAACACTGAGAATTCTATTCTCCTTTGGCCATGCTACAAGATAACACCTAGAGTTCCATTTCACTTATACTATGCTCCAAGGTAACACAGACACTTCCATTCCACTTAGCCCATGTTACAAGGTAACACAGAGACTTCCATTCCATTTAGACCATGCTACAAGGTAACACAGAGACTTCCATTCTACTTAGGCCATGCTACAAGGTAACACAGGGACTTCCATTCCACTTAGCCCATGCTACAATGTAGCACAGAGACTTCCATTCTTTTTTGGCCATGTTACAATGTAACATGGAGAAGTCCATTCTCCTTGGGCAATGCTACAAGGTAGCACAGAGACTTCCATTCTCCTTATGCCATGTTACAATGTAACACTGACAATTCTGTTCTCATTTGGTGATGCTACAAGATAATACCCAGAGTTCCAGTCTCCTTATACTATACTACAAGGTAAAACAGAGACTTCTATTTTCCTTAGACCATGGTGCAGGGTAACACAATACTTCCATTCTCCTTAGGCCTTGCTACAAGGTAACACAAGCACTTTTCTTCTCATTAGGCCAGGTACAGCCCATCTATGTTTGTGTGCTGTTAGCAGCCAGCCTGAATTTATAGTTCTTACTAGGTCTACAGCACTGCAGTTTGTTGCAGGAGAAACAAAGGTAAAGGATGTCAGGTGAACTCAATCATTCTGAGTTTATAAGTTATATATCCGCTAGAGAAGAATCACATGACTGCTTTTAGTGGCATAAATATAGTGTAAACAAGAGGTGAATGTTAAACACAGAAAATGTACAATGTATCTAAATGTATTGGTGTACATTCTTCAAAGACTTGACTATATGTGTGTGTATATGTCTGTCTGTGTGACTTGTTTATGTTTGCAAATGTGTGTGACTTGGTTGTGTGTGTGTGTGTGTGTGTGTGTGTGTGTGTGTGTGTGTGTGTGTGTGTGTGTGCGCGTGCCTGTGTCTCTCTATTTGCCTGGCTGTGTGACTATGTTTGCATCTGTTAGTGATTTGGTTATATGTGGCTGTGCTTGTGTGTGCATGTGTGTGTGTGTGTGTGTGTGTGTGTGTGTGTGTGTGTGTGTGTGTGTGTGTGTGTGTGTGTGTGTGTGTGTGTGTGTGTGTGTGTGTGTGTGTGTGTGTGTGTGTGTGAAAGTAGAAGAGACTGTGCATGTGTGTATGGGAGACAGAATGGACTGTATGTAAAATTGTGCTTCATTTGCTTCATTTTTTTAACTATTGTATTATTTTTTATATATATTTGATGTAAAATATTTCCTCCAACACCATTAACATATACTACAGCAAGTCTGAAACAGTAGGTGGAGGAACTATTTTACATTAAAATATATATAAAAAAATAATATAGTACTTAAAAAAATAAATAAGCAAATAAAACAACAATTTTACAACAAGCACATTGTTTAAGTGCAATAATGCCCTCCAGGGCGTGTGTTAATGTATAATTAATGCCCTTCCAGGGGTAAAGAGGCCCTCTGCCTGTGGTGTAGGGCCTCATAACACCCCCGGTTGAGCGTTAATTACACATTAACACAAACCCTGTCAGGCATTATTGCTTGCTTAGATGAAATGCACTCAAGAATAACTTCTGTAGAAAATGCAGAAGCTGGTCACATTGAGGAAACAGTGCTATGCCCAGGGCATTTAGGTTCCAAAGTGAACATACCCAAATTTCATCTGGTTAGCAGAAGACCTGAAATCTTCATATCCTTACAGGATATCCTCTAGAGAAAATAATTTGAAAAGTGCAGCTCTGTGCTACCTAGGCAGAGGCAGCTGTACTGGGTGAAGAGTTAACAGCTAAATTATAGGTACATCAGCCATCATGTTTAACTGTTGTAATGGTCGCATGAACTACCTAATGTATTTTCTCACTTCCTTCCAAAAGAGACGTAGTTCTGTTGGTTGAGACTGAGTGACAAAAGCAAAGTGCATGGGATTGGGGCTACAGCCAGACAGAACAAATCTAGAAGAAAAAAAATAGGATTTTGTTTTCATTGTTCTAGCACTACTGTGGCTTAGTGTTGAGAAAAGTATGTGGCTGCGACAATAGAGAGGCACTGAAATGGAGTTTCAGATTTGGTAATGAGAGGCAAACTCAGTAATTATTTATCCATACAGTTTCTTTGCTACAAAGTGGTGCAAAGACTTCTGCTCTCCTTGTGCCATGCTACAACGTAACACAGACTCTTTCATTGTACTTAGGCCATGCTACAATGTAACACAGACTCCTCCATTGTACTTAGCACATGCTACAATGTAACACAGACTATTCCATTGTACTTAGGCCATGCTACAACGTAACACAGACTCCTCCATTGTACTTAGGACATGCTACAATGTAACACAGACTCTTCCGTTGTACTTAGGCCATGCTAGAACGTAACACAGACTCCTCCATTGTACTTAGGACATGCTACAACATAACACAGACTCTTCCATTGTACTTAGGCCATGCTACAATGTAACACAGACTCCTCTATTGTACTTAGGACATGCTACAACATAACACAGACTCTTCTATTGTACTTAGGACATGCTACAATGTAACACAGACTCTTCCATTGTACTTAGGCCATGCTACAATGTAACACAGACTCTTCCATTCTACTTAGGCCATGCTACAACGTAACACAGACTCTTCCATTGCACTTAGGCCATGCTACAAGGTAACACAGACTCTTCCATTTTATTAGGCCATGCTACAAGGTAACACAGAAACTTCCATTTTACTTAGGCCATGCTACAATGTAACACAGACTCCTCCATTGTACTTAGGACATGCTACAACATAACACAGACTCTTCCATTGTACTTAGACCATGCTACAATGTAACACAGACTCTTCCATTCTACTTAGGCCATGCTACAACGTAACACAGACTCTTCCATTCCACTTAGACCATGCTACAAGGTAACACAGAGACTTCCATTTCACTTAGACCACGCTACAAGGTAACACAGAAACTTCCATTCTACTTAGGCCATGCTACAATGTAACACAGACTCTTCCATTCTACTTACGCCATGCTACAAGGTAACATAGGGACTTCCATTGTACTTAGGACATGCTACAAGGTAACACAGACTCTTCCATTTTACTTACGCCATGCTACAAGGTAACACAGACTCTTCCATTTTACTTAGGCCATGCTACAAGGTAACACAGACTCTTCCATTTTGCTTAGGCCATGCTACAACATAACACAAACACTTCCATTCTACTTACACCACGCTACAAGTTAACATAGGGACTTCCATTGTACTTAGGACATGCTACAAGGTAACACAGACTCTTCCATTTTAGTTAGGCCATGCTACAAGGTAACACAGATTCTTACATTGTACTTAGGCCATGCTACAAGGTAACACAGACTCTTCCATTCTACTTAGGCCATGCTACAAGGTAACACAGACTCTTCCATTTTACTTAGGCCATGCTACAAGGTAACACACACTCTTCCATTGTACTTAGGCCATGCTACAAGGTAACACAGAAACTTCCATTTTACTTAGGCCATGCTACAAGGTAACACAGAAACTTCCATTCTACTTAGGCCATGCTACAACGTAACACAGACTCTTCCATTTTACTTAGGCCATGCTGCAAGTTAACACAGAAACTTCCATTCTACTTAGGCCATGCTACAAGGTAACAGAAACTTCCATTCTACTTAGGCCATGCTACAATGTAACACAGACTCTTCCATTTTACTTAGGCCATGCTACAAGGTAACACAGACTCTTCCATTTTACTTAGGCCATGCTACAACGTAACACAGACTCTTCCATTTTACTTAGGCCATGCTACAAGGTAACACAGACTCTTCCATTTTACTTAGGCCATGCTACAATGTAACACAGACTCTTCCATTTTACTTAGGCCATGCTACAAGGTAACAAAGAAACTTCCATTCTACTTAGGCCATCCTACAAGGTAGCAAAGACACTTCCATTCTACTTACGCCATGCTACAAGGTAACATAGGGACTTCCATTGTACTTAGGACATGCTACAAGGTAACACAGACCCTCCCGTTCTACTTAGGCCATGCTACAAGGTAACACAAGGACTTCCATTGTACTTAGGCCATGCTACAAGGTAACACAGAGACTTCTATTCTACTTAGGCCATGCTACAAGGTAACACAGGGACGTCTGTTCTACTTGGGCCATGCTACCAGGTAACACAGAGATGTCTGTTCTTCTTTGGCCATGCTACAAGATAACACCTAGAGTTCCATTCCACTTATACTATGCTAAAAGGTAACACAGACACTTCCATTCCACTTAGCCCATGCTACAAGGTAACACAGAGACTTCCATTCCACTTAGACCATGCTACAAGGTAACACAGGCACTTCCATTCTAGTTAGGCCATGTTACAAGGTAACACAGAGAAGTCCATTCTCCTTGTGCTATGCTACAAGGTAACACAGAGACTTCCATTCCACTTGGCATCTTGCAAGGTAACACTGAGAATTCTATTCTCCTTTGGCCATGCTACAAGATAACACCAAGAGTTCCATTTCACTTATACTATGCTCCAAGGTAACACAGAGACTTCCATTCCACTTAGCCCATGCTACAAGGTAACACAGAGACTTCCATTCAATTTAGACCACGCTACAAGGTAACACAGAGACTTCCATTCTACTTAGGCCATGCTACAAGGTAACACAGGGACTTCCATTCCACTTAGCCCATGCTACAATGTAGCACAGAGACTTCCATTCTTTTTAGGCCATGTTACAGTGTAACATGGAGAAGTCCATTCTCCTTGGGCAATGCTACAAGGTAGCACAGAGACTTCCATTCTCCTTATGCCATGTTACAATGTAACACTGACAATTCTGTTCTTATTTGGTGATGCTACAAGATAATACCCAGAGTTCCAGTCTCCTTATACTATACTACAAGGTAAAATAGAGACTTCTATTTTCCTTAGACCATGGTGCAGGGTAACACAATACTTCCATTCTCCTTAGGCCTTGCTACAAGGTAACACAAGCACTTTTCTTCTCATTAGGCCAAGTACAGCCCATCTATGTTTGTGTGCTGTTAGCAGCCAGCCTGAATTACAGTACTTACTAGGTCTACAGCACTGCAGTTTGTTGCAGGATAAACAAAGGTATAGGATGTCAGGTGAACTCAGTCATTCTGAGTTTATAAGTTATATATCCGCTAGAGAAGAATCACATGACTGCTTTTAGTGGCACAAATATAGTGTAAACAAGAGGTGAGTGTTAAACACAGAAAATGTAAAATGTATCTAAATGTATTGGTGTACATTCTTCAAAGACTTGACTATATGTGTGTGTATATGTCTGTCTGTGTGACTTGTTTATGTTTGCAAATGTGTGTAACTTGGTTATGTATGTGTGTGTGTGTGTGTGTGTGTGTGTGTGTGTGTGTGTGTGTGTGTGTGTGTGTGTCTCTCTATTTGCCTGGCTGTGTGACTATGTTTGCATCTGTTAGTGATTTGGTTATATGTGGATAAAACACTGATGTTGTTAGACAGTAAATTGCTAATTTTGAATTACAATACTGCACTTTCTGATGAAGTTATTATCCAGTTCTTGCTGTGGATCATACCTCTCAATCTCTTTCTCAAGAAATCTGGACAAAGCCTAAAATAATGGGGGGACAAAGTCCCAAAAATAGGGAAAAAAGTGACTGAGGAGATGGTGCAGATTGAATTGTTAGCTATTAGCCACTTGGCACCTTATTTAAACATTTTAAATGTGAGCCATTAAATAGCTCATTTAAGTATTTTAGCTGTAGGCCCTCAAACAGAAACATAATGATGGTGTGTTTAATTTCTAAAGTATTCCTAGTCAATGCTCCCATCAAGCCTTGCATGACCAAACACATGCAGCATCACTGCTGCACACATCCAACATACAGCTACAAACACATTGTACATAACAGCCATTATGCATGACATCTGTGAGCTGTTAGCAAATTATTAACATTATCAATGTGATTCTGCTTTCCTAAGCACCTTCCATGCTTTCTTATAGGTCATCAAGGCCAAAGTGCATTCCCCGTTGTTTGCTGCAACACCGCATCCTCACTATTTTTGCAACTGTGGTCATTGTAGAAGTATAGAAGAAAATAGTATGCCCACTGGAAGGTAAACCTTTTTGGCAGGGAGCTTTCTGTGCAAATTCTGGCTGTCTTCCCTATGTCTGCATGGATTTTGGAGAGGAGCTTTGGTTTCTTTCCATATCCCAAGTCCATGCCTAAATTGAATCATCAGTTCTCCAAAGTGTGTGTGTGTGTGTGTGTGTGTGTGTGTGTGTGTGTGTGTGTGTGTGTGTGTGTGTGTGTGTGTGTGTGTGTCTGTCTATGTCTGTGCATGTGTGTGTGTGTCTGTCTGTCTATGTCTGTGCATGTGTGTGTGTGTGTGTCTGTCTATGTCTGTGCATGTATATGTGTGTGTGTGAGTTTGTCTCTCTATGTCTGTGTATCTGTGTGTGCATGTGTGTGTGTGTGTCTGTGTGTATGTGTGTGTGTGTGTGTGTGTGTGTGTGTGTGTGTGTGTGTGTGTGTGTGTGTGTGTGTGTCTGTCTATGTCTGTGCATGTGTGTGTGTGTGTGTGTGTGTGTGTGTGTGTGTGTGTGTGTGTGTGAGTTTGTCTCTCTATGTCTGTGTATCTGTGTGTGTATGTGTGTGTGTGTGTGTGTGTGTGTGTGTGTGTGTGTGTGTGTGTGTCTGTCTATGTCTGTGTATCTGTGTGTGTGTGTGTGCGCGAGCGCATGTGTGTGTGAGTCTGTCCATCTGTATGTCTGTGTGTGTCAGTACATGTGTGTATCATATGATAACTGGCATGCTGTCTGGGAATAGGTTGTCTCCCTTGTAACCACTGAGTGCCAGGATAGGCTTCTGCTCTACAGCAACCTTCAACCAGATTAAGTTGGGATTACAGAATGAATGAATAAGTGAACTTGTTTAGATTTTTTAAGTGGATGTAATTGAATTTACTTTATTTATTTGTTAACCATGGTAAGTAATCTAGTCCTTCTTGGTATTCTTTTTTTTTTCAGCCATGAATCAGGCCAAAAGGGCAAATACAAAAATACTGTGTGTGTGTGTGTGTGTGTGTGTGTGTGTGTGTGTGTATATATATATATATATATATATATATATATATATATATATATATATATATTTTATTTTATATATCTTTATTTATTTTATTTTACATTTGTTGACTGGGATAATCTGACTGGATACATGTCTGTTTTCAGCAGAGGCCTGGGGAAGAAAGCTCCAAGGCAGAACATACAGTCTTCTTCTTTTGGCTTTTCCCAGTTAAGGGTCGCCACAATGGATTACCTATCTGCTCATGACTGGCAGTGGAGTTGTACGGTGTCAAGTCTCCAGCCCACTGCCCAACCTTCCGCAGAAGGCATACACACACACACACACACACACACACACACACACACACACACACACACACACACACACACACACACACACACACACACACACATGCCTAGGGCCAATTTAGAGTGTCTAATCCACCTAGAGCATGTCTTTGGGATGTGGGAGGAAACAGGAGCTCCTGGAGGAAACCCACGCGACCACAGGGAGGACTTGCAGACTCCGCACAGAAGGCACCCCAGCTGAGGATCTAACCGGAGAACCTCTTGTTGTGAGGTGGCAACACTAATCGCTGCACCACCGCGGCCACCCCCAAGGTAGAACATACAGTAAAAATAACAAAATGATTACAGGTTACACACAGTTTACAGGCTCCAGTTGAGCAAGCAGGTAATATAATCATATATTTTTAAAACAGTGTTGACAAATTGACTATACACTATCTATGAATGAATGAAGAGTTTACTGTGGCAAATCTAGCAGTATGTTTTTGAAACTGAGAGGAAAACCTGAGTAATCCAAACACAAATTTAGTACTGAAGAAGCTCCTGGCTTGGAAACCGCTATACCTTTTCAGTAAGTTTGTTCTTCTCCATCTTCACAATAAACGTTCTGAGCACTTATTTCAGTGCTGGCATTCTTTTGTAAGATCACTATTTGTGCTGGGTTTGGTATTTGAATTATTCTGATTTTTTTCTGTGCACACAATGATTCAAGCGTGCCTTACACTGGATTTTGCTAGGAAACCTGAATGCCCACAGTAAACCCACACTTGAAGTGACTGCTGAGTTACATTACTGACGCCCCTCCTCAGATTCTCACAGAGTGAAACATTTAGAGGAAGCATAACTCTAATCTGCTTTGTTGCTGTTACTGTTGGAGATTTACATGAGCTGTCTAGGGCCAGAAACTATACTTCATTTCTGAGTGAAAATCATGGTATAATGAAACGGAGCACTTTGTTTTTCCCAGACTTCTAGTTTAAGAGCTATTTAAGAATGGGTAATTTTGATGTTAACACATGATTTTCAGATTTTAGCCAAGATTCTTTTTTGTATGGAAACTTTTATCAATCAGTATACAACAATCACATATATATATCAGGGCAGCAATACTCTAGCATATTTTTATCTAGTGGCCAAATTAAGAATATGATTTCACCACAGCATTTTGTATAACTGAAATTAGGGTAGGACAGATAAAGACCAACCATCTTGTACTCTCATATAGGCACTGGATCATCCCCCAAACTACCAGACTGTTATCTAAAAGTAAGATAAAGATCAAATGGAAGATTATTGTATGCATGTCAGAAAACAAAAATATTCCATGTCAATGAGGGATCCATCTTAGAGCAGTATTAACCTTGAGTGCTATTGGTGAGAGCACAGTTCTTGGCATAATTCACAGCTGATTAGAACAGATCTCATAAGGAATCATACCCACCACTGCTGCTTTCTGTTACATGCTAGTAAAAAAAAACAAAACTATGTCAGAGCTAAGTACACTGATAACATCCTTTGTTCAGCCTTCTGTAATTTAATAGTAAGCAATATACTAAAAATGATGATGCTGACAAGGAAAGTCCATTACTTGCCAAATGATAGTCATGTGGCCTTCACTAGCCCACATGTTAAAAAGATTATAGAATAACTAACCCACTTACAATAAATAAAAATAATAAAACTACAAAATGGCAACTGAAAATCCGTTAGAACATAGCTCCTGGTGCCACAGCACAAAGCCTACAAGGGAGGGGTGTTCAATTAACAGGCCACTGGAGGGATTTTCCCTTAACAGGCCACTGGAAGGGTTTTCCATTAACAAGCTACTGAAGGGGTTTTCCATAAACAGGATACTGAAAGAGTTTTCCATTAACAGGCCACTGAAGGGGTTTTCCATTAACAGACCACTGAAGGGGTTTTCCATTAACAGGCTACTGAAGGGGTTTTCCATAAACAGGATACTGAAAGAGTTTTCCATTAACAGGCCACTGAAGGGGTTTTCCATTAACAGGCCACTGAAAGAGTTTTCCATTAACAGGCCACTGAAGGGGTTTTCCATTAACAGGCCACTGAAGGGGTTTTCCATTAACAGGCTACTGAAAGGGTTTTCCATTAACAGGCCACTGGAGGGGTTTCCATTAGCAGATCACTGAACTTGTTCTCTGTCTGGCAACAAAACGATACAAATTTTATTCAATGTTGTCCTTTCCAACAATAAGGCTAGAAACATGGCTGCAATACCTTAGCCATTACACAGTTCTCAAGTTGATCCTTAAACTAATTTTTCTCACTTTTTTCAATGATCCTTCCAGTAAGATAATGTGGAAATAAAGTTTTACTTGGGTT
The DNA here is from genome assembly GCF_019279795.1 of Protopterus annectens. NCBI lineage: Eukaryota > Metazoa > Chordata > Ceratodontiformes > Protopteridae > Protopterus > Protopterus annectens. Next base: position 1,869,717,416 of record NC_056731.1, on the reverse strand, counting down.
ACAAAATATATACATAGTAGAAGTTCATTAGGGAAGAAACCCTTTGAAAAGGTGCATTATATGGTAAAATAAAACACAAGACAAGAGCTATGTGGTCTCTTTACTGTCTAAGACCTAGATCCCCAGCTGAAAATAACTCTGGAGCAACATAATGCATACAAGCATCGCTTATAGAGAATTAAATTCATTGCAATATACCACCTGGAATGATGCCTATTATTAAATTATGGCAGGTTTTCATAAATAACTACTGCCATATGGATAGATAGATAGATAGATAGATAGATAGATAGATAGATAGATAGATAGACAGACAGACAGATAGATATATAGATAGATAGATAGATAGATAGATAGATAGATAGATAGATAGATAGATAGATAGATAGATAGATAGATGAAGAGGCTCTGTATTGAAATGACAGCACTCAAAATGCTGAGTGCCGATAAGTCAAAAAAAAAAAAAAAGACCAAAGACACTTGAGAAGAACAAATTTCAAAAATCGTTCTTCCCCTTTAAACTTCTTTTTGCATGGAGGGCTTGCCCTCCCTGCACCTCCCCCCGCCTACACCCAACAAACTTATATATACCAACTCCAAGATCGCCATACCTCTGAGGAAAGGGAATATTCTAAGAAATGGCATCTTGGACTTAGCTTTTGACCATTCAGTCTCCATATTTTGGGACTTACTATAGTGGGCCCCAACATTTCAAATGGTTATCAGATAAAGATACATATATATGTATGTATATATATATATATATATATATATATATATATATATATATATATATATATATATATATAGTAGATAAACTGGCTTTGAGTCACTCTACAATAAAGATAATGTAGATAAAGTTATGATTTTCTTTGGCTCTATACTTAGTCCTTTTTGCGATTCCTGTTCTTTGATAGTCTGTAGAATAAGGGCACTAAACCATTCCGTCCTCCAGCTGTGTTTTTGGATCCTATCAATGTCCATATGGTTTCCTTCTTTTTTCTTTTTATTTATTTTATTTTTTATTTAACATTTGTTAACCGGGGAAGTCCGACTTGGAACAAAGCCAATTTTCAGCAGAGGCCCAGGGAGGAAGGCTCCAGACTTCTTCTGTTACAGTTCTTCTCTAATGTGTGGTGGTGACATTTGCATCAGGCAGACCTAAGCTGGTGCCATGCAGACCAGTTATATAGACACTGGCCTAGGCCTTAGGAGCTGGTGGGGTACGTCCAGTTGTACTGTTATCAAATTTAAGAAGCAGAGTACTCCCAGGAGCATTTCTGATGGACAAAAGCATATACTAGGGTAGGGGAAGTTGTAGCACAATAAATCCAGAAACCATGGTAAATGATTAGTTATGCTTGTGACTGACAAAACATGTGATAACCATCCTACATTAACAAAAGCTACTGCTTGTTATAAATGACAAAATAGTTAAACTACAAACATTGTAATGCATGTTCATTTAATATGTATCAATTATTGTTATTAAGATTGCTATTAAGATTTACTTGGAGCTTTTCTCCCTGGGCCTCCACTGAAAAGAGGTCTTGCATGGTGCAGTTGGACTATCCTGGTAAACAAACACAGTAATTAAATAAATATATACATACATTTGTCAGAGGAGTTGCAACATTGTAACATTGTTTCAGTGCAGCTATTGATTATACCTAAGTGAGAGAGAAACTGTAACGACAGAGACTTGCCCAGATTTTTACATTAAGTAATAAAAGTATGATGGACTTGAACAGGATGTGGGACATCTGGGGCTGAGATCTATAGTGGCTACAACTGTATACCTAGCACTAAACAAGTCCTAATTACTTACTTTTACTTTTCCACAGGGTACTGGCTGCCTGATTATAAGCTTGCAGCATCATGGGCGACAGGCGTGCACATAACTGTTATGTATAGACACTTACAGAGTTTAATGGTATTACTGGATCACCATGCTAATGTGAACAGCCATCCAAATGGAAAAACACCATTGCATGTTGCCTGTGTGATGGGCAGTGTTGACTGTATAACCCTGCTTCTAAATCATGGAGCTAAAATAAACAGCTTTTCCTTGAGTGGACATGCACCTTTACATTTTTGCACAACAAAGGAGATGTTACCTTGTGCAAAACTACTCTTAAGCAGAGGTAAGTACTTTGTTTGTTTGGTGAATACAGTTTTCATTTTGTTCTGAAAGAATTCACAGAATGTTTTAACTTAAAATGATTGTTTTCTGTTTGGTTTGCATTTAGATACTCAGAATAACCTACCAAATCTTTGGAGGTTCCTAAGACAGAAGAAAAATTGATTTTGTACATCTTTTAAAGAAGGGTCACTAGAAATTATCTTTTTAAAGCAACTTTTTTTTCATTATACAATATAATACTAGAATCACAAGTGACATCACTACGCTACACAGTGCACGACAAGTCATAATATTTTGTGTCACATTCCAAGCAACAGCCTTCAGTTGATTGTGTGTACTCCATAGATATTCCCAGGCAAGCTTAGATGTAACATTTATGTGTGTCCTGGTTCTGCCATGGAGCCTTCTCCTAGTAGGCTATTTGAGAGTTACCCAAGGGGCATTGACACAAAGTGCCCAAACCACCTCAGCTGACTATTCTCAAACAAAGTATCAGTGGCTGTAGTCTGAGATCCTCCTGGGATGCAGATCTTCTCAATCTTTTGACAATGACCTCAGCTACATTGTTAAGGAATCATTGACAATGACCTCAGTGACATTGTTAAGGAATCACATTTCTGCTGCTTGAATTCATGATGTCCTTTCAAAGTTCATGACCAGAGGTGGAACAGGAGAACTTCGTACATTTCTCATTTTGCCACCACGGTCCAGTATAACATCTGCATTACTGATGATCCCTTTTACCTTCATCATGAGCAAAACCTCAAGAAAATTAAACTTCTCTGCCTTTATGCCTGTGTTGGTGACACAGAGGGATGAAGCCCTGACTACGCCCCCCCCCAGCAGTGGCTCAAGCACTTGACAATGCAGACAAAGGGGGGTGGTTGCACCCATATTAGGGGGAATGGCTGATGGGACAATCTGGTTATGTCCACTGCTTCACTAGATGACTAGCCTCAGCCAGTGAATGGAGGAGGCATCATGAGTTGGACTGGACAACAGGCAGGCATGGGCATGTCCATCTAAGCTACCCATGGTAACCCTTGTCAGATGCATGTGGAGGAGTATGCATACACATGGCATAAAGATGTATGTAGTCCTTGTGGTGATGAAAGTGTCCACATCACCACCAGGGGTATAGTTAGGTTAGAAAATAAATAATATTGTTATTGTTGGAATGCCTGTGACAGCACCTAATTTGTACCTCGATGACAGTACCCACCAAATGGCTCTTACCCAAGGGGATCTGGTGGGATACCCACTTCCCTCTGGAATTAATGACCTCAAATCTAATTGGGCAGTGGGCAGGAGGAAAAAATACACAATAAAATAACTTCTTCATCTGAGGCAGATGATCCCCTCAGCTATAGAGTGCATATCACTATTTTTATGAGGCAGAATGACCACAAATGTTGAGGTGCTGATTTCCATTCCAGCTACTTCACATTTAGTAGCAAACTGTAACACTACATGCTAGAGATCATGATTGCATGGGAGTGAGAAGACACCAGAATGCAACTTTCAAATCCATAAACCAAATGTCCCCCAGATCTTAATTGTGCCTTGATATCCCCTTCATGAAATTCACAAACAGGAGGGGAAACAAAACAATCCTTTAGAAAAGTTTCAAAGCTGTGACCAGCTATTCTTGTGCCCTGTGCTATCCCCAAGTCTTGTGCCTCACTCAGCTTTAAATTGAGCAAAAAAAAAAAAAGGCAATTCATACCTGAGGACCAAAAAAAGTATTTCTACTTTGCAACTGCAAACTGCTTGCTGCTTTTATAGTAAGCGCCTTGCTACAACTTATACCATACACTAAGTCCTGAATGCAAAATCAGTATCAGCCCTCACTTCTGTACCAGTAATGCAGAAATGAATGCTAGTACTACATTAGTAACCAATCAGAATTTGTCACTGCACCCCTTAACTCCTTGCACCCAGGGAGGCTACTTCCTTCATGTCACTCTAGCTATACTTCTGCGGAGTTTTGAACCCACATCCTGAGGTAAGCAGCTTCATAATGAGAATGTGTTCGCAGTTTGCACTACCCTAATACATGGACCAAATGGCACCTGGCAGTGGTCATAAGACCCCCTACTGTCGTAGAGCTTCCCCTAAGATATTCCAGAGTGCACAATCATATGTCTTCTTGAAGTGTACAAAACACTTATATATGGCATTAACTAACTTCCATGACTACCTCCAATATTTGTGTATGGACAAAAGTTGATCTACTATTACATAAGCAGGATAGAATCTGCATTCCTGTTCTTGAATCATTCACTCTCTGCTGTATAAGACAGCAAAATGTATTGACAGTCAGCAACATGTTTTGTAGGTAAGGAGATGCAGAACAAGCCTAGACATCGAATGGGGCAGTGGTCCCTAAGTTGGATACAACTGAGATTTGGTAGTAAAATATGACACAGATTAATATCAGTGGACCTATTTAATTAAATTTCTCTACAACCAGGTATATAAAGCCTTCAGGGTGATGTTTTCATAGGGAAAAATCTGGAAAGGGCAGACTAGAGACAGACCAAGTCTATGTGATTCATGTTAATATCTCTTTGTGCATTCAGGTTAAAAGACCCACCACAGCTGACATCTTCCCTCTGACATTAAACAGCAACACAGTCAGTGGCTGACTCATTAGTGGTACTAGAGGTTCATCTTTCTAGAGAAATCCTCCCAACAGCCTAAATGCTTCTTGGTGTTTTATATGGCCAGGACATTCATGTTGCTGCCTCATTACTGCGTCTGCTGTTTCTGGTCATGTTGTCTTTGCTGTTGATATGGATATCTCAGCAAATGTATTCAGAAAATTCTTCCAATATGACATAAGGAATGCCAAGGAGAATATGATATCTCCTTGACTGCAATTCTTTTTTTTTTTTATTAGAAATCCTGGCCACATGTGACCCAACAAGGGTGAAACAAGGCTATATTTAGAGGAATTTTACTTACTGGCCTGGCTGCATTATCAAATACATGTACATCATTGTCAGAATCACAGACATGAAAGGATAATATTAGCTTTCATTTGAGACTCAAACCCGACCTCCAGCATATCATACTGATGTTACTACCACTGGATAGATAGGGATTTGAGTTTTCCCCTGAACAGCTTTATCCATTCAACTAAGAAACCTTCAGAATGGAAGGTAATCAAGGTCAAATACACACACACACACACACACACACACACACACACACACACACACACACACACACACACACACACACACACACACACACACACACAAAAACAGATAAATTGCTCAGCTTAAGCACTGCCAAAATCATAGAAATTTACATCACTGTGTATTCAAGAGCAAGTATGCTAAAACATTTGCATTTTTTTCAGGGGAGAACTTACATATCGCCTACGAAGCCTTGTTAAAGGGAGGATTGAAAATATATTTGTTCATTGATTGCCTGTCTTGTCAGGGTTCTTGCTGGTGAGGGCCTATATGCATCTTCTGTGGGACTTTTTGCTCAGTTGTCTGACTCTTATTTAGTAGCTACCTCTGACTTAAATGTACACCAGGCTTTTTTTTAATAATTTAAGTATGTGGCAGTATAGCTACATTCTGTGTTTATGTTATAGAGATGAAACAAACAAGTTTAAAGTAGATTTTTTTTAGAAACAGGGCATGCAGTTTATTAATCTGAGTATATTATTAAAGATGTGTGTTATTGTCTAAGAGCCACTCTTTTAAAGCATTTTGCTTTTTTTTTAGTGGGAATGTGTATTTCTTACTTTCTCTGAAATTTCAGATACATAGCCAGTACTAGTGGCTTGGAAGGTTGCAACCTTGAAGATCAAAAAGGCTGTGGGTTCTATTCCCACAGCTGGCGGTTGGATTAATTTTTGCACTGTTGACACTACAGTGCAACATTAGGTGGTTATCACATTCTTGCGGTGCTATATTTCAGGTGAGATGTTAAACCAGACCCCATTTGCCTGAGCTGGTAGCAGCCTAGGTGAACGTTAGGGACCCCATGGCACTAATCAGAAAAAAGGAGCAGGAGAAATCCTTATTGTTCCAGCTGAATTTCCCTTTGTCTGTACACATGCACCTCAGGTCTCCCCTAAATAGGCTGCAAACCTAACACGACTAACCAGACAAAGGAAAGTAAGTACATAAATAAATAAAATATTTTTAAAGATGATTATCTATTTTTGTCAAAGTCTCTGTATCTGCTATGGGACTTTTTTACTGTATTCTTAAACTTTATTTGGTACATGCCCCTGAGTTAAACATACCTCTTAATTTTTATAAGCTGTCTTTTACATTATAGCTGGATTCTCTACTTATGCTATACCGATGAACCCAAACAAGGATTAAACATATCTGTAGTTAGTGGAGTCTACCTTACTGATTTGAGTGCAGTATCAAAGACTTGTACGTCATTGTGCATTCAACACACAACTTGTTTATTTAACTACTTATCTTTTTCAGTGGAAATTGGCATATCGCCCATTATGTCTTGACAAAGAGATGCTTGTAAATATTTTTAAAGATGTTTCTCTGTTTTGCCAGGTTCTCTGTAGTTGGTTCTTATTATGCAGCTTCTGTTGGACATTTTTACTGTTTTGTTTAAACTTTATTTGCTACCTACCCCTAGCTTAATTTTTTTTAAATTTTTATTTTATTTATTTAAATTTGTTGACCGGGAGCATCCGACTGGACATAGATCCATTTTCAGCGGAGGCCCGGGGAGAAAAGCTCCACAGTAAAATAAACAGACAGTAGTTACATTGGATTACATAGCGATTAACAATTTAACATAGCAATTACTTACAACATATTTACAGATGAACAACATAGTACATCAGTAGACAACTAGAATCTTTATCTGTGAAGTACATAACAGACATTAACAAATGTTACAATGAGAAGTTCCTGCTGTATAATAAGTACTAGGCTTATGAGCATCTGAGCTTGCTATAATCAAGGTAGTTAGTGGAGTGGAAAGAAAGGTAGTGGTTGGATGGGGTGGATGATATTAGAGTGGGAGTTGCAAGGGCATAGCCAGCATGTTTTTAGGTGCGCTTTTAGTAAAATTTTGAAGTGGGTGCATGATGGTACGGAGGAAATTGTGGGTGGGAGTGAGTTCCATAATTTGGCTATGGCACAAGAGAATAGTGCTTCACCAGCAGAGTTATTGGCTTTAGTGATCTGCAAGTGATTTTTGTTGCTGGATCTTAGTGGTCTGGTGGTGCGATAGAGTTGAAGTAGATTCTGGAGGGATGGGACATTTAGTGGATGGTTTGCTAGTTTGTGGGCAAGTGAGAATTGATACCACTAAAGGAGGTGAGGGAGTTCAAGCCAGCCCAGTTCAGCAAGTGAGAGACAGTGGTGACTACGGTAGGATGCCCCTGTGGCGAATTTGGCGATTTTGTTGTAGCAGGTCTCTAGCTTGTTTAGATCACATTGCCTTAGGTTGGTATATATTGGAGAGGCATAAAATAGGGTGGAGATAAGGTGGGAATTTGCTATTGAAATCTTTGCTGCTTTGGTGAGAAATTGCTTATTTCTGTATAACGCTCCTAGTTTTTGTGGACTTTTTATGGTCATGGATATGTGAATGTCAAATTTTAGTTTATTGTCTATTTCCACTCCTAGCAATTTGGTGTGTTCAGTTGGGTATATAGTGGTGTTGTCTTTGCTGTGATGTTAAAGTGAGAGTTGTTTTGAGTATGTTTGGTGGGTTGGAAGATGAGTAGTTTAGTTTTGTTTGGGTTGAGTATTAATTGGGCATCGGATAACCATGTTTCAACAGAGGAAAAGGCTTCCTGTGTGACTTTTGCAGTTTTGGTAGGGACTGGGCTGAGCAGATGATGGTTGAGTCATCTGCGTATTGTATGAGTGTGCCATGTTTGGTGGTAGAGGCTAGATTATTGGTGTAAACAGAGAAGAGTAGGGGTCCAAGGATGGATCCTTGGGAACCCCTATGGAGACAGGTAGTTGGGGAGATATGTCATTCTGCCATACAACGGATTGTTGGCGGTCAGACAGGTAACTCTGAAACCAGTTGGTGACTGATTGTGAGAAGGATAGGTTATTGATGACAGAGATAAGTTGTTTGTGTGGGACCATGTCAAATGCTTTAGATAGGTCTAGGAAAGTAGCAGAGGAGAGATAGCCATTGTTTTTATGCTGAAGGATAGTGTTAGTAAAGGAGAGTAAGGCAGTGGTGGTGCTATGGTTTGGTCGGAAACCATGCTGAGTACTGGAAAGGAGGTTGTTAGTAAGGAGGTAATCTGAGACCTGAGAGTGTATGCATCTCTCTAGTATTTTGGAGAGTGGAGAGAGAATAGCTATGGGGCGGTAATTGATTAGTTCTGCGGAGGGTCCGCCTTTGTGGAGGGGAATTATATGTGATACTTTCCACAGTGTGGGAACGTAACTTTCTGACAGAGATCGGTTAATCAAGATGGATGCTGGGTAGGCCAGAGCATCAGCTGTGATTTGTAGGTATTCACTTGGGAGGTTGTTTGCTGCTAATTTGGTGGGTTTAATTTAGTTAAGAGTTGTTTTATGTTGGAGGTAGGTACAGGAGAAAAAGAGAAGGCAGTGGGGAGATTACTAGTTGAAGGTGTGGGTTGGAGGGGAGGGGGGTTATGTTGTTGAGCTAGTGATAGTATGGTTTGGGTGAAGTGTGTGTTGAATGAGGTAGCAATATTTTCTGAGGAGTGAGGGATGTTAGGAGGAGGGGTACTGACTTTACCTGGGTGGAGGATGGAGTTTATGGAGGACCAGAATTGTTTGGGGCTGTGTTGTGAGGAGTCTAGGGCAGACTGGTAGTACTGGAATTTGTCCTGTTTTATTAGCTTTTTGACTCTATTGCGTAGTTCTAGGAATTTCTGTCTAGCTGGGGGGGTTTTGGTTTTGCGCCAGTGCTCCCAGGATTTATCCCTGTTTTTCATTTCTGACTTAGTGGTTTTCTGTAGCCATGGGGAGGGTTGTGCTTTGGTTCTGGAAAATCTTATGGGGGCAAGGTAATTAAGGATGCTCAGGAAGGTAGTATTAAAAAATTCAACTGCGTCATCTAGACTGAGGTACTTTAGAGGATGCCAGTTACATTCTTTGAGGGATGAGATGAATGTGAGTGGGTTAAAGTTTAGTTTTTTACGTATTTGATGGTAGATGACAGGTTTAGCTTGGTATAGGTATTTTTTGAGTAGGAATGTTGGGGAGTGATCACTGAGGCTATCTGATAAGCAGCCTGTTATATATGACTGGGGGCTCTTACTGACTAGTATCCAGTCCAGGGTAGTGTGCTTGCTGGAGTTTTTATTTATCCTGGTTGGCGACTGGACTAGTTGGGTGAAGCCATGAAGGTTTACATAATGTGCATCACACCTTTCACAAGCTAATTGGTATGCTACCGTATTTCCCCGAAAATAAGACTGGGTCTTATACTTTTTCCCCTGCCGAAATACGCATTAGAGCTTATTATCAGGGGATGGCTTATTCACCCCCCCCCCGTACAACAATCTACATTTATTCATGTACAAAAATCAACATTTATTCATGAACACAAATTAAAATTTATTCGTGTACACAAATTGAAATTTATTTGGTACTTTTCCGTTACTGGGCAACAGTTCTAGGTAATGCATTAACAGTTGCGTGAGAATTCTACATAAACAGTGCAACAGACATTTCAACTTTAGAATATCTACACATTGACTTTCACAATATTTCATGCTTAACAGAAAGTGCAGAAAAATCTCAATACATGTGTATTGGAGGAGGGGAATAAAACAGGTGAATAACTGCCACTTTTTGAGTGGTGACGCTTTCTTTATTGCTTACCCAAACCATAAGAGAAGAATGATGGAAAGTCATAAAACTGAAGTCTGGGAACTAGTGGCCTTACTTTGTAATTACCCCTTGATAATGAAATGTTACCTTAATGCAATAAGTAAAAAAAACTGACAAGAGCTAGCTGGCAGCTGAAAGCAGAAGCAATTCATTTTGTTGCCCCAATAATGGAAAAGTTATTGAAATACAGTCATGTCATCTTCTTCTGGAACATTGTCTTAAATCTCCAACTCCCGAATTCCGGCCTGAATTTCTTGCAACTCCATTTCCTGTAAAACCAATGGCCCAATCTGTCATGCCTAGCAATAGAATTCTCCTTAAATGAGCACTGCTTGTCCATGTCGCCTGCTCGTAGTGCATTGGCAATACAGCTGTCAGTGATTTTATTCCATGAATTCTTCACCCAAGTCACGACCTCTTGCAGGCTAGGCTTCACCAAGTTTCCGTGCTGATTTCTCTCCAATCTATTTTCAATGTAGTCATTGAGTTCCATGTGCAAATGGTCCTTGAATGGCTTGTTTATTGCAATATCAAGAGTCTGGAGATAGGCAGTCATTCCTGTGAGAATCATTATTTGATCTAGTCTCCTCCATGCTAGGAATGTCTTTGGTTCTTTAGCGCGGTGAGTGCTGGGTGAATCCCAGACTAGCAGACCTCTTTCGCCACCTCGCAAAACAAGTGGCAGCATTACATTGACCCACTTCCTTATAACTGCTTGCGTGCACCAGACTTTTCCAGCTTCAAGAATGTAAATGCATGAAAAACATTCAATCTTACCTTTCTTGCCCTTACTAATGATTAGAGATGGGGGTTTCTTTCCATCTAGGTGAATTGCCAAAATAGAGGTAACACATGCACTTTCGTAACCAGTGGAGGGAATGTAGATTGATGAGGCACCCCTTTGATCAACTGTTGTTTGAAATCCTTGGCCCATAAACACTGCAGTTTCATCCATAGCAATCATGTTGGAGAGTTGGTATTTAGAAAAGTCGATGCCACCAACAAAGGACTTGAATGCAAGTGCATGTTTAACAATGTCAGTATCTTCCAGCTTGAACAGTGTTGTTTAACTTCTTAGAGACAGTTTATATCGCTGAAGGAAGCCATCCAGCCAATGTTGTGATGCTTTGAATTCTTCTCGGGATATTTCTAACTGTGGTGCCATTGCAAGGGCAAATGCTTGAACATCAGCCCTGTGCACAACCAAAGCCTTTGCTCTCCTGTTAGTAATCTATTCACAGATGATGTATTCCAGTTCAGGAAATAATGGTTGCCGACCTGATCCACACTTCTACTTCTTAGCATTTCCCTCGTCCATCTGTTGACTGAGGTTATCGTACGCTGCTCACCATTTTCAGACCATTCGGAGATCCAACTTCTTCTCTTTGCAGAAAGCCATCAGATTCTTTCCCCGGGAGTCCTTCATGATTCCTTTCTTGTACTCGATGGAATAGCTCTTTCTTTTTGCACTCATCTTGTCTGGGGGGGGGGGGTTAACTGAAGACTTACGAGACAGGAGTGGCAACAAAAATGGCGACAGTTAAGAAGACAAAACCACACCCGTTTGTTATCAAGTGCACATGTTTTATGTGCGTTGTCTGTACTTTGACCAATCAAAGTACAATTACCGGTGTTTATGGGCCAAGGATCTCAAACATCAAGTGTGAGTGAGGATTAGGGTTACAGTAAGAATTGTGGAAGACTCCCGGGGAAAGAATCTTATGACTTTCTGCAAAGAGAAGGAGCTGGGTGCCCGAATGGCCCGAAAATGGCGAGCAGAGTACAATAACCTCAGTCAACAGGTGTCAATAATATTATTATTTTATAATTCAACACGTCCATTGTGTGATGTTGACAATCTTAACTAGGCCTTATTTTTGGGATAGGGCTTATATCATGACCACCCTGGAAAACCATGCTAGGCCTTATTCTTTGGTTAGGTCTTATTTATGGAGAAATACAGTATATAGACAGAAGCTTCTCTTAGGTTGGTGAGTCCATCTAAGGGTAAAACATAATTATAGCTAATGGATCCTAGTTTATTGAGTTAAGTGCTTCATTAATACCTGCGCATTGCAACATGTTTATATTTGGGGTAACACTGTGTATCTCTCATAATATATTGATAAAGACAAGTTTGAAAATGTTTCTGTAAATATAGTTAACTATGGTGAAGCTTGAAATGGTAATATTCATACATCAGTCCTAAAGGGATTATGAAAGACTAAACTGCCCTCTGATTACCAAACAAATAAGGAACCACTTAACCTAACTAAGATACAACTTAATATAGATAAGAAAAACTTCTATCAGAACCCCCAAACTACACAAAACAAAATTCCTAAAAAAATTTTAGCAGAGTGTCAACCAAATCCTGCACCCTGGAAACCCTTCTACTCCCAACCCATGCCCTAATAATGCCTCACAAGAGACTGCATCCACCTTTAACTCCAACTTTATTGACTCATTTAGCAAACTCATACAAACCTCTAACTTCACTGATCCCTGTAATACTTTCATTCATACTCAGTTTATTGACTCCTTCTCATTAAAACCATCTCCTACAAATTACAGTAAAAATCTTCTCTTCGAACTAAAACCTTGCACTCCTTCAGCAGACAACCTACCTCCACTCTGTCTTAAGGCTGCTGCACACTCTGTTGCTTATCCTACTCCAATACTCATTAACCTCTCAATAAAGGAATCCACTGTTCCCTCACTATGCAAACAATTTTATACTATACCCCTTCACAACAGTGGAAACTCTACCAACCTTGCCAACTATCACCCTAAACAAATCCTTGACTATTTTATCAACCAAAATCTACTCTCTCCCACACAACATGACTTCTGACCACACTATACCACCACGACAGCCCTCATTTCCTTTGTAAACTCTATCTCCCAGGCCAGAGACAATAACAAGCTAGTCTCCTGTCTCCTTCTTGATCTCTCCAAAGCTTTCAGTACTGTCTCTCACACTATTCTTATTTCTAAACTCTCGCAACTCAGTCTTTCTTCTCCTATCATCTCATGATTTTAAAGCTGCCTGTCCAATAGACAAACTGTTAAATGGCTCTCCTCCCTCTCCAGATGGGAGTCCCTCAAGGATCAATACTTGGTCCTTTACTTTTCAATATTTCCATAAATCAGTCTTACACTTCCTGCCCACAGTCATTCCTACTACAGTATGCAGATGACTCCACAGTCATCACCACCTCCGATACCCTCCCTGACCTATATACCCTTCACAAAAGTCTTTCAACCTTATTGAAACATAACTCTTAAATAACCAACTCATACTCAACCCCCAAAAAACTAAACTTCTACTTTTCCTCCCCAAATCACTGTCCCAACACAAACCTACATTTACCATTACATCATTAAACAATACTATCATTAAGGCTGAAACCCATACCAAGCTTCTAGGTGTAATTATAGATGACCAACTAAAGTTTGATCTATACATATTCCACTGTATCAAGAAAACCCATCAATAACTGGGTCTATTGTACAGAAACAAAAAGTTCCTAACTACTGAGTCTCGTCAGACACGTGCCCATGCTTATCTCCTTCCTAACCTTCTCTACAGTTCTCAAATGCTTACTAACTTACATTCTAATCTCCTCACAAAATCTGAATCCACCTACAATAAAGTAGCTAGACTTACATGTAACAACCCACCAAAATCAGATCACTGTATTGCTCTTAAGTCCTTAAACTGGTTAGAATTCTCTCACATTCTGCAACTTTCGCAGCTTACCTTCATTCTTTCCATTGTGCACAAACCCTCCTCCTGCCCCAACATTTCCTCTTTAGTCTCCTTATAGACCCCCCTTACTCTTAGAAGCTCTGATCAGTATTACCTAGAAAGCTACAAACCTAAGAGCTCTTTTGGCCAAAAAATTGTACAGGTATTTTCCAGCCCTCTCATGGAACAAACTTCCCTTGTCACATCGTCAAATAAACCAAACAGACATCTTCAAAAAAGCTCTAAAAGATTACCTGTATACTAGCTGGTCACATCATTGTAAATATCCTAAGTGAACCCACTTCCCTTTTCCATGATCCTACTGTCACTCTATTCTTAACATGCCTCTATAAACTTTCTTTCATTTCATCCTATTTGCTTCGTCTTAGCCCCACTCTCCCTCAATTCTCTTCCACTATATCCTTTACCAAACCTCTCCACTATCTGTTTAATGTTACCTTTTCTTCCCATTATTATTCACCTAACTTTCCTTTTACTCTGCCTTCCCCTAACCTACCTCCCCCTAACCTTATATCCATGCCTTTATCTAATTCTTATAGCCCCCTTCATTACTATCTACCAACAGCTTTCACTCCCTGCTTACTATCTAAAGAATACAGCTAATATTGCTTCTTGAACCTCTGGTTCTACCAAAAATCGATGAATGCAATACTTCGTTCTGCAAGTCTACATATAGTTTTAATGCTTTCTACACTAGTATTCTACTAGCCAATGTGACTCGTATATTATTGTATTTTATAGGATTTTTCCTTCGTATAGTCTTCATGTATTCTTGTATTGCACCTTCTGATGTAATGAATAGTTTTACTGTGGAGCTTTTCTCCCCAGGCCTCTGCTGAAAAAGGGCTTTGGCTCAGTCGGACTATCCCAGTTAACAAATGGCAAATAAATAAATAAAACTGCAAGGCAATGTTACACATGTAGGTTGCTGCTGCTACATGCAGACTTATGCAGCTACTGGAACATGTCACATGACTAAATATATATACTATGTCACCCTCACTTTACTGGGCATGAGCAAACCTTGTTAGCCATTGTTATCTAATACTTTATGGTGGCTCTAATTGAGGAGTCAGGCAAAGCCTTAACAGTGTCTGATCAAGTAAAAATTGTCAGATTCTGTTATACTCTCACAGAAAATGAGGCATATGGAAATTAATTTCTATATACCATCTAAAATTTCTAGTTTAAAGCATGGTCTGTGAAGTGTTGAAAATTTTATTGAATTATTTTAATTCCTCAGAGATGATACCAGATCAAATTTGAGGCTTTCTGCCAAGTTAGGGGTGGAGTGAAACAAATGGTACATTTTCTCTGCCTTTTATAGAGCCAAATCTTTGAAGTTAGACTGTGTCCTGGAAAAATAAGTGCTTCAGCAAGAGTCAACCATAGGAACAATTATCAAGGGGTCTTCTTCTGGGAATGCATGGGCTACTGAAGCAAGTAAGCTGAACAGAAAGAGGGGTCCTCCTGCCATTTCTCTTGCAACAAAATATTGTGTATAATGTCTTTAAAAGAAGGGTCCATCTGGAGAGGTACTAGCAGATCTTTACCATTTTCTATCATCTTTATCAAACGAGATTTCTTTATAAGGGTTTCAATGATACCCTGGGATAACAACTTGAAAAAAAAGGATGATGTACCTCACATGGCACTCACAGGTCCTATGCAGTCCATATCAAAGCCCTGTCCATGTACTCGGTCTCCTACAGACTGCTGCACAGCAATCTATGCCTAGCATACTAGGCATCCTCTGATCCTACACTGATGGATTTGTTATGCATCTGCAAAACAAACACCATAATAAATATCGGTTCTACAGACCGAAATCTCACCTGCAACATAAACAGAACATGTTGGAGGGACAGGTATGTGTCTCAAAGATTACCCCTCCTATGAAACTGGCTTCCCATCCATGTGAAGCAAAACTCATCCCTAACCCTACTCACGTGTAACTTGGATCAGCTGGAGGATTGCAAATTTATGCCTGGTTGGGGACCTATGTCTGTAATAGATAGGGTCAGCCAGTGAATACTTGATGTGTACAAGCCTAATATCATAACCATAAACTTCCTTGGGGTACTAACGCATGTCAGCAACATTTGGGTAAATTTGGGGTAAGCTTGGCTAGGCTTAAAATGACTCTTGGGCTGACAGCCTAGTAATCATCTATGAATGCATGTGTAGGATTATTTCCTTTTCTTCTAAAAATACATATATTTTATTTTAGAGACATCAAACAAAGTGTCTTGAAAGCTACACACTTGTGAAAGGAGTCATAGCAGAAAATGATCAAACCATCAGAAATCAAATTATCACTAATGAGCTAATATCACTAATACAACTGATCTGATCACACAGCCAAATAATCACACCTCAGCTCAAGGGGACTACAAGACAAGAACCCTGTACTTTGATCATACACTGCATGCAATTCC
Source organism: Protopterus annectens (assembly GCF_019279795.1). Classification (NCBI taxonomy): domain Eukaryota; kingdom Metazoa; phylum Chordata; order Ceratodontiformes; family Protopteridae; genus Protopterus; species Protopterus annectens. The sequence continues at coordinate 1,869,701,225 of NC_056731.1, read as the reverse complement.
CAGAGATCCTACACCTGTACAAATGGCAGCAAACATTAACGTATGATACTCTTAAAAAGGACAGCAGAACACTTTTTAAAACTTAATTTTTCTGACGTAACAAATCCTTATTTGCAACTGGAATTCACTATGACAGATAAGTTTTACAGGAACTTCATTCCCTTGTACCGCATTTTGGCTGGATTCTTCCTCTGACAACCAGTATGGCACACACACATACATGCACATATCTATCCGCCTATCTATCTATCTATCTATCTATCTATCTATCTATCTATCTATCTATCTATCTATCTATCTATCCATTTCTCTGCCTACTTTCCCACCTATCCATCTATTACTCTATCTATATTACATATTAACTCATTTGTCACGCAGTCTGGGAATACAAGCAACAAGACACAAAACTGCTCAGCACGTTTCATTGTGCATTACTCTGTCACTTAATAAAATGACAATGTGAAAGACGTCAGTCCCAATAGATTTAGCTGTGATAAAACCATATACTCCCATCTAAAGCAGCTTCAGTTTGATAATGGATCACAGTTTACATTGCAAAACTTTAAAATCTTCAAGAGCAAAATTTCTTTTCAGCACCCCTCTCATGTAGCTAATTAAATTCTGCTAGCAGGAATTACACAAAATTTTAATACACAGTGAGAGTTGTTTGTCTAGACTAGAGAACATTTTATTTTGCATTCAGAAATGCTATGCAGATAACCAGAGTTGAAGCACCTGTCTTATTATTTCTAAAAAGAAATTCAACTCCATGACTGGACTTATTGAAGACTGATATCTGCAGATAGATTATTCTAAGTAACTTTTAATAATGTATGACAGATAAATTATTCTAGGTAACTTTTAATAATGTATGACAGGCCATTAGAAAACTATGGCACTAGTGGTTATGTTTTGGTGGTACACTATTAAAATGATTGGTATATACATATATATATATATATATATATATATATATACATATATATATATATATATATATATATATATATATATATATATATATATATATATATATATATATATATATATATATATATATATATATATATATATATATATATATATATACACACACACACACACACACACACACACACACACACGGCATCTAAACCACTCTAACTGAATGAAGCCTGTGGTGTTTTGAAGTTCATCTGTCAGCACCAAACCACTACTCTGATCATTTACTTTAGGACATTATGGCTGTGAATTGTCCCATCCCCTATGAATATCTTGCAAAGAGAAAGCAAGGTTTTCTTACATCATTTTCCAACTTCTGACAAGCAATGACCTCACTGTAATTCAAACAAGACTTACTAAACTCTGAACTGATGACATCCAATATCCATAATGCTGATTGATCCACTGTCATCTATGTTTGTAATGATCAATTTACAGAAGTTGTATTTCTTGAGCTGAAGCATATGGTAGCAGGTGAATCTAAGTTAATAAGACAGTGTTAACCAAAGACAGTTTCTGTGATTTAATATTTTGGCAGTTCTCTTGCAAATGCAGTAAATGTCATCCTGTTTACTCCACTTCTTTTTATTACTTATTTGTGTGTCATGCCTAGTCTGAGCTTTCTTTAGTGAACATTGACTCCAGCTCAATTGCCAGTTTGTTCAAGTCTCCCTTGTTCCTAATATTCCAATATACTAATTGTTTAATGTTGATAAGTGTAAAAACAAGAAAGCAGCTGCACTGAAAATAACTAATAGTGCCTTGACAGAAGGTTTATACTTCTAATGCTAAGTCTGGTTTATTTAAGAAAATGTAGTCACACAAAAAGTATAGTTGTGTAAGTAAACTTACCATAATAATAGATGTTCAAATGAACACCGCTGCAGTAGCCTTAGCTATGTGGGTTATAACCTGTATAGGATATAACAACCAGCCAGATTCTAAAGCTTCAGAGCACCTTCCAGAGGCTCAAACCATCAGTCAGCTCAAGCTGATGTGACTAAAATGACAGGTTTGTGGGACAAGTCCTTCAGAGCTTTTATGCCAACATAGACAGGGATGCTGAACCCTGAAAGGGCAATGCTAGGAAAAACAAAACGTAAATGTCCGCACCCTGGCATACGCAACACACCAAAAAAAAAAAACAAAGGGGGTGGAGGGTGGCTACTGCAGCAGTTATCCTTCAGATATCTACTGTTATGGTACATTTACTTACACAACTGTACTGTGTTCATTATATTGGTCACTGCTGTGGTAACCTTGGCCTTATGACTAGATTATCTTAGCTTACGACATCTGGGAGGTGGAAGGAAAGTGTCTGGGAGCCCCTGGAAATTGGTCCTTACAAAGCCTGATATAGACCTAGAAAAGGAATAAAGCTTATCGTGCTTTGTAAAAGTATGCACAGAGGACCAAGTTGTAGATTCTAGATACTTCTAGAATCCAACCCTTTCCAAAAAGCCATAGATGAAGTCAAGGCCTTGGCAGAGTGGGCCTTGACCCAGCCCTGGAACAGTTTCTTTCTTCTTACCGTCACAAGAAATTAACAATTGATCTCAAAATCTGAAAGATTCCATCAAGATAGTACCTTCCTCCTCATTTTAGGTTCAGCAAAGAAAACAGGGAGATAGAGAGTTTGGCTTAAGGTAAACTCAGATACTATTTTAGGCATAAAAGAAAATTAGTTCTCAAAGAAACCTTGTCTCTGTGCAAAGTGGGATAAGGGTGACTTACCATGATAGCTTGATACCCTTCTTGCAGAGGTCAGCATTCAGCAAAACTGTTGTCCATGTTAAGAAACTCAGATCAACCAGGTTAGCTTCTCTAACACAAAATTAAGATCCCAGTGAAGAGCCACCATTTTTCATAGGTTCAAACAAGGCTAACTGCCCTTGCAGGCCTAGCCAATTATCCCTTGTGAGACTCAAACCCTGCACCTTGTATTTGTAAGGTATACACCTTAACCATTAGGCCACCATCCTAACCATCTTTGAAGCCTCTTATGCAAAACCCCTTTTAAAAATATTTTGACATGAGAATGGAGGAGGATCCAGGGGCAGACATGCTGAAATGGACCTAATAAACAAGGAATGGCCCTAATAAACAAAGATATAGGGAATCTCTAAACTCTGGATCCCACACAGTTTGGTTTTGTGAAGGGTAGATCATGCCTGCTCAACTTGGTCGATGTCTTTGAGTCAGTCACCAGAGCTGTGGATGAAGGCAAGGTGGTTCATACAGCCTACCTTGAACTGGCCAAGGCCTTTGATACCATTCCCCACTCAGGAATCATAGAAAAACTCACTAAGCTAGGCATCGACCCCTATATCACTAGGTGGGTTGCAAACTGGCTCACAGATAGAATCCACAGTGTGAAAGTAGCTGAGTCCAAGTCAGACTGCCGACCAGTCACGAGTGGAGTCCTACAGGGTTTGGTCATGGGTCCTCTCCTGTTTGGTATCTACTTCTCTGAAGTCCAGGCCAACACAAAGGGACTCTGGCTTTCAGAGTTTTCAGACAATTGCAAGTTGGGAGCTATTATTAACTCCCCAAGTGATGTTGACATCCTACCGAAAGACCTCACTAAGACTAATGACTGATGTCAAAACCATGGCCTTAAGCTCAATGCCAAAAAATGTGTCGTCAACCCATTTGGGAAAAACCCAGTTCCCATGAATTACCACATCAATGGTAGTCCACTGAACACAGAAGGCATTATAAGAGATCTGGGAACACAGGTTGACAGCAACCTCTCTTATGACCACCACATTGCCACTGTGGTCAGAAAGTCCTTCTATGTGGCACATCTCATTACTAAGGGTTTTGCATCCAGGAAGATAGAGGTCATTGCCTTCCTCTACTCTTCCTTCATTAGGCCAATCATCAAGTACAATGCCCCATTTGGCATGTACCTCACTAGACACCTGCAACAATTGGAGAGGCTGCAAAAGAAACTCACAAAAGGGATCCTAGGCCTTAAACACTTGTCATATATGGACAGACTCAAAAAACTCCAACTATTCTCTGTCTCATATTGCCTACTTAGAGGCGATCTCTGCATGACTTACAAAGCCATGTCTGACCCAGCTCTGTTAGAAATGCTACATCTAAAGAAATCCCAATCCATCCACACCACATGTTCCAGAGACCTCAACCTCATTACCACAATCAACAGAACGTGCTGGAGGGACAGGTTCATAACCTAGAAACTACCCATGCTATGGAACAGACATCCCATACATGTCAAGCAGAGTACCTCACTGGCCCTCTTCAAGGGAAATCTTGATGAGTGGATGCGAAATAGAAAATTCACCTCAGGGATCACTTCAGTGGCTTTACTCGACAGAGGCACTGGGAACTAAGGTCAGGTGGCACGATGCCAGGGTAATCCTATGGGCTAGGCTTGTAAAGGCTCCAGGGCCATTAGCCTAGTACACACCTATTAACCTATGAACCTATGAAATGGCTGGCAAATTAACCTTGATGGAGAAGTAAGAAAAGCCATAGGATAGTAACTCACTCAATTATTGTAAAACCAGAGAACAACTAGCTATGAATGGTTGCTGGTTATCTTCTTGGCACCAACCGGAAACCTTTTCAATTTAATAATATACAGTTTTCTAGTGGCGGACCTTCTTGTTTCCATTGGTACCTGCTGCACATCCTCAGTAAACAGGTGCCTACAGGGAATTAAGGCTCCATCATCCAGGCAGTCAACTGAAGTTGATTGGGGATGGGGTGTATCAAACACCCTTGGTCTTTTCTGAGCAGATCCACTCTGTGAAGAAGCTTGTGATAACAGCCCCTGGCCATTTCCAAAAGAAAGGAGAACCTTGGTTGCCTGGACCAGAAGTGTGTCACCTCAATGATCTTGGGGGATTCTTTCTGAATCTTCAGAAGTACCCTAGATACCAGCGGAAAATGAGGAAAAGCATACAGGAACATTTCTGTCCAAGGAAAAGAAAAGGCATCTGCCTTCTAGGACTTCTAGCATGGAATCTTGGAGCAGAATCTTGTCAGCAGATTGTTCAGAAAGAAGGCAAATAGGTCTACTCGAGGATTTCCCAACAGATGGATCAAATCTTGGAAGACCCCCTGATCTAATTTCCATTCATGTAGGTTTGCACTGGTCCTGTTCTGCTTGCCTGCTGCAAAGTTTTGCTCTGATAGAATGCAGAACACCTGTAGATTAAGACTGTGTTGAGAAGCTATGTCCCAAGCTAACATGGCTAGTCTGCAAAGGGGGTATGACCTGGTTCCCCCTTGCTTGTTGATGTACCACATAACTGCAATATTGTCTGTAACAACCTGAGGAGGTCTTGGGAACCAAAGATGATTCACACAGTTGAATGCCTTGAATGGGGCAAGAATCCTTTTTATATATATGTGCTTGCGTCTGTCGTTGATCTCCCACAAACCTTTCACTTTTATCTCTCTCTTGAAACTGCTCCCCAAACAAAGTCTGAGGCATCTGTGGTGACTGACTGCTTTGGAACAAGGAGGGAGAAAGAGAGATCCAGATTTAAGGATATTTACTGTCTCTACAAAGTGATTTCTCTTCTGACAAACTCCAGTACTGAGATTTGAAAAGGCATAGGATATTGCTGCTGGGACCAAAGAGACTTCAGATACCATTGTATCTCATGTGGAGTCTTGCCAAAGGTATTGCAATAATCATAGATGCCATGAGATCCAAAATCTTGAGGCATTCCCTCTAAGTGACCAAAGTCTGAGGGGAAAACCTTAGAAAACAGATCCAGATAAAGAACTACTTTTCCTGTGGAAGAAAATCTCTTTGAACTGAGCTGTCTAGTAGATGCCCCAGGAACACAATACTGTGTGATGTAGCCAAAAAAGACATTTGAATATCCTCTTGGAATTCCAGCCTGTGTAAGAGATCTCTCACCCAAGTGAGAGATTCCTGACACTGAGAAAGACTCTGCAAAGCTACACACGTCATCTAAATATAAAAAAAATGTTTATACCCTACAGGCTGAAATGAGCTATAACTGGGACTAGGAACTTTGTGAACACTCTTGGAGCAATAGATGGCCCATGAGGGTAAGGCAGAGAAATGATAATGCGATCCTGACACACAAACCTTTAAGAAACACCTAAAGTCTGGATGAATAGGGATATGATAAGCATCTTTTAAATCTAGTGTTACCAGAAAACTTGAATGAGGAAGCTGTGAACTGACATCATATTGAATTTGGGTATGATCACAAACAGGTTTAGGAAAGAAAGATGAAGAACTGGTCTCCAAGTGCTTTCTTTCTTTGTTTGGCACTAAACATCCTTGAATAAAAAAACATTTCCTGCCTTGTGCTTTTTTTTTACTTCCAGATGCATCAAGTGCTTTATATAGTACATGTGGCTGCTATCCTCTAGTCATGCAAGTTTTATATTAAGTTTATATATATATATATATATATATATATATATATATATATATATATATATATATAATTCTATAAAATAATTAATAATTACATTACCAGTGCCGGTGCAATGAACCTATGCATCCCAGTCTGAGACTTTCGAAGAAAATAAACAGGTTGTAATTACTCTTATGTCCTAGCACATATAAACAGCTAATGCATATTTTCTTATCAATTGCAAACAAAAATATATTTCAGTTATATAGAATACTAAATATTTGCTTGTCTTGAGTCATCTGTGAGTTATCGAGAATGCCAGGCACCTGCTTCTCATGCAGAGTTCACATACAGATGATGACTCAAGTTACAAGGATATCCTTACTCATACACAATTTAAAATAAAGCAACAGCATTAGGTAAAGAATTTACAGTGACTAAAATGGCATTGTGACTACATCTCCTGTGCTTTTTTACCCTTCTACTTGCACAAATAAAGGTTTTGAAGCTAAAAATGGTTGCAGCACATTTACCCCCAGAACCTACCAGATGAGAAACTAAGCAGGCCATTATTTCTTTCCAAGCATTTCTTCAGGTAACTGGCTTGTCGCTCTTGCTGTTCAGTCACGCATTCTAATATTTTGTTTTTGGATGCTGTACAATTCAACTTAACACTAGTTCAGCTGTGTCATTTTAATTGCTCAAGAGAGATACAGACAGACATTTTGTTTTTCCTACCCTGAAGACAACGTATAAAGCATGTTCTAGTGTTTATATTAATTTGTGACTGAGATACAGCTCATTACATTTCTGAGATAGAATATCAAATAATACTTTTCCATGCAAATATCAGCTAATACTCTACAAAAATTAGCTGCAAAGGACATGAAATACATCTCACTCTCTCTCATAAGTGGGACCTGACCAACCCAGTAGACACTCAGAGTGCAACAACTCAGTTGAAAAGTGAACAATCAAGTGCCCACCTGCAAAAAAATCTGTAAATCTGACTTGATTTATTCAGGGACTAATTGAAATGTACAAACAGAATTCCTAGAAAGCATGGCTATGTGACAATAACAATTACTACCTTATTTTACAAGGTGGTATGAATACCACAAATGTTCAAAAAGGTTAATCTCTGGATGTCTTTAAAGATGACTCGTCCAATCCCCAAAGCTTGTGTATGGCTGCCTATTCCACCATGCATGAACCTGCCGCCTCTGTTAGTGTTGCTGTCACGTGTCATTGTGTCCCACCACACCTGTGCAAATGGTGAAGACTGCATAACACGTACTATGCTATCTATCCGTGAAGATGTTTACAAGCCTAGCTATACATTTTCATGAGGTTTTTAACCCTCATATTTTAAGTACAAATATTCCAGAGATAAGAACATTTACATGTTACCCCTGTCCATCATGGATAAGGGTGTAGGGTTAATGTTAACATATATTAACTTATAAGGCTTGACTGGAGACTTAATACTGGGCAAGGGATTGCCCAGTTATAAGTGACTGCACAAATCCACTCTGTTTGTACATATACACATGTTGAAACAGCCAGAAAAAAGGTGGTAAGTGGAGAAGATGTTGGGTGCGTGGGTTATCTACCGATAAGACATGCTTGCTTCACAGTTCTTGCCCCCAGCTTCTGTTCTCTGCTTGCCCTAGTAACACAGTAACTGCTGCAGCAGTGTTCAGGCTGTTTAGTTGTTTACTCTTTAACAAAGCATCATACAAAGACCAGTGTGGTGGGGCTTTGATATTTATTTTCCCATGCTTCTGTGATCTCATGCAGAAAATTCTGTCCTAAAACAGTGATGAGACAAAAATACACGGAGACTTGTTTTGTTCTTGGGATTAGTACCCCAACATCCAGCGTCCTTCTCCATTCTAGTTTTCAAGTAGGTTGCAAATATTAATATATGAAAATTAAGATATACTAGCCAGGGTTATTCACAAAGGCAATGTCCATGTTGCTGGCAAAGCACAAATGGGTCAGACAATAGGAATTGGAGTTGGCATAATGGATAATTTGTTTACCTTACAGACATAAGGCAGAGAGTTTGATTCTCACCCCTGAGAAGCATGGCTAGGCTTAAAAAGGCTCCCTGAGGTCATTAACCTAATAATTATCTATGAACCACTGTAAAAACTTAAGGTTGCTTTTTAACTTTGTGGCTCGGTGTATTAATGCAGTAAGATCTGAGTAGCAACAAAAATAATGCAAGGTTTGAATACAGCTTCGGATATTTAGAAAACAATCGGACCGGGGTGGTTGCAAAATGGTTAAGGTAATTACCTCACAGACACAAGGTACAAAGTTTGTTTCTCACCTTTGGTCACTGTCTGGAAACTGGCTACATGTGTAATGGTCTGCAGACCGTTTGCCTAGCATTTACCTATGAATAATACATTCAAACAAACTTCTGATAGAAGAACAGGACCCATAGCTGCTATGAGTCTCAGAAAATTAAATAGAAAAGTGGGACTAGTATTTAAAACAACAAATATCGAAACTCACTGTAATGCTATAAAATTAAAATGTGTTTTTACAGGGAGACTTCACCAGTGGACCTTTCGGCACGGAGCTGCATCATTTCAACCTTAGTACCTTACTGTGTATGTGTGGGTGTGTACGTATACTATATATATATATATATATATATATATATATATATATATATATATATATATATATATATGGGTTCCCTTCAGAATCTCAAACTAATGAAATCCTGAATTTCAGTAGCCCAAGACCAGAAAGGCGAAAGTGCCGAAAAGCTAGAAGCGCGAAATTCAAAATCCCAAAGTTCAGAGATCTCCAACCACCCACTCACACACCACAACGTGTTTGTGTTTTACGGGTTTTGGGTAGGGGCTTTAGTGTGTATCGGTGTGTTTTGTTAGTGTGATGTGTGTGCGAGGGGAATGTACCTTGCGTGGTGGTGTTTTTTTGTGTTTGTCTGTGTAGTGTGACCTCGGAGTTAGTATACTTAAGTAGAGGGGTGTTTGGGGAGCTTAGACACCCACATGGGGGGTGCAGGGGGCTTGCCCCCCAGCGTGTATGTAGGGTAAGTGTTTGTGTATGTGTAGGGGTGTGTATGTTTGTGATTGTGTCTGCGGTATGTTTAGTGTAGAAGTCATTATTTTAAATTTCGCACTTCTCAGGTTTCAGGTATATGGATTTTCGGCTTCATGGTCTCGAGATACTGAAATTCATGATTTCAGTATTTCGAGATTATGAACTCAATCTCTCTCTCTCTATATATATATATATATATATATATATATATATATATATATATATATACACACATAAAGATATACACACTTACACACACACATACACACACACACACACACACACACACACACACACACACACACACACACACACACACACACACACACACACACACACACACACACACACACGTGTTCAACATTCATTTAAATAAAAAAGAATCAAATACAAGTTGAGTGGTGTTTGCATTTTGTAAACCAAATTAACAGAAAACTCAAAGCAGTGAATATAAAAAATATCACAAAGGGAACCAAACCCCTAATTTGTCTGAATACTGATAGTGTTACCAAAAGGCATTTTATAAAGTAAGCTGTAAAGTTAGAGGTGGTATACATTAATAAGGTTGTGTGGTCACCACAGTATTCCTTTTCATCAGCAGAATATACCAGGACCTGGAAGCTGGTCTATTACCAGGGTCCTGTTTGTCGACTTAACCAAACCTTTTGATCCTGTCTCCCAAATTACTCACTGTAAATATTGTTTCAAACTACTGTATAATCATTACATTTCCTTTTCTGAAGCTTTCCTGTGATACTCTCTATAATAAGCTTGCTTGCTTCTGTGTAAATACTTGATGTTATACTTAGATGATATTCTTTTGACAAAGTAATTGAAAAGGATCTAACATAGTGTAATAATAATAACAGCAACAACAATAACAGTGATCCATCCATATATGTTTATATCTACATATATGTATACGTGTGTGTGTGTATATATATATATATATATATATATATATATATATATATATATATATATATATATATATATATATATTGTATATAGATAGATTGATAGCTATAGGGATATAGTGTATAATATCAAAAAGTCAAAATATTGAAACTCAGCATATTAAAAACTCAATGCAGGGTGCAAACCCCCTTACACCCCTGATGTGGGGCTCTCAACATCCCTTCTAATTATGTACACTAAATGCAGGATCACACAATGTTAGGTAAAGGGGGAAATTCCCCTTTTCACTATTTTCAGGTTTCACTCAAATTAATGACACCCAGTACATATGGGCATTTCCAAGACCACCTAGGGAGTGAAAGCTGGATTAATCCTGAGGGAAATTCTTATGAAGAATCAAGTATAGAGGTTTACATGATAAGGCTTGTAACTCTGAAATGCTCCTAGCTGATATAACAACCACCAACAATAAAGTTTTCCAAAGACAGACATTTCAAATTGGTGGTTGCTTCAGGTGCAAATGGTGCCTGAGTAGGACTGTAACAAAATAGGGATGTCCCAAGGTGGCACAAGGTCCCTCAAAGGGGGTTGTAGCAAAAATGTAGCTCTTAAGAATGCTTTTGAAATCCTGAGAGAAGCAACAGGAGCATGTTGTTCTCCCACATGGAAGTTAGAAATGGCTGCTAATCATAGAATAACTAGCCACCAAATGAAAGAGACCCACCAGGAAGTTCATAATAGAAGGCAATGGTGCTGAAAATGGCTCTACACAATTGGAGCTGGTACAAATAGTAAATCTCTTCCACTTAATTCTCTAGGTTTTGAAACTGGAAGGCTTCTGAGAAGGAGTTACAATATGAATAAAGCTAGAAGAGAGTTGAAATTTTGACAGCCGGGTGAGGCTTGTCAGAGGGATGAGAGATCAGATCTAGAAAGGGATCCAGAACTCAAGACAGATTTACTGGTTGAAGGCCATAGAAAGGGGAAACAAACTTGTTGAGGCCAAAAGGTAGAAATGAAAATCACCTTTTGCCTTGCCCCAAGCCACTTCCTGCTGAATCTCAACTAATAAATTTGATTTTGGATTGGAGTTATTCATCTAAGATTTGGTTACTTCCATTTTTTTATCTTTACTCCTGTGTTGCATTTTGTTTTCTTATAGTTTTTTTGTTCTTTTTGGAGATTTAAGAGGTCTTGGTTAGGGTCAGTTAGAAAATAATTCTTTTGCAGACACTGAATAAAATATAGCTAATTAGTGGGAAGAGCTGAGAAATAACATTCTTCATTTAACTACAAGTATTTAGTGGCTCCCTTAGTTGTAGTGCTGTGTGACTTGTGGATTTCTGTCTGCATTTGATTTTGGTGACGTTTGAGTTGCCTGCCCCTACTATAAATCTGACTTTGAACACTCCTCCCAGTCTCATCACATCAGCTCATTCTACTGAGCACTGAGAGATCATCTTGGAAGCGCCCCCTTAGTCTCTTAGACTTAAATTATATTCTGTTTCCCATCTTTCCACTTACTAAAAAAAGAAACAAACAGAAAAAAGCAATAATTGCACTTTATTCAGCTGCTTTTACTATATTTATGCTTTTTTTCCTTCTTTATTTAACTTTTTACTGCACTTAAAGTGTTCAGTTGTATTATTCTGCTACATTTTATTACTGCTTTTTAGTAAAATTATTACATTGTAACTGTTATTGTAAGCCTTTTAGTTGATTTAAACATGTGAACTCCAAACTAGTTATCTTACATAAGGAAAATTTGTGGTCTACACTCTTGTGGCAGGAGATGATAACGTACAACCTTCTGAGTTGGGAATTGCTGGTTGAAGGCTTATTGTGTCTGCTATTCTAAAAGTTTCTTTGTTCTGGTTAAAACAGTTGGGCTCCAAACCAATTAGTTTACATTAAGAGGGTTTGTGGCCTACATTGGTGTGGGAGGAAAGGGTAGCCTCCTCACTTCTGAGCTGGGAATTGGTGATGAAGGCTTATTGTACTTGTTATTCTAGGTGTATTTGTACTCGTTTAAGTACGTGAGCTCAAAACCAGTTGTTTTACATTAGGGTGGTTTGTGGTCTAAACTACTGTGGCAGGAGAGGATAATCTACACCTTTCTGAGCTTGGCATTGCTGGCATAAGTTTTATTGTGCCTTTATTTGTTTGGCTAGAGGGCAAGCTTGTTTAAAATTTGAATCTCTGTACCTGAGGCATTTGATGGCATTTGGTGAAGATGCTGCTTGAGAAGAAGGAGAGTATTGCTGGTTTCTATTAAACTCTGCAAATGCTAAGACTTACATTACCATATCCACTGCTTTGTCACTTATTTTTCTCATTGTTTCTGTCACAGCTGAATTGATTGACTGTTTCTGTTTTGAATATCTGTACTTTTCTTACCTTTTTACAGTCTTTATTTAGAACTGCCTTGGCTCCACTTTAGTGAGAGTAGATGGGACCTGAATATTTTTTGTGGCTTATGACTGTGGAAGGGGAAAGAAGAGTGCACTGTTTTGATTACCCACATGGCATTGCTTACGGTTTTATCACCCTCTGGTATTTAAGCATTGCAGTTGCACAAAGCTTGGCTAATAACCTATAAGCAAGCTATGACTTACATCACCACATCCACTATTGTGGCACTTGATTTTTCACATTGTATGTGTCACATCTGCATTAATTTAAGTGTTTCTGTGTTGAATATCTGAACTTTTTGACTTTTTGTACAGGTTTTCGTTAGAACTGCTGCCTCCCACACAGCAGTGCCTAGAAGTGATTTGTATAGACACCAATATTCCACAATGTAATTCCCCTTTGCAATCCATGTAGACACCGATCTCTCACAGTGTAAGTTTCCTTTAAAATACCCTTACTGTCTAGACATTTTTTAACTGCTAGAGCATCTAGTTGGTGCATAGCCGAGTGTTGCCCATCAAGTTCCTTGTGTTCATCATTTAAATTTCCCTCACTCCTCCCTAGTAGATCAGCAGCCATGGACATGCACTTATCCACTCTCACTGTGGCCAATATGGTTGAGATGGGTATTCTGGGGCACTGTAGCAGTATCCTCATGTACACTGACAACCCACTTATTCTTACTAAAAATAGATAAAATATGTGAGAGGTATAAACACACTTTAAAGCTGGAGACAAAACTCTGTCATAAACCAAAACTAATCCTTTAGAGGTTGTCTGTGACACTTGTACCACACCTACTGCACAGATTAAACACCCTACACATAAAACTACTTATGCTCAGACACTTAAAGGTGACCTTCCTAAAACATTAAGACCTCTTGCATAGCATAATCAAAAAAGGGTCCTCAGCCACCATGTAAACACTCCGTTAAAACATCACCCAGAGCTACACATAGTAACACTGTATCCACTGGCTGTACTGCTAATACCTTAAGGCAAACCAGTGCACAGCCAAATTTCCTGGTCATTTGTGATTGTATAGTGAGGCACATCAATGTCCCCCTCACTAGACTGAGTAAGCATACAGTCACGGTTAGCTGCCTTTCTGGGGGTTGGATGCATAAAGTCACACAGGCACTCAGGTCATTGAACCACAGGTACCATTATGACTCTGTCATAGTCCATGTGGGTGTTAATGACCTGAGACATACCTCCCTTGACTATATGAAGCAAGACATGATTGAGCTCGCTGACAATGTGAGTCAGGCAGGTATGAACCTAGCACTAAGCAGAATACTACCTTGTCCAAGGATGATGCCATGTTACCAATAGAAAATGATTAATTTTAACAATTAGTTTAGCTTTTAGTGTCAATTCAGGGGGGTACTATATTTGATAGCCTGGGAGGATGTGGTCAATAGACCATGCTGCTTTGCCAGGGATGATCTGCACTTGTCCCCTCTAGGCTTTTGCATATTGGCAAAGGCTTTTTCCACACCATAGTGCCATTTTTAAATCTCCAACTTAACTGAACCTACGAAGGAATACTTAATAATACTTAATAATAATTATCACAACCTACTTCCCTTCTGGAAACAACCTATCCAACATCATCAACTTTCCACAAAGACACAATAGTCGTATGTGATTTCAATCTACACTGGCTCAGCTGCTCCTCAGATAACTCCTCCAACTTTATCACCCTCTACAATTTCTCTCACACTCTTAACTCCCCCATCTGTGTAGACAAACATACCAAGAAACAGTCACTACTAGACTGGATACTAACAAACAAACCCAACCTTGGTTACCAAGCAGGCTGCCGCCCAGACTCCCAAAGTGACCATTTACCAACCTTTCTTCTCAAGAAATGGAAACGTACCCCTAACAATATTATATTGAAACATATTTGCAGCAAAAAATAACTTCTCCCCCACTATATTCAGTACACTGGTACAACAACGTGTCTGGTCACCTTTAAAATTCCTCCAGTTGGACCTTGCAGTTCAATTCTTTAACAATACTTTCCTCAAGATATTAAACAACCTAACTCTCATAGGGAACATTTGCACTAAAACTGAACAATTACCTTGGCTAACTAGAGACACCAAACTACTACTCAAACAAAGGGATAGAGCCTGTTCACTATACCAGAGTTCCAAAAACAAAGAGCCTGGTCACTATACCAAAGTTACCAAAACAAAGAGCCTGGTCACTATACCAAAGTTACCAAAACAAAGACAACCTCATAGCATATCAACAACTAAGAAACCAAGCCAAGCAACAAATCAACCATGACAAAAAGCCATACTTCCAAACATCCCAACAAAAATACCAGAACAACCCCCAAAAGTTTGGCAAAGTATTAAACTACTCCTAAATCCTGGAAGATCCACTACCCCAACACCAACCACCGCAAACACCATTGATAGTTTAGCATCCCAATTCAATTCACACTTCATCAAATCTATAACTTCCCTCATAAACAATAATATTAACTCACTCCTAACAGTTCTCAAATTATTAGACTCTACCCCTAACTCTTTCTCTATTAACCCCATATAAACTAACTACATAAAAAAACTCCTAGCCAAATTAAAACCCTCATCTCCTGCTGTATATCAGCTTCCCAACAAATTTCTAATAATAGCTGCACCTTATATCCCTTATCCCATCTCTATACTAATCAGCCACTCTATTTCTGAACAATATGCACCTATCCTCTGGAAAATATCTCATATCATCTCCCTACTCAAAGGTGGCCCCTCTACAGACTTCTCAAACTATAGACCCATTGCTATTCTCTCTCCCCCTAGCCAAAATCCGAGAAAATAACCTCTTATCCAATTCTTAACATGGTTTCCAACAAAAACACTGTACTAATACCACATTAATAAGCTTCACAAATGCTGTAAACCTCCTCAAAAATCAAGGCCAATTTGTCTCAACTATTTTCCTTGACATGTCTAAAGCTTTCAATACAGCATCCCATCAAAAACGTCTGAACACACTATTCACATAGAACCTCAGTCAGACTTCGCTATCTTGGTTTCACAGCTATCTTTCTAATAGACAACAGTCAGTCGAATGGGAAAACAATCTCTCCCCCCTCCTACCCATTTCTGTTGGAGTTCCCAAAGGGTCTATCCTTGGACCTCTTCTGTTCATTATATTTGCCAATAGCCTCAGCACTGCCACTCAACTAGCCTCTATCATTCAATAAGCTGATGACTCCTACCTCATCTGCTTTACCCCCACCCTTCTTGAACTAGAAGAAAAAACACAAAAATCCCTCCATGACATAGAATGCTATCTCACTGACCACCAACTCATACTCACCCCAAACAAAACAAAGCTAACAGTCTTCTCCAATACAAAACCTAAAAAACTGCCCCCTCCATTATCTACCCCTCTAGCTCCACTAAAATTAAACCAGCCGATCAAACGAGTGTCACAATTGACAACTGTCTAAAATTTAACAAACATATAGCACTAACAATAAAAAAGACCACATCAAACTTGTCTCACTCTACAGGGCCAAACTGTACCTTACTAACAACTCCAGACTAGCCACAGCCAGATCCTCCTACTATCCACCCTTCTTTACTATGCCCAAATATTTACCAACCTACGTAAGTCAGATTTAAATAAACTAGAGAACTGCTATATCAAAATAGCCAAGTTTGGTACTAACCAACCCCATAGATCTCACCACTGCACCGCACTTCATAAACTCAACTGAATTGAAGTTCCCAACCTATTATCTCTGAATCAACTAACCATGGCCCACAACATCATCCACAAACACAAAAACTGTCCTGCTCTCAAGGACCTAGTTCAAGTAAATTCAAAATTCAGGTCACTAAGGTCCTCTGCTAAATTACTTCTCAAGGTAACTAAATCCAACAACAACTATGGAGACTCCCTATACTCCAATAAAATATTCAAAACCTGGAGCTCATTACCTGCTAATTACCCCCATTCAGCTCTCTTTTACCCTAGTTAGGGCAACAGCCTTATATATACCAAATCCTACTCCCTTATGTTAGGTCAGTCTTTCTCAACTTCATAACTATGTTAAAGTGATAAAACAAGAACTATTTTGTCAACAGTCTATTCCCAATCACATACTCTCAACTGGCACATGCTGTACTTGTTTCAAATGACTATTTACTCTACTGTCAAAGTGTAACTGTCTCCATGCATACATACTCTTCTGTAATTCTATCATCTTGAACATTTTTCTAACTTAATAACTGTAAAAGTGATAACAGCAGTAACTCCTTGTCAACCATCTCTTCCTAATAAGCTACTCTCAGCTGACATATGTTGTGCTTGTTCACAGGTATATATTCTCTACTGTTAAATGTGTAATTGTCTCCATGTACATATAGTCTACTGTAATTCTACGTTTTGAACCATGTATATAATATTCCACCATATTCTTTCAATATTTGTTGGAGCTTTTCTCCCTGGGTTTCTGCTGAAAACAGGCTCCTGGCCCAGTTGGACACTACCCGGTAAACAAATGTAAAATAAAATAAAATAGAATAAATAAATAAAATAAATAAATAAATACCTGAAGGTG
The DNA here is from genome assembly GCF_019279795.1 of Protopterus annectens. Classification (NCBI taxonomy): domain Eukaryota; kingdom Metazoa; phylum Chordata; order Ceratodontiformes; family Protopteridae; genus Protopterus; species Protopterus annectens. Next base: position 1,869,683,858 of record NC_056731.1, on the reverse strand, counting down.
GTACTACTCAATGCCATAAATCTTAACAAGAAACTCCACACACTGCAAGCCTTCCTCTCCCTGAAGAGTGAAAACATCTGTGTAGTAATGGAGACATAGCTTAAAGTCATGGACAGTACCCTGGCAGTGCGAGGTAATAATGCCTTTCACACCTTTAGACCAGCTACTGCACAGGAAGGAATTAAAGGTGGAGGAATCTCAGTCTATATTAAAACCAACTTCACATCCAGCCTAGTTAAAGTGTATGACCCACTGGAACCCATACATGTGCACCTCACCATAAACAGGTCTCTTACTATACTCTTGCAATTTATAGGTCCCACTCCATGTCCCAGGAAGTCCATACTACCTATCTCACTGTACTAGAGTCCCTCACAGTTCAACCCAATACGATCTTAATGCAGGATCTCAACTACCCCTTTATAGATTGGGAATCCTACACCACTACTCATGCACAAGCACAGCGATTCCTAAACTTTGTTAATACCAACATCCTGGAACAGTTGGTCCATTCTCCTACCAAGGGTACAAACATCCTTGAAGCTGTACTCACAAACATGGGCAAGTGATGTTCCTCAGCCAATGTAATGTCCTCATTGGTCAGATTTTACCTTAAGGTAGTATTTCTTGAAATAAAAATTAAATTCGGGGACCCAACAAAACCAAAAACCTTCAAAGCTAATCTTTCTCTCTATTAAGTGACACCTTGTCTAAATTCCAAGCACCTCCAAACCCAGTAAATGCCATGGCACACATATTCTGGGCTATTTACAAAATCCCTGTATTGGTAGCTGTATGGAGCAAGTTGTGTCCAGTCATATTAAGAACAGGACGGACTGAAAAGACAAGTCACCCTGGTGGAATCACAATGTCAATCAGTGATACAACAAAAGAAAAAAATCTTGGTCAAGCATAGGAGAAAAAAGCCCAACATACTAAAAAAAATAAAACAATGAAATAAATAGTACTCCACATGATAAATGTCCCGTTGCCAAAAATCAATAAAATCAATAATCCACAATAGAATGCAGCAACGAGACAGCCAGGCACTCCGTTCTCTTCTTTGACCATAAAAATATATATTTATTCAGGTAGAAACATCAACAGTGGTAAGCGCTTTCGCTAAAAGGCTTCATCAGACCATCTAACAAAAATCAATTACATCTCATTTTATACAAAAATCAAATCTCTGTAACCCAATCATACGCATGAGCAATTAAAACCCAGTTTACTAAAGGCATATAATATAATACTAAAAAGAACATCCTAACAATGTTCAGCGCTTTACCATAGCGTCTATCAGCAACATATTAAATGCAACAAAAACATGTTAAATGTAATAAAAACCATGTAGTGAAGAGATGTGCATGACATAAATACAAATATATGTGTACATAAACAAAGAAGGCAGGAAAAGGAGGGTATGCACTATTTGTGTATCCTCCTATTTTTAAGTAAGGGTTTTATGGAAGCCCTTTCATTCAGTCCTTTGCCTCTGTCAGCTCTAAGAACTATAATCCAATTTGTCTCCCTGCTTTCTGTGAGGTTTCTTATATCTCCTTCCTGAATATCTGGGTTGATTACTTCCAGTACTTTGAAGTTAAATTTATGTGAATCTCCTGTCACCATGACGTGTTTTGAGAGATCATTATGTTCAGATTTGATCCTAATGCTGTATAAATGCTCTCTTATCCTGTCTTTCAAAACTCTATAGGTCTTCCCTACATAGAATGAGTGGCAGCATTCATATTCAGCCAAGTAGACCACATTAGATGTAAAACAATTAGCCGCTGCTTTAAAGGTGAATTCTCTGTCCAAGTCTGGGTGCATAACGGTAGTAGAGTTATTGATGTATGGACAGAAATTACACCTGCCACAAGGTTGTGTCGAACATGCCCTATCTTCTCTTTTACCCCTTTGTTATAACAAAGGAGCCTCTTCAGATTTTTTCTTATATAAAAATCTTGTTGTATCACCCTCTAATTCACCAATTTCTGAATCAACTGTTAGTACTGACCAATTCTTCATAAACACTTTGGTTATCTCTTTGTTGTCACTAGTGTAGAATAGAAGTATTATCAAGTAATCATTAACATGGGGACACACATCTAATCATTCACAAGTGGTGTGTGGTCCATAATAGGGTGAAGCTGTACTTTCCCTCACTTCATTGATAACAGACAGATTCCTCTGTATCTCATCTGGGCGATAGCCCCTACTCCTGAGTCTCCCTCCCAGATGGCCCATCTCTCTAAGGAACCCTTCTGTTGTGGGGTTCAACCTAGAGGCCCTCATACCTTGGCCTTTAATTAGGTTCTTAAAGATATGATTTGGATTCATACTGGTCCTAGTTAGTAGGGAATTCCTGTAACAAGATTTCCTAAAACACCTGTATTCATGGATCCATTCTCTAATCTCTCTACATACAAATCTAGATATTTTATCCTATCCTCAGAGGATACCATAGTAAACTTCAAACATTCAGTTAGATTGTTTATCATATTATGAAACTCCAATAACTGTTCATGGGTCCCCCTCCACAAAAGGAAGAGGTCATTCACGAAACGTCGGTAGAAAACAACATGTTGTTTAAATGCTTCTGTCTCAAACAGAATAATGTTCTCCCAATGTGCCAAAAACATGTTGGCATAGCTATTGGCACAAGATGTGCCCATAACCACGCCATCATTCTGAATGTACATTTTACCTTTGAAAGTGAAAATGTTATTCTCAAGAACCACGTCCAAGAAATTACATACAAGATCTAGCTGCACTGGGCTATAGTCACTATTGGCAGAAAGATACTCATGCAAGTATTGAATGCCTAAGCCATTCGGGATGATGGTAAAGAGTGACTGAACATCTAGGGTAACAAAAATAACTCCCTCCAAGGTACCAAAACTGGTAGTGCATTCATATAGATCAATTGGAAATTGTTTAGAGTCTTTCAAAACTACCCTGTTTCTATCTGTAATGGGTCTTTGATGCCTCTCTATAAAAGACGATAGAGGTTCTGTCGCCCACCCTCCACCTGCCACAATCAGCCTCATAGGTGGGTTCAGGTCATGTTTATGGATTTTTGGTAGACCCTGTATTATGGGAATCAAAGGATTCTCAACCTTCAAATATTTATATATGTCATATGTGATTAACTCACTTTTAAAGTTGCCCAGTAACACCTCAAGAATGGAATTCGTTATGTGATGTACTTCTGTTAGTGTTAATTAGTCTATAATATTTATGGCCTCTTAACATTTCTTCCATGGATCCAATATACTGAGTCCTATCCATGATGACAATGAGACCCCCTTTGTATGCTGGTCTAATTGAAATCCTCTCATTTCTTTGTAACGTTCTTAGGGCTTCTCTTTCCCTAAAGTTCAAGTTATTCCTTGTTTTTCTCTTCTTATGATTACTTCTGATATCATAAAACTTATATAATTCTTTTTCTGTTAGTTTCAAATAAGCATCTACCAATGGATTGGAATGGAGAAAAACTGAGGATAGGATAGAATATCTAGATTTGTATGTAGAGAGATTCAGTGGTGGCCGGTGACTTCAAATTAAAGAAGGGCTGCAGGAGACAGCTGAATGGGTAGGGCCAATGGGAAGGGGTTTGGCCAACTAGGAAGGGGTGCAGTTATGCTCAAAACCACAACAACTGGAACTTTAATTAAATACGCTGCCCTGGGTGCCAAACAGTCATGACAAGAGTCCAATCAAGACAAAATGAAGTGTAGAAGAAAAAAATATTTCAATGCATTGGCTACATGACAACTTACTTAATATCCAGATGGAAACAGGTTGTGAGGCATGAAAAAATAAATTACTTTTTAAATACATTACTGGAATGCCAGTCAAAATCAAGTATAAAAAACAAGCAGCACTCAACTCAAACCACTACTCCTTGCACTGCAGTTCTAATTATAATTTATATTCAGCTTTATAAAATTACCAAGTAACATGCTGAAAGTAGCAATCTCTGTGATACCCCCACTTGTAAAAATGTTTCTTATCCAAAAGACCTGCTGCCTGACATAACTATCTACTTGTTTCATGGGGAAGACATGATCAAAGTAAAAAATGAACAGCAAACAAGAAACAAGCTCAAGCTAAACTGCTTAAAGGATTACTGCACAGGTTATGGACCACACATGATAGATTGGCATTCTGTTTAGTTTACGGGTAAAGCCTGCAAAGATGACTGCAAGTCTCCAACAAAAGATGACTGCAACTCTCCAACAAATGTAATGAGCTTCTGAAAATACTGTAATCCTGTCCTTTTATTACAAATACTGTCATATGCATTTCAATACCCAAGGCTTATACATTATCTAGTTATGTAAATATTCTCTGCATGGCAACAACGAAAAGGCTTTCAATGCTGGTAATTCTTTAACAGTATGCTTATTAAAGCTTACTTGCATCTTACAATCTCCGACAAGCTTACCTGATGGTCATTAAATTATTGCTCCTTAAACAGAGCAACAGGGCACTGTGACAGCATGCATTTCCTGAATAATAAGAAGCATAAATCAACAGTATAAAAATATGACAGAAAACCAGAACATTCTGCAAAATCAAGGACAGATGAAAAGCCACGGTCATACTTGTGGTCTACCTTGGATGGGGGAATACTCTGCACACTTACACTGCATAACTGCTACTTGCCTTCCTTGGACACATCCAGAGCCACTACAATGGGGAGTGGGCTACAACAAGTATGTCACAATTTGAAATGTCTCTGGCTGACGGTGATGGCTCTGACACTCATACCTCTCAAATTCAGAGCAAGAAATCTGGACAAAGCCATACATAGAACTAGAAGTGGGACACAGGCCCAAAAATAAGGACAATTTTTAAATATTGCTCTTATTAACTTAGATAATAGAACAGTAGTAGATCTTGCATTAGTATGAATTTTCTGAAGGGTATGGAATCTGAAACTCAAATGTCTGCCATTATTTTCTAACTTCAGTCTTTAATGACTTGCCACTAATTTGCCAGAAAACCACAATTTTATGAAAAACAGACCAAAAATGGGATGCAAAAATATAAAGTTGCCACACAATACAGCTGGGAACCTGTCAAAAAGGGGACAACTTTTTAATATTAACACTGTTAACTTGAGCAGCTAACAAAATAAGAGCATCTACATGCATTTCTGAAATAAAAGTAATCTATAACTCTGATCATTACAGTTATATATAATTGTAAACCCTCCACGTTTTCTTCCAAAATTGCCATTTTGAGGAGGGATTATTAGAGGAGAGCAACATTTTGAGCCAAAATTGGGGACAATTGAGAGAGTTGGATATTCCTAATTCTACAAAGTGATTTGCATGTACCTCTCAACCTCTTAATGCAGGAAATCTGGACAAGGCTAAATATATTGGGAGAACATACAAACACTACTAAAAAATGCTCTTGTATAAACTTAAGACAGTTGATAGAATAACAGGTCTTGCATTAGCATGCATTTTTCTGAAGGTTATGACGTCTGAAACTCAATGTCTGTCATTTAGTGACTTCATTCCTAAATGATTTGCTAGAAAACCACAAATTTTATGAGGAACAAAACAAAAATAAGAAGAAAATATCTATTCATTCTGCAAAAATATGGACAACTGAGAAGTATAGTTCAACCGGGGCTGTCTGAGTTTGCTACCCTTCCCCCCCTCACAAAATCATGGTCAAATGGAACCTCCCCCCTGCAGCTATTCCAATGTCCCATTCCTTGGTTATTTTGCCCCATTTACCATAAACACTGTAATGTGCATACTGCTTTACTTCTGCGATGATTTAGATTTCATTTGAAAGTTTTATTTAGCATTTTACAGCACAAACCCTAATAGATACCTGTTAAACAAAGCAACGCAGTCTCACAATGAAAATAGACTTAGCATTAAAACTTCTCTGCCCTTGAAACTCACATGCATTGAAACAGCATTGAAACCCACATTCAAAGAAAATACATTTTGCCAGTGGCAGATAAAGATTAACTTTGGGCTGTTTTCAAAATCATAGGCCCTTGAACATGAAACATACGCATGCTCTTTGATACACCTTCCTGACTGTATTACATTATATTCCTTGTACAATACAGTACAGTTGTTAGAGGGCATTTTAAATTTATTATTTTGAACATTTTTCCAGTAAACAATTAAACAAAATGCATGCACCAATGACAAAACTGCCCAATTCAGAACATTTTCATCATAACAAGTCTACTCAACCTTTTATAGTCCACCAGTATCAGTAAATATGCACAATCTTTGAAGTAGTAAAATCCACATTAAAGAAATCTGTAACTAATAAAGAGGTTGCTGCTAGCAAACAACTTTATATGTCATTGTTTCATCTACAAATAAAGTGCCTGTTGCCCATCAAGAATAAATTGCCTATGTTGCATGCATTAAAAAAATGATAAGCTAGTAATACCGCAATAGGGAATGGATGGCAAACTGATAACAGGTTCATAGTTACTAGGTATCTTTGCCAAAAAGGACTGCAGCATCCACCCCCTTTACAACACAGTACAGTATCAGCAATGCATCTACCTACTGTGGGAGTAGAACCCACAGCCTTCTGCATCAAAAGCAAGTACACTACCTGTTGTGCTATTAACAATGCAAGCAGACTTAGCATAAGCAGCACTAAACTTTTGTTCCCCTGCAGCTCTCAGCTCCTTGTAAAATCTACTTGACACTCAGCTGTATCTCTGAACTTTGCAGCACAAGAAATCTGGAAAAAGCCAAAATTTATTGGGGGGGCAAAAGGCCAAAAACCAGAGACGCATTTTAAACATTGCTTGTATAATGTTGGAAAATTGCTAGAATAAAATGCTGTGTTACCACCATACATTTCACTGCCACGTCTTGAACCCAGGGGACCCTGTGCAAAGCAGTCAGAGAAACATACCACTGTGCCAAATCAGCTGAAAAAGAAGAAGGCAAACTTAAATGGATACCATTTAGTGAATTCAGTTCTCACCATAGCTATCAACCTCTTAGCAAAAAACACATGAAAAAAGCCAATAATGTGGGAATACAGCTGCCAAACATATTCAGTGAATTCAGTTCTCACCATAGCTCTCAATCTCTTAGCAAAAAACATGTGGACAAAGCCAGTAATGGGGGGAATACAGCCCCCAAACATTCAGTGAATTCAGTTCTCACCATAGCTCTCAACCTTAGCACAAAATACCTGGACGAGGCCAATAATGGGGGAATACAGTCCCAAAAATATGGGCAAATTTCAAATATCCATGTTATAAACTTAGACAATTGCTAGAATAAAAGGTTGTTTTACCATGTACTTTCTGAAGAATATGAAGTCTGAAATTCAAATGCCTGTTATTTTTAAACATTTGTTAACCAAGAAACTAGTCTGACTAGGAACAAAACAAAGCCAGTTTTCAGCAGAGCAGGGAGAAACACTCCAGAAACATCTTTGTAAGGGATGAGAGGACATGCAGACTCCACACAGAAGGCACCCCATCCAAGAATCAAACCAGAGATCCTGTAGCTGTCAGGCAACAATGCTACCAGTGCACCACTGTACTACAAACCTTTGCAAGGAAAACTGAAGATACAGAAACCACAGATTTTATGAGGAACAGAACAAATATGAGGCAAAATTCTGCATTTTTTTTACAAATAGTGGTGGGTAGGGAATTCAGGCCATTGCCACCTGCATCCAAGGTACAGGGTTCAACCCTGAGTATCTCTACCCACCACTATGTGTTAACAGGGGCATTACACACACACACACACACACACACACACACACACACACACACACACACACACACACACACACACACACACACACACACACACACACACACACACACACACACACACCCTTCCTTACCTCTCTCCTGATTGAAGCAGCAAAACTCCATTGTCCGGAACTTGACCAACTTCAGCAAACCTTACCTCTCTCCATTGTCTGGAACACGCTCGACCGACTTCAATGCTTCCCTGCAAGCCACACACAAGGTCCAATGCTTGACCGAATTCAATGCTTCCCTGCAAGACACACACCAGGGCCAGCTCGACTTCAAAGCTTCAAACTCAACTTACCTCTCTCCTGATTGGTCCTGCACTCCTTTGGTCCTGTCTGCGGATCAAGCAGTCTGGAGCTCTTCTGTTCTGTGCGGTTGTCTACCGCACAGATTCCTGGGCATTTGCGGGGCAGAAAATACCTTCCCCATATCTGGACTGCTGACTCAGGCAGTCAGAGTTCGCACAGATTCCTGGCCATCTGTGGGGCAGTCTGAGTGTGTCTGCGCATGAGCTGAAGGTCCGGTACTCGTAAAAAATTTTTTTTTTAATTTTATATTTCTCAATTTATTTTTATTTCTTTTATTTCTAGGTGGGAGGGCTGCAGTCCTGCACTCCGATAGCACGAGCCGCCCCTGGAGAGATTAGAGAATGGATCCATGAATACAGATGTTTTCAGGAAATCTTGTTACAGAAATTCCCTACTAACTAGGACCAGTATGCATACAAATAATATCTTTAAGAACCTAATTAAAGGCCAAGGTATGAGGGCCTCTAGGTTGAACCCCATAACAGAAGGGTTCCTTAGAGAGATGGATGATCTGGGAGGGAGACTCAGCAGTAGGGGCTATCGCCCAGATGAGATACAGAGGAATCTGTCTGTCATCAATGAACTGAGGGAAAGTACAGCTTCACCCTATTATGGACCACACACCACTTGTGAACGATTAGATGTGTGTCCCCATGTTAATGATTACTTGATAATACCTCTATTCTACACTAGTGACAACAAAGAGATAACCGAGGTGTTTATGAAGAATTGGTCAGTACTAACAGTTGATTCAGAAATTGGTGAATTAGTGGGTGATACACCAAGATTTTTATATAAGAACAGAAAAAATCTGAAGAGGCTCCTTTGTTATAACAAAGGGGTAAAAGAGAAGATAGGGCATGTTCGACACAACCTTGTGGCAGGTGTAATTTCTGTCCATACATCAATAACTCTACTACCTTTATGCACCCAGACTTGGACAGAGAATTCACCTTTAAAGCAGCGGCTAATTGTTTTACATCTAATGTGGTCTACTTGGCTGAATGTGAATGCTGCCACTCATTCTATGTAGGGAAGACCTATGGAGTTTTGAAAGACAGGATAAGAGAGCATTTATACAGCATTAGGATCAAATCTGAATATAATGATCTCTCAAAACATATTATGCTGTCAGGAGATACACATAAATTTAACTTCAAAGTACTGAAAGTAATCAACCCGGATATTCGGGAAGGAGATATAAGAAACCTCACAGAAAGTAGGGAGACAAATTGGATTATAGTTCTTAGAGCTGACAGAGGCAAAGGATTGAATGAAAGGGCTTCCATAAAACCCTTACTTAAAAATAGGAGGATACACAAATAGTGCATACCCTCCTTTTCCTGCCTTCTTTGTTTATGTACACATATATTTGTATTTGTCATGCACATCTCTTCACTACATGTTTTTTATTACATTTAACATGTTTGTATTGCATTTAATATGTTGCTGATAGACGCTATGGTAAAGCGCTGAACATTGTTAGGATGTTCTTTTTAGAATTATATTATATGCCTTTAAGTAAATTGGGTTTTAATTGCTCATGCGTATGATTGGGTTACAGAGATTTGATTTTTGTATAAAATGAGATGCAACTGATTTTTGTTAGATGGTCTAATGAAGCCTTTTAGTGAAAGCGCTTACCACTGTTGATGTTTCTACCTGAATAAATATATATTTTTATGGTCAAAGAAGAGAACGGAGTGCCTGGCTGTCTCGTTGCTGCATTCTATTGTGGAATACTAAAAAAAAAAAAAAAAAAAAACTAATTAGACAGGCAGCTAAGAGAGTTAATTAGTACTTCACATGCTAAATTTGAAAAAAAAATAGCTTCTCGGGCAAAGTACAACAGCAAAGCTTTCTACAGCTATGTCCATAACCTCAAGAGAAATACGTAGTAATGCACAGTCTGCTGTCATATTGTAAATGGCATCACACACTGAACCAGAGGCCATTGCCAACCTTATGGCTCACAGGTTCAGCTCAAATTTCTCCCCCACTCCCCCCCAATAGTCCAAAGGAAATATAGCATACCACAACCCCCCAACCATTAGTAGGGAACAGGTCTTCAATGCACTTTCCAAGGCCAAAACCACTGCACCGATGGGCTCTGATAACATCCCAGGATGCTTACTAACTGACATGAAACATGACCTCTCTGGTCCACTTGAATCACTTTTCAACTGCGACAACCAAGAGACCAGTCAATAATGGAGTTCCCTAGGGTTCTGTACTGGGCCTGCTCCTTTTTGGCATCTATTTCTCTGACGTGGAAGCAAACATTGAAGGTTTATGGCTGACTATGTTTACAGATGATTGCAAGCTGTAGGTTATCACTGATTCCCTGCAGATGCTAGCAGTTTTCAAGAAGGCCTACCTCTGACTAACAAATGGTGCCAAAGCCACAGTCTTAAACTCAGTGCTAAGAAATGCATAGTTGTACCCTTTGGGAAGTCAGCCATCCTGGCTAATTGACATGTTGATAATAAGCCCCTAAGAGTCGACCCAGTGGTCAGAGATCTGGGTACACAAGTAGACAGTAGACTTACGTTCAACCACCGTGTGGCCACAGTGGTGAGGAAATCTTTTTATGTTTTGCAACATATGCGTAAGAGGATGGCATCTAGGTCCAAAGTGGTCATTATCCCAATGTACTCTGCCCTTATCAGAACAATCACAGAGTACAATGCTCCCTTCGGTAGGTACCTGACCAGACATATGCAACAGCTAGAGTGACCCCAGAGGTTTCTTTCAAAAAAGAATACAAGAAGTAACAAACCTGCTTTATGCAAACTGCCTTAAAGCCTTAAAGCCCTTCCTCTCTACTCAGTCTCCTATAGATTGCTGAAGGGTGATCTATGCCTGGCTTAGAAAGCATTTGGAAAGTCCATACTTATGAATCTCCTGTATATTCATACATCAAACAGTACCAGATATACAAGGTCTAAGGAACTGAATTTTGTCTGTGACTTAAACAGAACATGCTGAAGAGACAGATATGTGTCCCAGAGACTGGCCCTTCTATGTAACAGACTTCCCATCAGTGAGAAACTCTGTTCATCTATTACTCAATTTAAGCACAACCTAAACCTGTGGATGGGGAATAGAAAGTTTACACCAGACGTGGCACCCAGGCCCCTTATGAACAGTGGTAGCTTATAAATGCCTGGCCCTCAATGTTCTATTTTTATACAGCACATCATTATTCTTTTGGGAAAACGTGGCCAGGCTTAGAAAGGCTCCCCCAGGTTGTTAACATGGTAACAATCTATGAATCTATGAATAGAGGAGTTGGAGGGTTGAGTACACAGGAGACATGGATATTAAGTATACATGAGAGTGCCAATCCCTGGCAATGCATACATTTTTCATGTGGATCTTGTGGCAGGCGTTTCTAGCCACAGGACAAACACTTCTTGAACCCCAAAGCCTTGTCAGACATCTTAATTTTGTGTGAAAAAGGAGGGAAGAACAAAAAAAACAATGACCTGACAGGTCCAAATAGCAGAAAAACAACAATATTCACTTATTTGTGAAGAGAATATCGTTTTTCTTTCTGTAAGCAGAAATACTTTCTAACAAGGCAAGGAAACTTACAGGCATCAGGTGATCAAAGAAGGCCGGGGAGAAAGGAGTCAAGTTTCTTCAACAAAGGAGAGAGAGAGAGAAAAAATAAACAATACATATCAAGACGCTTAAACTACAAGTGAAAGGAATTAATCCTGAACTGTACTATCAAGAAAAATAGCACCCATCTTAAACTCAACACCAGAGCTTTGGTGACCATGTTTGTCTTCTAGGGTGGCAAACAGGATCTGAGAGCTGTAAGGGGTTGCATGCTGGCAGGGGGAGGAACTTGAACCTTGGAGCTGAAATTCTGAGTTGCCAGCCTTAGATCCATACATATCCAATATAACCATCTGTTGAGGCAGCCAGAAAAGACATCAAATCTAATATTATACTAAGGACAACCTGGAAGGTTCAGATTCCTTCTAGCCTCTTGGATTATGATAATTCTCAAAGCTTTTGACAGACTGAACAAACTTTGGCTTCATACAGGTCCCCAAAACAGTGTATCCTCCTGGAATTACTACTGTTCTGTTAAAAAATGTTTAATTATATAGAACAGAGGTAAGCCTGTCTTGTAAATAATCTACAAGGTTCTTGCAGGAGATAAATAATGTCAACAGAACATCTAAATACAATGGCAACATTACGTTCCTCTTGGATAATTGTCTTACATCCACTAATACCTCTGAACCTGAAGACAATGAAAATAAGAAGAAATGCCCTTGGAAAGTAGGAACAGCCATTTACTTAGCATAGGATTTGAATACCAAATTGCACATAACTCTTCCCACTTCCAATAGCAATGTGAGATAATACTCAGGTACAAATTTAATAAGAGTAGCAAAAATGACTGAAAAATATAAAGACGTTTTCAAATGGAGTATAAAATCTGTAGACTTTAATGAACTGTGTTGCAAATTTGACCACACACAGCCATTTAAAGGAGAATGTACCAATCCCTGGAATCTAGTCTATTGCTAGCATTCTGATTACTGACCTGAACCACAACGGTATTCAAAGATTTTGTAACTTTGTAACTGCCTGTAACAATTTTGTAACTACTTGTAACTACCTGACCACCATCTTTTGTGGAGGGAAGGCAAACATTTAACAACAGTAACAGAACAATGATGATCCAGAAGGAAGCAGAAAGTAAGAAAAAACACAGTTGTTGGTGGGTCTTGATGTAGAGAAAGCATTCAACAGAGTAAGCTGGGATTTTATGAGTAGAGCAATGGAAGCATTTGTATTCCCTGATACAATAATACGGTTACTAAGGAGGATATATAAAGGATCAGAAGCAATGATTAAAGTGGGAGGGTTCCTCTCTAATAATTTGTGTCTGGACAGAGGAACCAGGTAGGGGTGTCCTCCTTCCCCTTTGTTACTTACATTATATTTAGAACCATTGGCAAATAAAATAATAGACTCAGAAATTCAGGGATATAACTGGTATGGTAATCAGGAAAGCTGGCTCTGTTTGCAGATGGCATTATTTTGTACCTGATAAATCCAAAAAAGAACATTTCAGTGTTGCGAAACATTTTCAAACAGTTTGAAGTCTTTTCAGGATATCAAATTAATGAAGATGAAATAAAGGCTAAAGCCACAAATTAAGTACCCAAATATGAATTGGTTTGGAAATACAAATATTTATGGGGACACAATAAGGTGAAGTATTTAGGAGAATGGATTAAAAAGGCATCTAAATGGCAGCTAAAGGTATGTGTGAAGAGCCAAAAAAAAATAATACAAAAAACTGAGAATCTAGAAGTTCTTGTTTATGGATATGGATAGTAGGATACAAGCAGTGAAAAATGTTTTTAGTTCCTATAGTTTTTTATACAAGTCAGGCACATTTTGTCAACTAGAGGTTGTGGACATTAATTAATAATGAATTGAAGGAATTTACTTAGGGGGGAAGAGGGCAAGAGTTAAGTGGAATAAGTTGATCCTTCCAAGAGAACAAGGTGGATTAGGAGGGTCTATATCAATTCATCAAACGCTCTACTTATCAAATCCCTATTCATCAAACTCACTTTAGCGAAAGTTCACTTCAACAAACGATCATTTCAGTGCATTTTTCCACAGGGCAAGAAACTAGTGGGCCACCTGGCAACCATACCAAACACTACAAAATTTTAAACTCAGGAAAATGGGGGAGCTTTGGCCCCCCACACACACACCCCTAACTAAATATACCAACTCCAAGATCACACTACAGTGGGGACAAAGGCAGATTCACGATGATGGATAACTACTTCCTTTCCCTGTAAGAAAATTCTCTGAAACAATCATTTGTTGACTTGGACTTTCGCTAAATGCCCTTACAATTACACATTTTACTAATACATGCATGTTCTACAACGTGCTGCATGTTATAGTTTTCCATTGTTGGCAAGTTCATAAGTTGACTGGCCTTTAAGACTCATATTGTTGAAATATTTCTACACATCCATGACTATGTTTGAAAGCAATGACTTTTTTTTCCCTGATTTTTAAGACTTTCAAACAGATCCAGCTCAGATGTTGACTTATAAACCAGGCAGAGGTTAGCTGTAAGTAACCTGTAAGAAACAAAATGCAGTAATAGTCCCTGGCTTTTATCAACAGTTCAGATTTTCCGACTGTATGATTTTTCTAGAAAGGAATTGCTATAGCTTTTCAAAATGTTTCTAGTAGCTTATTTGAAAGCTACACAATAAGATGGTATACACTATAATGGGCTGCATCCCTATAGCATAAACTGATCAAAGAATCCACAATTGTAGACCTCATGGGTGAAACCTCACCAATAAACCACAATAAGTAGCAACAGGAAAACAAGGAGAATGGGTCGGACTGGTACGCACAGAACCTTTTGTGCCACAAGCTCCTTACAACACTTAACACAACTTAGAATTCCAAGAAACCAACAAAAAGCTGGAAAACAGCTCTACCACATAAGGAACTTTTTTCTCTAGATTTTCAGTCTTGTTCTTCATTACCTGTGAGTGAATATGTTCCTGAGCAGTTAAAAATTGTGAATCTATCTAATTTTGAAATGACAGATGACATTATTAATGTATTAATGAGAGGGCGAAATTTGTTCCTACTAGGTTACCATGTCTAGCTGATTTAATATTGGATGTAAAACGTTTTTGTTGCAAATTGTATTTAAAAGTGTATTTTCACAATCATGGTAGGAGCAACAATGTTTCTCATGTATCTAATCATGGTAGTGATGGTCAATTTCTATTGGATGTCAGCATAGCCGGCTTTAGGCACCAGCGAACCCTGCAGTCACTGGGGGTCCCCTTTTCCCTGGGGGCCCCCAACCACAGCAAGTTCTTACCCTGATATTTTGTTACATGCCTGTCAAACCAACAAAAGCTAGTACAGTATTCTTGTATACTTAATAAACCACATGGATCATCATCATTCTCTTTTGGCTTTTCCCGCTAGGGGTCGCCACAGTGGATCATCTCTTTCCATTTCTTCCTATCCTGTGCATCTTGCTCTGTCACACCAACTGCCTGCATGTCCTCTCTCACCACGTCCATAAACCTTATCTTAGGCCTTCCTCTATTCTTCTTACCTGGCAGCTCCATCCTTAGCATCTTTTTCCCAATATACCCATCATCCCTCCTCAGCACATGTCCAAACCAACGCAATCTCGTCTCTCTTGCTTTGTCTCCAAACTGTCCAACATGAGCTGACCCTCTAATATACTGATTCCTAATCCTATCCATCCTAGTCACACCGATTGCAAATCTTAACATCTTTAACTCTGCCACATCCAGCTCTGACTCCTGCCTTTTTGTCAATGCCACTGTCTCCAACCCATATAACATAGCTGGTCTCACTACACTCTTGTAGACTTTCCCTTTCACTCTTACTGATACCCGTCTGTCACAAATCACTCCTGACACTCTTCTCCACCCATTCCATGCCTGTACTCTCTTCTTCACCTCTCTTCCACATTCACCATTACTCTGAACTGTTGATCCCAAGTACTTAAACTCGTCCACCTTTACCAACTCTACTCCCTGCATCCTCACCATTCCTCTACCCTCCCTCTCATTTACACACATATATTCTGTCTTAGCCCTGCTGACCCTCATTCCTCTGCTCTCTAGAGCATATCTCCACCTCTCCAGAGTCTCCTCAACCTGATTCCTACTCTCACTACAGATCACAATGTCATCTGCAAACATCATAGTCCACGGACCTCCTGTCTGATTTCATCTGTCAACCTGTCCATCACCACTGCAAATAAGAAAGGACTCAGAGCTGATCCTTGATGTAATCCCACCTCCACCTTAAACGGATCTGTCACTCCCACTGCAGTCCTCACCACTGTCACACTACCCTCGTACATATCCTGTACCACTCTTACATACTTCTCTGCCACTTCCTCATACAATACCACAACTCTTCTCTAGGCACCCTGTCATATGCTTTCTCCAAGTCTACAAAGACACAATGCAACTCCTTCTGACCTTCTCTGTATTTCTCCAACAACACTCTCAGAGCAAACATTGCATCTGTAGTGCTCTTTCCTGGCATGAAACCATACTGCTGATCACTAATCATCACCTCCCTTCTTAACCTTGCTTCCACTACTCTTTCCCATAACTTCAAGCTGTGACTAATCAGTTTTATCCCTCTGTAGTTACTGCAGCTCTGCACATCACCCTTATTCTTAAAGATAGGTACCAAAACACTTTTTCTCCACTCCTCAGGCATTCTCTGACTTTCCAAAATTTCATTAAACAATCTAGTTAGAAATTCCACTGCCATTTCTCCTAAGCACCTCCATGCTTCCATTGGTATGTCATCTGGGCCAACAGCCTTTCCATTCTTCATCCTCTTCATAGCTGCCCTTACTTCCTCCTTGCTAATCTATTTCACTTCCTGATTCACTATCCCCACATCATCCAACCTTCTCTCTCTCTCATTCTCTTCATTCATCAGCCTCTCAAAATACTCTTTCCATCTACTCAACACACTCTCCTCTCTTGTGAGTACCTTTCGCTCACTATCCTTTATCACCCTTACATGCTGCACATCTTTCCCAGCTCTGTCCCTCTGTCTTGCTAATCGGTACAGGTCCTTTTCTCCCTCTTTAGTGTCCAATCTCTCGTACAACTCTCCATATGCCCTATCCTTAGCTTTCGCCACTTCTCTCTTTGCCATGCGCCTCATCTCCTTATACTCATGTCTACTTTCTTCATCTCTTTGACAATCCCACTTCTTCTTCGCCAGCCTCTTCCTCTGTATACTCTCCTGTACTTCCTCATTCCACCACCAGGTCTCCTTGTCCTCCTTCCTCTGTCCCGATGTCACACCAAGCACCTTTCTAGCAGTCACCCTTACTAGTTCTGCTGTAGTTACCCAGCTATTCGGTAACTCTCCACTGCCTCCCAGTGGCTGTCTTAACTCTTCCCTAAACTCCACTTCACAATCACCCTTTTTTAACTTCCACCATTTAATCCTTGGCACAGCTTTCACACTCCTCCTCCTCTTCTTGATCACCAATGTCATTCTACATACCACCATTCTATGCTGCTTAACTACACTTTCCCCTGCCACCACTTTACAGTCTCCAATCTCCTTCAGACTGGTCCTCCTACATAATATATAATCAACCTGTGAGCATCTTCCTCCACTCTTGTACGTCACCCTATGCTCCAGCCTCTTCTTAAAATACGTATTCACCACAGCCATGTCCATCCTTTTCGCAAAATCCACAATCATCTGACCTTCTGCATTCCTCTCCTTAACACCATACCTACCCATCACTTCCTCATCCCTCTGTTCACTTCACCAACATGCCCATTAAAGTCCGCTCCAATCACTAGTCTCTCACCCTTGGGTACACTCACCACAACTTCATCCAACTCACTCCAAAATTTCTCTTTCTCATCCATCGCACACCCAACTTGTGGAGCATATGCACTAACAACATTCATCATTACACCATCAATTTCGAGCTTCATAAACATCACTCGGTCAGACACTCTCTTCACGTCTAAAACACTCTTGGCATATTGTTCCTTTAGTATAACCCCTACCCCATTTCTCCTGCCATCCACACCATGATAAAACAATTTGAACCCATTTCCTAAACACCTGACCTTACTTCCCTTCCATCTGATCTCTTGCACACACAATATATCAACCATCCTTCTCTCCATCATATCAGCTAGCTCTCTTCCTATACCAGTCATACTGCCAACATTCAAAGTTCCTACCCTCACTTCTACACTCCTAACCTTCCTCCTATCTTCCTGCCTTCGGGCATGCCTTCGCCCTCCTCTTCTCCTTCGGCCAACAGTAGCCCAATTTCCGCCAGCACCCTGTTGGCTAACAGTACTGGTGGCGATCGTTGTTAACCCGGGCCTCGACCGATCCGGTATGCAATTATGAAAAGTTCTCCGCATCAGTAATTTTTGGCAGAAGTTTTACGCCGGATGCCCTTCCTGACGCAACCCTCCCCATTTATCCGGGCTTGGGACCGGCACAAAGAAATGCACTGGCTTGTGCATCCCCAGTGGCTGGGTTACTTAATAAACCACATGGATAATAACTCTTATTTATACCTCCTTTAAAATTCAAAGATATTTCTGGTTGTACTAACAGCGTTTTGTCAACTAACAGGCATCAGAATTCATTAAATATTTTATCACTGACATAGTGCCCCTGGTTTAGTTACCTCCTGCTGTTGGACATTTTCTCCACTAAAACTAACTACATAGCCAGCTGGAGGTCCCTGCTATACCTGTGGCTGCACAGGGCCCCCCTTAATCATCCTTGACTGTGTGGGGGGCCCACACAAGCTGCTGCTGCTGGTTGGGGAAAAATGAGGAAGAAAAATGTATTAATTTACTAATTATGCTCTTTAACCTGAACAGGGCTGTGATATGACCCTGTTAGGATGGAGCTGATAGTGAACATGACCAAGGTAAGCAATAGAGCGGTCACCAGCCCAGAGTGACCAAGGTAAGCACTAGAGAGATTAGCAGCCCAGAGTGACCAAGGTAAGCACTAGAGAGATCAGCAGCCCAGAGTGACTGATATCAGTGCAAAGTTTGGATTTTAAGAAGAGCTGATGCTTCTAATCACCAGGGATGGTTCTCTTTCAGGGAGTTTTATAAATAATACCAGAACACCAGATATTATAACCAACCACAGCAAGTTCTTACCCTGATATTTTGTTACATGCCTGTCAAACCAACAAAAGCTAGTACAGTATTCTTGTATACTTAATAAACCACATGGATAATAACTCTTATTTATACCTCCTTTAAAATTCAAAGATATTTCTGGTTGTACTAACAGCGTTTTGTCAACTAACAGGCATCAGAATTCATTAAATATTTTATCACTGACATAGTGCCCCTGGTTTAGTTACATCCTGCTGTTGGACATTTTCTCCACTAAAACTAACTACATAGCCAGCTGGAGGTCCCTGCTATACCTGTGGCTGCACAGGGCCCCCCTTAATCATCCTTGACTGTGTGGGGGGCCCACACAAGCTGCTGCTGCTGGTTGGGGAAAAATGAGGAAGAAAAATGTATTAATTTACTAATTATGCTCTTTAACCTGAACAGGGCTGTGATATGACCCTGTTAGGATGGAGCTGATAGTGAACATGACCAAGGTAAGCAATAGAGCGGTCAGCAGCCCAGAGTGACCAAGATAAGCACAAGAGAGATTAGCAGCCCAGAGTGACCAAGATAAGCACTAGAGAGATCAGCAGCCCAGAGTGACTGATCTCAGTGCAAAGTTTGGATTTTAAGAAGAGCTGATGCTTCTAATCACCAGGGATGGTTCTCTTTCAGGGAGTTTTATAAATAATACCAGAACACCAGATATTATAACTCTCAATTTGTTTGCTTAAGAATGAAGTGCAATCCTAAAAATAATAGAATAAAAGCTCAAAATCAGGACTACATTTTAACTATTACTCTAATGCACTTAAAAAGTTAGTAGAATAACACCTTTTGCATCAACACGTATTTTTGGACAATAAGTATAAAACTCAGATGTCTGGATTTATTGACTGTTTGTAATCCTGAATGATTTACCAGCAAATCAAACCTTTTGCGAAGGAGAAAGCAGAAGTATGAACAAAATCAGGTAAGGTCTGTGAAATCAGGGATAGTGACAGGTATGCATTACTGCCCAATGAGGTAAATAAGTGACTTGCCTAACAATGCTGAGATATGACCCTTTTAGGATAAAGCTGATAATAGCCTTTGGTTACAGCCACACCCATTCTAAAACCAGCCCTGCTCAATCAAATGTGTGTATACAGAAAGCTGCAGGGGTCTGGGGATTGTGTGATTATTACAACTTTAATTTTCATCACAGTCAAACCTTAAAGGTGTGCACATGAAGCCATTATAGCTTGTGATTGAGCTGAGGACAGTGTGGTCATTGTTTATTTACTTTTCTCACAGACCTCATAAGTATAAAAAGAAGGTTACTATAGCTTGTGTAGGGGTGGTGTACTGCCTAAGATCAAAAAAATTTGAATATATTACAGAAATCATTCACACAATCACACATCAGGCACATATACATGGGGCTGACTTTGAGGGTTAGGATTGAGGAAGCATGCTATGTATATATCAGCAGTCACTTGAAATAAACAACTATGGCAATTTAAACCTCTACTTTCATCCTAGTCTAACACCAGAAGGATATATAGGCAGTGACTGTCTTTTATGAGGGGTTAGGGAAGGAGGCAGTATTCCCAGATAAGACCTATGTATTCCCACAACTGGCTTGTTAGTTTATTGTGAGTTACTATTTTGTCAGCTTCGAACATTAAGCCTTGGGCACAATTTGTGTCTTCCTTGAAAGAATAAAATAAGACTGAAAGTATTTTCTTTTTCATGATTTTTGTTTAGGCCACCATTGGAGTAAAATACTGAAAAAATCCACTAAAATGCATCCCAGGGCACATATATAACCCCTATGGCTATGGGGGCACCAGCTTAATTGAGTTATTTCCTTAATGGTTATTACTGTGCTGTCTTGGTCAGGAAAGGTGTGCTGAAAGGATGCAAATAAAACTAAAGCTGAACAGCAACACTGAATTTCTTTCCTTAATAATAATTTGTGTTCAAGCCATTATTGGATGAAAACTTTGTGTAAAAAGAAAAAAAAACTTAAAAATGCACTTCAGAGCAAGAGAAAGTTATGGCTTCTTGAAAAATCTGAGAGTAAGGCAAAATGTAAGAAAATGAAGACAAATGTAATGTGGATGGTATGGGGAGCCCAAAGGGGGGGTGGGATCAGAGGAGAGGACTGGAGGGTGTGCGGGGGGTGTTGAAACAGTAAGCCTAGTCATCACTTCATTTAAGGCCAGACCTGCACGTATAGTTGTTGTAACGTATCTTTGTTGCAACTAAATGCCAGTAACTGTAAGTGTCCCTTTGTTAGACAGGTCAACAAAGTGTGGTATATAGGCCTGTTGTAATGTAACAGCTTGTAGCTAAGGTCTGTCTGTGCATACTACTAAAGGTTTGCAGTAGAAACTAAAAAATTTCTTAGGAGGTGTGGCATCGACAGGATGATACTTATACTGGAAGTGCCTAAGGGGCCCCCAACTTGACATTTGCTGGGGGCCCCCAAAATGCTAACACCGGCCCTGGATGTCAGTTTGCATGAAACAGATTCATGAGTTAAGGGATGATTGTGAAAGTGAAATGTTGACCATTAGTGGGTGTAGTTCTGTTTATGAAGAACAAAACAACAGTTTTAACACTGGCTATGGCCACCTTGATGTCCCTGTGTTTTCCTCTAGAAAAAGTAATTTTATGCCACGAATGAAGCCTTACTGGAATTAAGCCTTAGTATGGACTTGCGTGGTGGAGCTGTTTTCCAGCTTTTTGTTGCTTTCTTTGAATACTTTATTTTTTGTATTTGTACTACTTAGAATTCCAAAAGAAGATTTTTGGGATTCCCCAAGCCATGTAGGATAATATGGAATCCTCAAGCACCCTCTCAGTTGGCACATGGTTATACTTGTATTTAATGCCAAAAGTTACAAGTAATAGTGTATCCTATTGATATCAATGGGCGTCTGCAAAAAAGTACTGGGTGACATATTATGTTACTAAAGCATAGCTTTCATGCTGAATACAGGGTTGCAGAACTGCTTGTTGCTTGCTGGGGTAAGCAATGGTACTATTTGTGGCACTGGTCATGTTTGGACAGTATGTCTAACTACAAGACATATTTTCTAACATGTACCTAATACAGCATGTGTAGTCAAGTGCAGAGGGTGTGGCGTTCAAAGCTTATCCCTATCTGTATGCTCACAAAGCAAAGTCGTACTCCACATAGCGTAATAACTGGCAAGGAAAGGCATGGCAATGCAAGTTCTCCCACATAGAGAATGAGATCTTGCAGCAGACCTTCCATCGCCATGGCTGATGGATGGACAAGTCCTATACCCTGCTTCTGACATAATCAGAGATGTACAGAAGCATGCTACCTCCTTTGCTCAGGATGGTAGGCTGAAGGGAGGTAGCCCATTGACCAAACTAGGATTAACTGAGACAGAGGACTTCATTACCTATCTGCATGGGGATCAAACACATACTTATCCCACAGTAGTGTGCCAGACCTTGGTGCAAAATGTAATAGTGCTCCTAGAATCTCCACTGGAGATGCCCCAGGTGTGTGACAGTACTCTTGAGGCAAGTGCATACTGCTAAATTATGTTGTTTAGTGTATATCAGAAAATGTTGGTTTCGCCGCAGTGTAGAAATATCAGGGCTACACAGGACATGAATAAATGAAAAGGTGATAAGTCTTACTTATTGTGAGTATTGTAATATGATGTCTTCATAGGTGATGTACTATCCAACAGCATGGATATTCCACTGTCTGATGCTGAAGATAAGTCTGACTCCAACAATGATGGTGGTGACCAGATGGCACAGTCAGGGAGTACAATGTATGTGTGTGTTTCATACAGAGAACGTGGAATCAATACATCCTACCTAGTCAGTTGACATGGCCTCTGTACCTGTGGGATCCACACAACTAACACAGATTACCAGTGAAGGGCAGGTTGTTACTGACAGATATGGGTGGGAAGGTATGTTTTCTCTTGCAGCACAGGCTTCACTGTTCACCACGGGGCATGGGAAGACAATGGTGGTTCATAGGTTCATAGGTAGGTACTAGGCTATCTGCCCTAGGGCATTTATAAGCCTAGCCAGAATGTGTTGGCTTTCGCCTCCCTTTTAGACTAGATTCCTGAGCCTCTGTCCAGCAGGGCCATAGAAGTGATCCCAGGAGTAAATTTATGATTTCCCATCCACTCATCAAGATTTCTCTTGAAGAGGGTCAGCGAGGGGCTCTGCCTAACATGGACTGGGATTCTATTCCAGAGCAAGGGAAGCCTTTGGGATATGAATCTCTTCCCTCAGCATGTCCTATTTATTGTTGTGCTAAGGTTTAAATCCCTGGAGTGTGTAGCTCTAATGGATTTGGTTTTCTTGAGATGGAGCATGTCCAACAATTCCGGGTTGGCATAATGGTGGCTGTAGATATCATGGGCACTGACCCTCCCCCCTAACTTGCTGTCTCAGTGAATGCATGGGGTCATCATCAAGGCATAGGTTCATAGGTAGGTACTAGACTATTGGCCCAAGGGTCTAAGTAAGACTAGCCAATAAGGTTCCCTGGCTTACGCCACCCAAGAAAGTTATTTTACTGTGCCCCTGTTGAGCAGAGCCACAGAAGTGATCCCTGGGGTGTATTTCCTATTTCCCATCCACTCAAGATTTTTCTTGAAGAGTGCTAATGAGGAACTTTGCTTGACATAGATGGGTAGCTTGTTCCAGAGTATGGCAAGTCTCTGGGACAGGAATCTATCCCTCCAGCATGTCCTGTTTATAGTGGTGATAAGGTTTAGGTCCCTAGAGCACGTAGCTCGGAGGGATTGGGATTTATTTAGGTGTAGCATGTCCAACAGCTCTGGGTTTGACATAGTTTTATATGTTAGGCAGAGATCACCTTGGAGTAGGCGATATACTACAGAGTAAAGTTGGGGTTTTTGAGACGGTCAGTGTAGGGCATCTGTTTGAGGCCTGTAATCCTCTTTGTGAGGTACTTTTGTGGTCTTTCCAGCTGCTGCAGATGTCTTGTGAGGTACATTCTAAAAGGAACGTTGTACTCTATAATGGGTCTAATAAGTGTCGAGTAGAGGGGAACAATTTTATTTTATTTTTTATTTATTTTACATTTGTTGACCGGGCTAGTCTAACTGGATACATGTCCATTTTCAGTAGAGGCCCGAGGAGAAAAGCTCCACTACATAAAATTCTAAAGGAAATACAGTAATATTTAATACAATACTATAAAGTTAAATACATAATCATAGTTGTTACAAATGGACTCTTTTAGAGTCCTTTCAGCAGTGAAAAAGCTCCACTACCTAAAGATTCTAAAGGAAATAAAACATAATATTTTAATACATTGCTTAAAACGTCAATACATAAAGTTGTTACAAATGGATTAATTTAGAGTCATTTCAGCAGTGAAACACAACAAAAAAAAAAGTCTGACAAATGACAGAAAAATTAGTGGGCATTCAGCAGACACTCTGTGCTTATCTACACAAGCTTGATATAAAAGAGAGATAGATAATATTGGTTAGAATGAAGTTTAAAATAAGTATTAGGAAAGTAAAGAGGTCCTATTAGTAGTTGAGACAGGTTAATCAGGGTTAGAGCAGGAGCAAAGTTCTAAGATATGGATTCAGTTTGTGTTTAAAAAGCTTTGTTGAGAACAATGATAGAAGTTCACAGGGAAGTTTGTTTCAGTTCTTTCCTACTGTATTAGAGAAAAGGGAGTCACCTGCTGAGTTGTTTACTTTGGTAGTGTTAACAAGTAGTTTATTCGATGAGCGCAGTGTTTTGAGATTGTTGTAGGGGGAGATAAGGTTAGTGAGTACTGGGGTTTTAGAAGGTTGATACAGGATCTTATGAGTAATGGTCAGTTGAAAACAATTGGAGCTGGTTTTGTAGCTCTAGCCAACCTAGCTGTTTTAGATTTTAACAGTGGTGGGTTCTAAAAGGTAAGCCAGTGGCAAATCTAGTAATGTTGTTGTAGGAAATTGCTAGTTTGTTAAGGTTGTTTTTTGTTAGATTAGTATAGATAGGTGAGGCATAAAGGAGTGTTGAGGTTAGGTGGGTTTGTGCAATAGTAGTTCGAGCTAAAGGAGTGAGGAAGGGTCTGATCCTAAAGAAGGATCCTAGTGTTCAATTCACTGTTTTTATTGTATTGTTGATGTGAGTATCAAAGTTAAGATTGTTGTCTATTGTTATTCCTAGTAGTTTGGTAGTTTGATCCAGAGATATGAGAGTACCATTATTAGATACGAATGTGAAGTCAATTGGAGAGGGCTTGCAGGTAGGGGTAAAAAGCAAGAGTTTTGTCAGTGACCCAACAATGACCTCTTTTTTCCTGGATGAGAACCCTTTTGTGATAAGGTGTGCCATGTAGAAGGATTTCCTAACTACTGTGGTGATGTGATTATCAAAGGAGAGCCTACTGTCCACCTGGGTCCCAAGGTCTCTTATCACACATTTGGCATTAAGTAGACTGCCACCTAAGTGGTAATTCATGGGTACAGAGTTTTTACCAAAGGGGATGACAATGCACTCTTTGGCATTGAGCTTGAGGCCATGGCTCTGACACCAGGCATCTGTTTCAGTGAAGCCCTTCTGTAGGATGTCCACATCATTTGGGGACTCAACTATGGCTCCTAGTTTGCAGTCCTCTACTAACTTTGTTAGCCAAAGGCCTTCTGTGTTAGCCTGTACTTCAGAGAAGTAGATACCAAACAGGAGAGGTCCCAGGACTGAACCCTGTGGTACTCCACTTGTCCCTAGTTTTGAAGTCAGATTTGGAGTCTGTAACTTTTACAGTGTGGGTTCTGTCAGTGATCCATTTGGCAGCCCATCTTGTGATGTAGGGATTTATACCTTGTTTAGTGAGATTAGCTATAATTCCAGAATGGGGGGTGGTGTCGAAAGCCTTAGCGAGGTCAAGATAGGCTGTGTGAACCACCTTGTCTACAGCTTTGGTGAAGGTCTCAAAGAAGTTGATCAGGTTCAAAAGGCATGATCTGCCTTTCACAAACCTGAACTGGGTGAGGTCCAGAGTTTGAAGGTTACCAATGTCTTTGTTTATGAGTTCCATGATGATATGTTCCATGACCTTACAGACCAGGCTCGTCAGGCTAATAGGGTGATAGTTTCTGAGATAAGTGGTGGCTCCCCCTTTGTGGAGTGGGATAACTATTGCTGTGTGCCATCCAGTGGGCACAAAGCCTGATGTGAGACTATGACTGAGCATGGTGCTTCGGTGGGGAGCCAGTTCATTCTGAAGTTCATGTAAAACGCAGCCTGGGATGTTGTCCGGTCCCATGGATGCTGTGTTTTTCGTTTTAGAGAGTACAGCTTTTACCAGTGTAGTTGTGATTATAGGGACTCTGCATTCTTCTTTTTATAGATATGGACCCTTAAGTGGGGTGAGAGGGGGGTAAAGTTAGCACTGAACCTATCTGCCAGGATGTTGGCAATATCAGTTGGTTCTGTAATTTTCATGACATTGTGCTGTAACTTAGAGCAGATCTGGGTGTTACCATTGAGATTCTTGACATAGTTATAGAATGCTTTGTGGTTGTCCCTAGAATCAGTGGCAATTTTGTTTTCATTGCTAGCTTTGGAGGATCTTATAAGGGATCGCAGCTTCTTAGTGAGGCTGACCAGTGAACTCCTCCACTCATGGGGTTTTACTCTCTTTTGCAACAATTTCTTCCTTCTGTTGTAGAGTTTGTTTGTGGCAGGGGACCACCAGATTAGCTTCCTTTTTTTGGAGGATAGCATTTGGTTCTGTTTGGGATTTCACAATCCATGCACTCGTGTAAGTGCTTATAGAGTGCATCTGTGTAGGATTCAGCAGTCGTAACTGTATTGTCCATCTGCATGGGTGTCAAGAAGTTCACCACTTCTGTCTTAAGCAGCATGAAGTTGGCTTTGGAGAATTTTTTTACCATGGTTTCCTTAATGGGGGTGGTGGCAGGATGTGGATAACTAGGATGATTAGCTTATGGTCGGATCTGACCAACGAGGAGTTGACTTCAGGTGTGGAACACTGGTCACCCATGTTGGTAATGACTAGGTCTAGGATATTGTTGCCCCTAGTTGGGGTGTGGATAAGTTGATCCAGGGCATTGGAATTATAAAGTCCAGAAAGGATTGAGCAAAGGAATTGGTACATGAGTAGTTTTCCCAGTTAATGGTGGGGTAGTTGAAATTGCCCATTATTAGGGTGTTTGGTTGAACCCTAATATTTTCCAGTATATCAAGAAAAGAAGAGTGGGAATCCTGGGGCATGGTGGGGGATCTGTAGCAAGCTACAATTTGGATTGCAGTTTTGCCCAGAGTTAGTTGTACTTGGATAACCTCGGATGCATTATGCTGAGCAAATAGCCTGGGAGGTGTGGATATCCTTAATGAATATGGACACACCTCCACCTTTAGTGTTCTGGTCCAGGTTAGGTGGCCGAAAAGTGTGGTATGAGTTATAGCCTGGTAATGCAGGGATGCTCTCTGGAGCCTTGAACCAGGTCTCAGTCACTGCACAGATATTGATGTTCTCCACTTTAAGGAGTGCTTCGAGGGACTGCATTTTGAGATTTAGTCTTCTAGTATTGAGTAGCATTACCCTCAGTTTTTGCTTGCCTGTTCCTGTTTCAATGGTGAATTTGTCATTTGAACCTTGCCTAAAAAAAGGCACTATAGGGGCAGCAAGAGCCTTAGCCATTATCCAGAATTCCAGGAGTGACAGGTGCAGGCCATCTCTGGCAAAGCATCATGGTCTGTTGGCCATGTCGTCCCAGGCAGACAGATACTGGATCCTCTTAGAATGACACCAGAAGCTTAGCCAATTGTTCAAGTCAATCATTTTGTCCTTGTACTGTGCTACTCAGGGCTAGGGTCATACCTGCCTGGACCATGTCTCTTTTCATGTAGTCCAGGGAGGTACATCTCAGGTCATTCACACCAACATGGACAATGACAGAGTCATATTTGTACTTGTTGTGAAGTGACCTGAGTGTGTGGGTTATGTGGCGGATCCTGGCACTCAACAGGCAGCTGACAGTAACCTTCTCCTTGTTTAGCCTGGTGAGTAGGACATCAGTATACCTGACTATAGAGTCACCTATGACTAGTGTGTTGGGTGCGTTGTTTTGCCTAATGGGCTGTGGTTGAGTGGCACACTGAGTCTGTGGGCTATTTGTCATTTGGGTTTTGTTGGGGGGTGGAGGTTGCTTGCGTTTCTGCTTTGGAGGTCTCTGTTGCTTGAGCAGATTATTGAGAGCCTCTGCAAATGTTTTTGTGTTTCTATGTGAGGATTTTGGTGGTTTAGGTTTAGTGGGACTATGTGATGAGTGTGGTGTGGTGCAAATGTTTACCTTCTCCTCTTGACTGTCAAGTTCAGTCTTGATTGAAGAGAGCTTTACCTCCAGTTTGGCTAGATAAGTGCATCTCACAGGTTGTAGTGTTGGGTTGTAGGAGGAGAGGGTTGTCTGTATACATGAGGCTATTGCTACATTATCCCAAGATGCCCAGATTCATCAAATAGACAGGAAAGAACACTGGGAGTTGACCCTTGGACATGCCTGAATAAAAAAAATATTTTCCTCTAGAAAAGTGAGGAAAGTGAGTACAAGAGCTGTTTTTCTCTAAGCAAGTGAGGAAAGTAAGTACAAAAACTGTTTTCCTCTAGGTAATGAGGAAGGTTGTGTGTTGTAGTAATTTGTAGCTTATTTAGTGCTTATAACAAGTTCTGAACAAGTGCTGAGCACGAATAAGCAAATTCAAGTGCTAAAATTAAGAATCTGTATCTGGACTAGACTAGTTACAGGAAAGAAACAAGTGCAAATGCGGGTTTTTAAATCAGAAAGTTGAAAGAGATGGAAAAATTGCCCAAACGGCCAATAACTACAATTTCTGGGCCAGAAACCACTCCTTATGTGGTAGATAGGTTACCTAGTGCTTGCCACTCCCACTGATAAGCTAGCAGGCTTCCCTCCAACACAGAAAGACTTGGGGGGGCTCAGAAGCTTACAAGCAGTCCTGGATACAGCAAATATGTATCTGGACTAGACTAGTTACAGGAAAGGTGGGAAACAAGCACAAACGTGGGCTTTTAAACCAGTAAGTTGAAAGAGATGGAAAAACTGCCCAAACAGCCGATAAACTACAATTTCTGGGCCAGAAACCACTCTTATGGTAGATAGGCTACCTAGTGCTTACCATTCCCACTGATAAGCTAGAAGGCTTCCCTCCAACATAGAAAGGCTTAGGGGTCTCAGAAGTATACAAACATTCCTGGATATAGCAAATCTGGATCTGGACTTGACTAGTTACTGGAAAGGAAGGAAACAAGTGTATTTTTTTTTTACAGTTAAGCAGAACATAAGGAGATTCTAGCAAAGTTTTTTTGTAAAGGAAAGGGAGAGACGAGAAGCAGAAGATAATTCAAGGTTAGGAAACTAAGTGGGTTGGCCTTCTCAAATGTTCTCTCTGTATTAGGTCGAATGAACTAATGACACTAGACTGGGAGGAGTGTCCCAGATCAGATTTACAGTAGGGGCGGGCAACTGCAAAGCCACCAAGTATGGGAACAATATTAAAGCTTTTAGCCTACACTCTTTTGGACAGTAAACACTACACTACAGTTTCAGGCATTCGTGATCTGAATAACATCATGTCTCATATTTGTGACATCCTGGATATATTTCATCATTTGCTGGTGCCTCTAAGACCCTCCATTACTCAAACGATACATGCCAGCCATGTGTAATACAGCCACTCCATATCTGGCTCTAGTGTGGATGGCCATAGTGGATGTGGAAGGCCTAGGTTAAGCACATCAACTCCAACATCTAGTGTGGAGGTGCTTACAGGCAGATGAGGACATCCATGAGGGCACGTTGCTCATGTCAATGACACATCTGGTTCAGCCCATCACTCATGTTTACACAGCATACCTACCTCTAGGCATGGGTTTGCTACTGTCTGTCACACTCCGAGTGGAGAAAACTCCCATGGACAGGGGTGTACAAGGCATGCCAGCACTTTTTCCATGGGTGAGCTGAACCTGTCCATAAGACCTCATCATAGTGCTGAAACATCTGCTGAGGGTGTGCCCCAACCCATACATACACAGTCCACTGCAGGATCCATTTCCAGACACACACACACACACACACACACACACACACAAACACACACACACACACACACACACACACACACACACCCAGTGACAGTGCCCCCCTCACATCTGCTGAGGGTATGTCCCAGCCCATATATACACAATCCACTGCAGGATCATTTACACACGTACATCCAGTGACATTGGCCCCCTCACATCTGCTGAGGGTGTGTCCCAGCCCATACATACACAATCTGCTGCAGGATCCATTTCCACACACATACACTCAGTAACAGTGGCTCCCACACATCTGCTGAGGGTGTGTCCCAGCCCATACATACGCAATTCACTGCAGGATCCATTTCCACACACATACACCCAGTGACAGTGGCCCCCTCACATCTGCTGAGGGTGTGTCCCAGCCCATACATACACAATCCACAGCAGGGTCATTTCCACACCCATTCACCCAGTGACAGTGGCTCCCTCACATCTGTTGAGGGTGTGTCCTAACCCACACATACACAATCCACTGTAGGATCTACATACACAATCCACTGTAGGATCAATTTCCTCACACATATACCCGGTGACAGTAGCCCCGTCACATCTGCTGAGGGTGTGTCCCAGCCCATACATACACAATCTGCTGCAGGATCCATTTCCACACACACATACATCCAGTGACAGTGGCCCCCTCATATCTGCTGAGAGTGTGTCTCAGCCCATACATAATCCACTGCAGGATCCATTTCCTCACACATACACCCAGTCACAGTGGCTCCCTCACATCTGCTTAGGGTGTGTCCCAACCCATACATACACAATTTAGTGCAGGATCCATTTCTACACACATACACCCAGTGACAGTGGCCCCCTCACATCTGCTGAGGGTGTGTCCCAGCCCATACATACACAATCCACTGCAGGATCCATTTCCACACACATACACCCAGTGACAGTCCATACACCCAGTGACAGTGGCCCCCTCACATCTGCTGAGGGTGTGGCCTAGCCCATACATACACAATCCACTGCAGGGCTATTTTCACACCCATACACCCAGTGACAGTGGCTCCCTCACATCTGTTGAGGGTGTGTCCCAACCCACACATACACAATCCACTGTAGGATCAATTTCCTCACACATACACCCAGTGACAGTGGCTCCCTCACATTTGCTTAGGGTGTGTCCCAACCCATATGTACACAATCCACTGCAGGATCCATTTCCACACACATACACCCAGTGACAGTGGCTCCCTCACATCTGCTGAGGGTGTGTCCCAACCCATACATACCCAATCCACTGCAGGATCCATTTCCACACACATACACCCAGTGACAGTGGCCTCTTCACATCTGCTGAGGGTGTGTCCCAGCCCATACATAATCCACTGCAGGATCTATTTTCTCACACATACACCCAGTCACAGTGGCTCCCTCACATCTGCTTAGGGTGTGTCCCAACCCATATGTACACAATCCACTGCAGGATCCATTTCTACACACACATATACATACAGTGACAGTGCCCCCCCAAACATCTGCTGAGGGTGTGTCCCAGCCCATACATACACAATCTGCTGCAGGATCCATTTCCACACACATACACCCAATGACAGTGGCCCGCTCACAGCATTTTACGTTAATCCCCAACCCGCATCATTCATATACTCACACACTGCAAAACGTTGATTACAGTTAGAACAGCAGGCACACGTTTCCCTGTGGAAGATACTGCACTCTTGTGTTCTGACCCCACCTCTACAACTGATAATAACTGTGCCGTTTCCTCTCTACCTTATTACTTGGGTTGCCTACGCCTGATGCACAGCAAGGCTAGACCATGCATGGGTAAATACAGTCTGGTTGTATGTTTGCATGTGACACTTTTACTGTAGTGTATCTGTTTTAACTTAAGCCAAAGCCATGAGCCACTTGATGCCTCTTGCCCAGTGCCACTGTGCACTGCTATCACTTTCATATAGCATGGTTACCCTTGCTATTTGGCCCTCCACTGACTCCTCATCCAGTTTGCCCTCCTCTGCCTGGTCCAATGGGAAATGTTTCTCATCCATAAGTTGTCCCTTCTGCAACCAATTCCTCAATATTATATTGTGTAAGATTGCACATACAGAAAATACCTTTATACATATTCCAGGGTCATACCAGAGACATCTAGGCAGCATAAGCATGCCCTAAGTAAACACATGCTAAATGATGACACAGGTTTGTGACAGAGTATAGTTGTAGCCATTGTTTGCCATTATTTATGGATTCCTGATTGCTGTCATCAGTTGTAGCTCCAAAGCATATTTGGCATCACAAGTAAGATGCCCCTGAGGGAAGTCACCCCTCATAAACCACTGCAACAAGTCATACGTGCCACATGTGAGTCATGTGTACTGCTTGAGTGGCCTGCAGACACCTTGTAGATTATACCCCATGCATTAAAGACCACCTCGCAGTTGATGGGGTGCTAACCTTCAGTTAAAAATAACTTCTTCCCAGCTCACTAGGTGGGACCTTTACTTGAATGTGGCTCTAATTACCTTAGGGAAATGGGATATACCATCAGTTTCCAGAGCATACAGCCAGCTGTGTCTGGATAAAATCTCACAATGTTTTTGAGATTTGACTCTCTGCAAGAGACCCTTCGGACCTCCCAGTCATATTAATCATTACATTTTATGGGTTTTGCTTCCAAAAAAAAAATGTCACTATGGTTTGTTTTCTTTTCTACTAATGTATGTGTATCTATGTTATTGTTTAAATTGTGAGTTAGTAAGTATCTAAAAAAACACAACATAGTGAGGTATTTTGTAACCTTTCATTTGTTTCTCCCACAGGCATCATAAACCTATTAAATCTCTGGGAATTCATATTTCTTCTACTGTGTACTATCATTTGTAGCCACCATATTTACCTCCCATTCAAGACATAAACCTAATGAGTCATTGGGAAGTCATTATAACTTCAAGGCTGAAAGATGGTCTCTATAGAAGTGTGCCATTTTTTATGTAGTGAGTAGCTAAAGGCTTCCTTTTGTAGTTTGTTAATTAAAGGTGGCCAAAATGACTCAATGATTAATTTAAAGGTAAGAGAGTACAGTAAAAGTTCTGCTCTAACACTTATTGGAAGCTATTTACCTTTGTAATGATTGACAATGGTGATTTTTTTTTTTTTTTTTTTTTGGTGGGGAGAATTGTATAACTCACAAAAATGTCAGATCTGACACTGTGGGCATTTATGCATTGTATCCAGGCTTGGTATAAAGCTTTTTGGGACCAATATCAACAGTGTAGTTCTTCCAGTCATCGGCACTGATGTCCCTGGCATCAGCCAATGTCAGGGCTGACAACACAACCATTGTTTCAGAAACCTCCGCATTTGATGCCTTTGGCATCTGTCCCAATACTGCTGCCAGTTCCTGCCCCATCACGTCATCTTCTCACTGTGACTGTCCCTTTTCAACAGCAGCAGGGTAGAGAGACAGGGTCCCAAGGGCTTCTGCTGTGTTCTCCCATGATACTGTGCAAAGGCCATCCTTTTCCAGAATCCTGTGTGCCCTGTGGTAGTGAAAATACACACAAAACACACTGACTGAACAATCAAGTTACCCACACCTGACTTTGAAGATGATCAGAATACTAACTCCCTGCCTTTTCCGCTTGATGACCCCTAGTTTGGGTAAGTCTTAGGATGAGGCAAAAGGGGGATGATTTACAAATCCAGAGTCCTGCTCAGAGAAGACACTGCAAGAGACCTTTCAGACCTCCCAGCAACCTTCTTGGATGGCTCCCCATTAGTGAAGATGTTTTAGTTGGACGCCAGTGCTCAATGGGACAAACTTGACACTTTAACTCACATACCCTGGAAACGTAACAGGATCCTCAGGCTCCCTAAGGATTGGAGCTGCTGATTAGAGGTCCTCAAGTCTGATTCAACTATTGTAGCAGCAGCTCTTTAAAATCTCCAAATCTGAAAAGCCCTGCATCCTAACTGCCTAATAAATAATCCAGGCCTATAGACTGATTTGGGAAGCTTGTTATGCTTCATACATATTCTTAATGAGGGCAGTAAGCTATATTAATGAAGTACAACAGCTGCTGGATCAGCTGCCAGATAGTCCTTCAAAGTAAAGTTGCAACCCCATGTGACAACTGCATCCTTGGTTCTGAACCTCATTGAGAAACTAGCAGGCAACTATGCTGAAGGGTTGGCTTGGGGTATAGTCACCACTACTGCTTTGCCTGGCTCCTGATTATTGATTTTGCTGAAGATATCAAGATAACCTTTATTAACATTTCAACATATTATTTTTTTGATTATGAAATGAAATCCTGTCTGGAAAACAGAAAAAGATAATAAGATAAAAAAAACTCACAGCTTTTACTGTAAAGTTCAAACTCTCTAAAGCCTTTTTTCCAGGATACAATAAAGTCCATATCAGTTATGGATTAGGTGTGGCCAATAGCAGCATAACCAGGCAGCTGAACAGAAATGACTGTGGCATCTTCCAGAACATAGATCCTCCCACAGGACAGGTAACCAGCAATAGCAAGTGGGCAGCAGCAGAATTCATGAGACTTTGTTGACCTACTCTAGAGGCATTCAAGGGCTGTACATCCTTCCATCTTTATGCTTTGATGGCCATTGTACAGGGCAAGTGAATAAGGACAATAATATCCATCGAACAAGTAATCCCACTCTACACCAATATCCAGCAAGCAAACAATCCCACTCTACGCCAATATCCAGCGAGGAAACAATCCCACTCTATGCCAATATCCTTCCAGTGAGCAAACAATACCACTCTATGCCAATATCCAGCAAGGAAACAATCCCACTTTATGCCAATATCTAGTGAGAAAACAGAAAAGTGCAGCAAATAAGTGGTCTTAAACCTTCTAACAGAAAGATCCATCTGAGAGGTTTCACCAGACCAGAGAACATTAAAGATTCTACTGCAGGTTCTGTTTGGTACCAGGGAAAATGGAGGCTGTCAGACCCATCTTGAACTTAAGGAGCTTAAAAAATTCATTCCGAAAGGACCCTTTCGAATTGTAGTAAAACAAAATTCCTTCCATGCTTGTCAGAAGGAGAATGGGTGTGGTTTTTGGATCTTCAAAACTCCTACCTCCACATAAAGATATCCAAGGAGTCCAGGAGAGGAATACAATTCTCAGTAAGAGTCAGGCACTGCTAATTCAGGGCTCTCTCATTTGGCCTCACTTCACTGCCAGCACATTGACTTACTGTGTATCTGTAGTTGTAGTGAACTGGAGGATGCAAGGGATGAAAGTTTCCAAACTAACCATAACTAAATGGTTGACTTATTGTATTAAATTTTGTTATAAAAAATATAATAAACCTCTACCGTTTGAACCTTGAACTCATTCACCTAAACAGTTGCTAGCCCTCAGACCTTTCTTCTGAATTGCAGCCTTGAATTTTTTTTTTTTGCAACAGCTACCTAAATTTTCATTGAAAACTTTCAGAAGACACTATAAGCTGAATGTGATACATAGGTCTAGGTTTTACTTTTGAAGTCATAGATATTAAAGGTATGTTCCCAGAAGGGAGACCACCCAGAATGATTAACTTGTGACTCTTAATGAGGATGGATAGCCTATACCAGATGTGAAAGTTATGTATTTTTGCATACATTGCAATAACTGTATTATTTACTATAGTGGCAACTGTTATGTGTGTTTTCTTTGGTGAAATTATTTATTGCCTAGTTGGAATTGTCAAGACCCAGTTTTCAAATGCTGAAACTTACTTTTCAGTGAAACTCCACCCTCCAGCATGACATCATATTAGGTAAACAGTGCTAGAGTAGAGGCGATATTGGAATGTGGCATGCTTTTTTACAGGAACTTTTGGATCTTACTTTTTGTCTGGACTTCAACTGTGACAGGTTAAACCAATGTTATTGCAGTCACATTCAGTTTTGTAATGTAATCAGTATCACACTGGGTGTTTTATTTCACATATCACTACTTTTCATGGAGTCACTGTTAAGTTTGTACAATGGCGAAATAGGTTGTATCTGTGGATTCTACTGCTTGTAGCCTCATGCTTGTCACAATTCATTTTTAAAAATATTATTGTGTGTTTTTTTTTCCATGTGGAAATAGTTACTCATTTATGTATTGATTTCAACTGTCTAAACGAAGATATGAAATTAGTTGTCCTGTGCACACCTTTCAACTGTTCTGAATATTGTAGAATGTCCCTGACTGGGTTTTCATACACATATTCAGAACTTTAGCACAATATCACTTCATACATCATACATGACTCCAAACAGTTTCAGAAATAAACCTTAGCTCCTTTGTAAACTGCAGTACATACCTGCCCTACAACTGCATCCTACATTTTCTTCAGAAATAAAAAAAAAAAATCACAGTACATACAGAGGAATTTAAATGATGCACCAAGTTTCACTCCTTTACCCATGACCAACTTTGTGTGTCTGTGTGTACATGTATACCTATGTGTGTGTGTGTGTGTGTGTGTGTGTGTGTGTGTGTGTGTGTGTGTGTGTGTGTAAAACAATGCGGGAGGCACAGTTTCTGCAGGTATTATTACAGTTCTCTTTCCTAATTTCATATTCAATGTTAGTTTTCAAACAGATCCATACCATTCACTGACTTCCTCACCTACATACCAAACAAAAACACTTTGCCATACAAATACAGGTGCCACTCAAAACATTAACAAAAACAACAGTGCACCACTGTGAAGCAAAGTGAAAATAGTACGATCACAAAAATTAAAGTAACAAAGTCATCAGTTTAAATGGTTGCTGCTGATGTGACACGCTGACCCCTTGTACAAAATGGGAAAAAGAGAGTTAATGCCGATGCCAATTTAACAACCATCAGCAAATGAAATTAATTATATCCTAGCAGAAACCATACTGTTTATTTTTTTTAAATGTCTTTTACAACGGTATGGAGGAAGTCACATATGGCAAATATATGACTTTTGTTTACTGACATTTTGTTTAAACATTCTGACAGTCACTGTTATTTGGAGTTTTGTCATTCTGAGTAATTGGAGAAATGCTTCTGCATGAAAAGGTAAGGCATTATAATTTCATCTTCGTGGGCCACAGACTGTATTGTGGGAATGAGAAGGCGTAGTCAACAAACAAGATCATGTCAGTATGTCCTTCACCACCACCTCAGTTTTGGATTAGAACAGAATAAGAATAAGAAAATTTAGTAATAACTTATTAGAGTACTGCAGGGATAATAGTGCTTCACAAAAGATCAAGATAAGATAAAAATAAATGTAGATTTTTATCATAGTGATCATTAAAAAAATAGTTTAGAATGCACAATGTGTTAGAATAAACCTCTGTAACTGGATGCCTTCAGATAAAAGATTCAGATAAAAGTTTAATATTTCAAATCAGTTAAAGTGTTGCAACAGTGGTTCAGTGAGGCCAGAGGTAGAGGTGTTTGACTTTAAGCAGTCTGCATGACTCACTCAGCCTTATTATGAATATTCACCATGTGCTTTGTTTTTAATCTTAGGGTGAAACTGTGGAGGCAACTGTGTTTTTTTTTTTT
Organism: Protopterus annectens; assembly: GCF_019279795.1. Lineage (NCBI taxonomy): Eukaryota > Metazoa > Chordata > Ceratodontiformes > Protopteridae > Protopterus > Protopterus annectens. Next base: position 1,869,646,359 of record NC_056731.1, on the reverse strand, counting down.
TCACATTACTATGCCCACATTGTCCACTATCTTATTACCATTATGTTAATCATTTTTATCAGTAACGACTGGACAGATACAGAGAAGCATATTTAACTTATACAAAATGAAAAAGAAGACCCATGTGCTTCTAAGCAAGATCTATGCTTCCCAGTAAACTTAATTTCCAGACCATTGAACTCTTGTTCCATCCATTAATTAGATTAGTCACTGAAAAAAAAACATAACTTGACAGTAGCTTAACTGTTTAAAGAATATAACTTCCAGTACAATTTAGCTCCTTTAAAACTTCCAGTTTAATGAATACATAGATGAAAATAAAACTATATTTTCTGAACTGACAACTTCTTAAGTCAAAGTAAAGAAAATGTACGGACTTTATTTTAGCAAATACATTATTACAGCATTTAGCTTGACAGCATGAGACTTGGATTATAGTCCAAGACAGCACATTCTACCATAAGCTTTCCTTTGTGTTTTACTCTTTGGTCTATAGTTATGCAGCACACTACAAGTATGGTAAAAGCACAATCAAATACAACAATTTAGACAATGATATGCAACATGTTGTGTCAATTTTATTTTTGTTTATTATACATTCTGTGCTATATAGCTTTTGTTCCTACTTCTTTTCCCAGGTGCAAACCTTAATGTGCACACAGATGATAACTTGGAAGAAACCCCGCTACACACAGCTACACGCCATGGGCTTCCTGAACTAGTGGCATATTACCTCGAATGTGGGGCTGATGTTGATAGCCGTAATGCTTATGGTGAAACCCCTCTTGGCACTGCTGTTTACTGGGCTTTGAATTTAAAAGATCTGGAGTATAGCTCTGATCACCATTTGATTTGCAGAATGCTCATAGATGCTAATGCTAACATCAATGCGAGAGATGAAGATTTCAGATCGCCACTCCATAAAGCAGCATGGAACTGTGACCACATCCTCATGCAGATGCTGCTGGAGGCGGGTGCAGAAGCCAATGGCATGGACACTAATGGCTGTGCCCCTATTCAGTACCTTTTGAAAGTGATATCTGTACGCCCTGGAGCCCAGCCTGAAATCTGCTACCAGCTGTTATTAAACCATGGAGCTGCAAGAATATATCCATTACAATTTCATAAGGTAGGAAGCACAAATGAGCAGTCTACATTTACATTTTTGCACCTAAGATTTTCCTGCAACTGAACATGAACTATCACAAAACAAAAACAGGCTACGTTTCTGTAACGTGCAAGGTATGAATTACAGACAAAAAAAATCATTTAGAGATTAATTAAGTTTAATATTTTCAATAATAACTAACGGTCATTCATTACTCAGTAATCTGATACCCCTACTGTAGTCAATATGTATTCTGTTTTCACAATGAAGTTCAGCATATACATGCATAAGACAGATACTATGAAACTGTCCTTGTTTACAAGCTCTCTAACTGTATAACTGGTACAGTTTGCTAAGCAGGAAATTTAATTACAAATTACCCTGGACTGAGACTGAAACTGGGCGGATTTTGAACAAACTGAAATAAATAAATAATATGCATTAGCTTTCAGCTGTCTGTCTTCCTCCTTATTTTCTATAAGGATCTTCTTTTAAGCCGTTGAGATGTTAAAGTAGGTATGCTGTGCTCTTGTCTTGTTATAGAGTTTATGTTACTTATTAAAACTTTTGAACCATTTGGAGGACAGGTATGCTGTGCCAAGGACTTCTTAACTGGTCAAATGGTAACCATCAATAGTATTTAAATCCCAGCCCCCACCCCTGGTTTTAATCCTTCTGTTTAATTTCTCCAAATGCTTAGGTTTTTTTAAATACCTTGATGGGAATGGACCCCATTCCTAAATCAGGGTGTAATTAAAATTCATGAAATCGGTATTGCTTCAGTATTTGATGCTAACCTAGAATGTTATTTTCAGCATCCGCAATGTGCCCAGAATTGCCTCCTTCTGTAGTTCTTATTGGGTTACGTGTATTGGTGACATATTTAAGTATGATTGTAAATTCTTTTTATGAGACATGTTGCTTCTGCTACTACTACTGGAACTTTCTTCATGCAAATCCTGGTATTTTAAGACTTTCTCTTGGTACTTAAGACACTATAATCACAGGGGGTAGCAATTTCAACAATCAATCCTACTTTTGTCTTTTTTTCCTTTGGCTACTATAGCCAGTTTTTTTGGCATTGATTATTTGAACTGTTGGTAATGGGTGGTCCCGTATGATATGGACTTCATCATTGTCAATAATGCTTTATTTATTCATTTATTTATTTACCGATTGACTGACTGATTGATTGACATTTGATTACTTGGAAAGTCCAATTGGGTAATAGCCCATTTTCAGCAGAGGCCTGGGGAGAAAAGCTCCAAAGTATTACAAAACATTTTAAGAACAATTTTACAGTTTAAAAAATAATAGAAAAAACAAATACAGTTTAAATAATTATACTAAGTTAGACATAATACAAAAACATCAGTTAAAAATATGACATTGATTTAATAGCTGGAGAAATGTATCCAGTTTATAAAGAAATTACAGGTAAGTTAGTATAAAAAAACAGGAAGTGATATATGAAGTAAGAGAAAAAAGCAGAAAACCAGGGGTGAGAAATTTACAGAAGTAAGGAAATGAGTGAAGAAGGGAGAGTAAGGCATGAATAGGTACTCCTTCACATTTAGAGATATAGTTTATCCTGGGGTTCAGCAAGAACAGAGACATTTTTTGGCTAGGAAGTCTTTCAGAATGGGTTTGAAGGATGGGAGGGAGGGTATTGACCTCATCAGACAAGCTCCACGTGGGTTTACAGAGTGGTCCTAGCAGCAGGGAACTCAGAAAAGTGACTACCTTCTGGATTTAAGTATCTTTGCTTTTTTTTCACTTGAAATAGCTTTTGTAGCTTATCTTGAACTAGCCTGAACTGTTTTTTATCTGATTGCTGCATTATTTTAAAATCTGCACTTAAAGTTACATTTTAGTCGAATTTGATCGAAAGTTTGCTTGTTTGTTTGTTTAATTTAACTGTGGAGGCTGCCCACTAAAGTGTGCTAGCCTGTGTAACTAATGTATCACTGTTTCTGCATTTTCTGTGTGTTTCTACCAAAAAAAAAACAAAAAAATAATCCTTGTTTTCCCGCCTTCCTCAACTAGTTTAGACCAGTTTACAGGCATTACTGTATTCTGGGCTGTGGTGTAGTTCCTGTGTTGTCCATTACCTTACTTGGATAGAAGGAAGTTTCTTTGCTCACCAGTGGGAGTGGGGAGCCTTGAGCAGCCTACCTGTCCTTGGGGGAAGTGACCTCAGCACAAGAAGCTGTAGTAATTGGTTGTTTTGGACCATTTCTGGCTCTTTTGTAGTTCACTGTTTAAAATCCACCTCTGGGCATTTTTTTCTGGCTATACTGCTCAGACAAGCTCCATGTGGGTTTACAGAGTGGTCCTAACAGCAGGGAACTCAGAAAAGCGACTACCTTCTGGATTTAAGTACCTTTGTTTTTTTCACTTGAAATAGCCTCTGTAGCTTACCTTGAACTAGCCTGAACTGTTTTTTAACTGATTGCTGCATTATTTTAAAATCTGCACTTAAAGTTACATTTTAGTCAAATTTGATCGAAAGTTTGCTTGTTTGTTTGTTTAATTTAACGGTGGAGGCTGCCCACTAAAGTGTGCTAGCCTGTGTAACTAATTTATCACTGTTTCTGCATTTTCTGTGTGTTTCTACCAAAAAAACAAAAAAATCCTTGTTTTCCCGCCTTCCTCGACTAGTTTAGACCAGTTTACAGGCATTGCTGTATTCTGGGATGTGGTGTAGTTCCTGTGTTGTCCATTACCTTACTTGGATAGAAAGAAGTTTCTTTGCTCACCAGTGGGAGTGGGGAGCCTTGAGCAGCCTACCTGTCCTTGGGGGAAGTGACCTCAGCACAAGAAGCTGTAGTAATTGGTTGTTTTGGACCATTTCTAGCTCTTTTGTAGTTCACTGTTTAAAATCCACCTCTGGGTGATTTTTTCTGGCTATACTGCTCAGTCAAGCTCCACATGGGTTTACAGAGTGGTCCTAGCAGCAGGGAACTCAGAAAAGTGACTACCTTCTGGATTTAAGTATCTTTGCTTTTTTTCACTTGAAATAGCTTCTGTAGCTTACCTTGAACTAGCCTGAACTGTTTTTTAACTGATTGCTGCATTATTTTAAAATCTGCACTTAAAGTTACATTTTAGTCGAATTTGATCGAAAGTTTGCTTGTTTGTTTGTTTAATTTAACTGTGGAGGCTTCCCACTAAAGTGTGCTAGGCTGTGTAACTAATTTAGCACTGTTTCTGCATTTTCTGTGTGTTTCTACCAAAACAACAAAAAAACAAAAAATAATCCTTGTTTTCCCGCCTTTCTCGACTAGTTTAGACCAGTTTACAGGCATTTCTGTATTCTGGGCTGTGGTGTAGTTCCTGTGTTGTCCATTACCTTACTTGGATAGAAGGAAGTTTCTTTGCTCACCAGTGGGAGTGGGGAGCCTTGAGCAGCCTACCTGTCCTTGGGGGAAGTGACCTCAGCACAAGAAGCTGTAGTAATTGGTTGTTTTGGACCATTTCTAGCTCTTTTTAGTTCACTGTTTAAAATCCGCCTCTGGGCATTTTTTCTGGCTATACTGCTCAGACAAGCTCCACGTGGGTTTACAGAGTGGTCCTAGCAGCAGGGAACTCAGAAAAGCGACTACCTTCTGGATTTAAGTATCTTTGCGTTTTTTTCACTTGAAATAGCTTCTGTAGCTTACCTTGAACTAGCCTGAACTGTTTTTTAACTGATTGCTGCATTATTTTAAAATCTGAACTTAAAGTTACATTTTAGTCGAATTTGATCGAAAGTTTGCTTGTTTGTTTGTCTAATTTAACTGTGGAGGCTGCCCACTAAAGTGTGCTACCCTTTGTAACTAATTTATCACTGTTTCTGCATTTTCTGTGTGTTTCTACCAAAAAAACAAAAAAATAATCCTTGTTTTCCCGCCTTCCTTGACTAGTTTAGACCAGTTTACAGGCATTGCTGTATTCTGGGCTGTGGTGTAGTTCCTGTGTTGTCCATTACCTTACTTGGATAGAAGGAAGTTTCTTTGCTCACCAGTGGGAGTGGGGAGCCTTGAGCAGCCTACCTGTCCTTGGGGGAAGTGACCTCAGCACAAGAAGCTGTATTAATTGCTTGTTTTGGACCATTTCTAGCTCTTTTGTAGTTCACTGTTTAAAATCCACCTCTGGGCGTTTTTTTCTGGCTATACTGCTCAGACAAGCTCCACGTGGGTTTACAGAGTGGTCCTAGCAGCAGGGAACTCAGAAAAGTGACTACCTTCTGGATTTAAGTATCTTTGCTTTTTTTCACTTGAAATAGCTTCTGTAGCTTACCTTGAACTAGTCTGAACTGTTTTTTAACTGATTGCTGCATTATTTAAAAATCTGCACTTAAAGTTACATTTTAGTCGAATTTGATTGAAAGTTTGCTTGTTTGTTTGTTTAATTTAACTGTAGAGGCTGCCCACCAAAGTGTGCTAGCCTGTGTAACTAATTTATCACTGTTTCTGCATTTTCTGTGTGTTTCTACCAAAAAAACAAAAAAAACAAAAAAATAATCCTTGTTTTCCTGCCTTCCTCGACTAGTTTAGACCAGTTTACAGGCATTGCTGTATTCTGGGCTGTGGTGTAGTTCCTGTGTTGTCCATTACCTTACTTGGATAGAAGGAAGTTTCTTTGCTCACCAGTGGGAGTGGGGAGCCTTGAGCAGCCTACCTGTCCTTGGGGGAAGTGACCTCAGCACAAGAAGCTGTAGTAATTGGTTGTTTTGGACCATTTCTAGCTCTTTTGTAGTTCACTGTTTAAAATCCGTGTTTGCATGGCTTTGCACAGTCCCGGTTAAACAAGGTTAAACTTTTTCTGGCTCCGCCAAGTCTGCTCTTCAAATTTTCCCTTAAGGAAGCTCTACTCTTAGTATAACCAGACTACTCACTGTATTATAAGCCTAGCACTTGTTCTCAATACTTCTACTAAGTAAGCACTCTCGTACTAAGTAAAGCACTACATCTACTTACCACCCCTGTGAATATCCACTTCCCTTAAAGGTATACCACTCCCTTATACTGTTCTAGCATGTCGAGTGGTAGATTACTGGCGTCGTCTCCAGTTCAGCTTGTCAATCTGGGTATCTTGAGACTATGCTACAATTGTCTCATGTACACAGACAACCCTCTCCTCCTCCCAACAAACACAAATACATGTGAGAGATGTAACTATATAGCCAAACTGGAAGCTGAACTCTCTCAACTCAGGGCTGGCATGACCAGACAGGAGGAGATGGCAACCACACACACAACAATCCCAGTCTCACATAGACCTACCACAACTGCAAACCAAACACATAAAAACACAAAGACATACTTGGAGGGTCTAATAAAAAACTTACCAAAACAACAGAGGCTCCCAAAGCAGACATCCAAAAATCCACCACCTCAAAACAAAACACATGCAACACATACTTCAATAAATCAGTGTGTCGACCAGTCGCAGCCCATAAGGCTAAACACCTTGCCTGATACATTAGTAATAGGTGACTCCATAGTCAGACACACTGATGTCCCACTTACCAGGCTGAACAAGGAGAAGGTGACTGTGAGCTGTCTATCGGGAGCTAGGATCCGCCACAAAACACACGCACTCAGGTCACTCCAAAGCAAGTACAAATATGACTCTGTCATTGTCCATGCTGGTGTGAATGACCTGAGACGACTCCTCCTGGACTATATGAAAAGAGACATAGAGGAGCTCTCCGATTATGTAGCCCAGGCTGGTATGACCCTGACCCTGAGCAGCATCTTGCCCTCACCAAGAATGATACCACAATACAAAGACAAGATGATCAGCTTTAACAATTGGCTCAAGTACTGGTGTCATTCTAAGGGGATCAATGTCTGTCTGCCTGGGATGATATGTTGGACAAGCCACGCTGCTGCTTAAGGGATGGCTTACACCTGTCACCACTGGGCTTCCGGATATTGGCTAAGGCTCTTGCCACCCCCATAGTGCCTTTGTTAGGCAAGGCTCAAAAGACAAACCCACCTCCTTAGAAAACAAAAATGGAAAAAAACTAAGGGTAATGCTGCTCAACGCCAGAAGTCTAAATCTCAAGATGCAGGCATTTGATGCACTCCTCAGCATGGAGAACATCGACATCTGTGCAGTAACTGAAACCTGGTTCAAGGCTCCTGAGAGCACCCCAGCGCTACCAGGCTATACCTCGTATTATGCTTTTCGGCCCCAAAACCTGGGCTGAACCACAAAGGGAGGGGGAGTGTTCATATTCATAAAGGACACCCACACCTCCAGGTTAGTAGCAACACATGAAGCATCAGAGACCATACAGGTGCAACTAACCATAGGCAAAACTGCTATACAACTGGTAGCATGTTACAGACCACCCTCCCAATCTCAAGAACCCCACTCAGCCTTCCTGAAGACATTGGAGGATATGAATGTATCACAAAATACCATCATACTGGGAGACTTCAACTACCCAAACATAGATTGGGTACATTATTCTAGCCCTAATACCCTAGCCCAAAGGTTCCTTGAATTCATAAATTCAAATGCACTGGAACAACTAGTCACCTCTCCCACTAGGGGAGATAATATACTAGACCTGATCATCACAAGCATGGGGACAAAATGCTCCACACCGAAGTATACCCCTCACTAGTGAGATCTGACCACAAACTAATCACCCTGGATATACATATCCCACCTCCACTCCCAGCACAAAAGACCACAGTGAAAAACTTCTCAAAAGCAGACTTCACTCTTCTTAAGACTGAGATGGTATCCTTTAAGCCCACTGTGCCAGTGGGTACCACATCCCACAATGCAGATCCTTCACAAATGCTTTCTATGGACATCTACAAGAATGCATGGATCATGCAATCCCAAACAAATCCAAGTCCCTCTCCACCAAATGTAAGCATCCTGTCTGGTGGACCTCAGCCATAAACAAATTGTATAACAAAAGAAGGAAGCTACTGCACGTCAGAGCAAAATCCCATGAAGGGAAGACATCTCTGATCAACATTAGCAGAAAACTACGTTCTCTCATAAAAACATCCAAGGCAAACTTTGAGAGAAAAATCGCTAAGGACACTAAAGATAACCACAAAGCCTTCTTTAGCTATGTTAGAAACCTGGGCGGAAACCCTCAGATATGCTCAGAGTTGGTTCACAGCAACAAAAAATACACTGAGCCCACAGATATTGCTAACATTCTGGCTGACAGGTCCAGTGCAAATTTCTCCCCTCCTTCACCCCAAAAGAAGAAATACTTATCCCAGCTGAATGTAATCTCCCTGTCATCTCAGATGTCCAAGTGAGAACCGCCCTAAACAAAGCAAAAAACACAGCATCAATGGGACCTGACGGTATCCCGGGGTGCGTGTTACGTGAACTCCAAGAGGAGCTAAACCCACACATAAAAATGCTATTTAACCTTAGCCTTATTTCGGGATATGTACTTGAACACTGGCGTACAGCAACAGTGGTCCCACTCCACAAGGGGGGTGCCTCTACAGACCCTGGAAACTACCGCCCATAAGCTTAACTAGCCTGGTCTGCAAAGCCATGGAAAGAATCATTATGGAACTCATAAACAGAGACATAGGGGACCTACAGACACTTGACCCCACCCAGTTCAGCTTTGTAAAGGGCAGATCCCGCCTATTAAACCTGGTTGACTTTTTCGAAACAGTCGCTAGAGCCATTGATGAGGCAAAGCAGTCCATACAGCATACCTGGACTTGGCTAAGGCCTTCAACACAATACCCCACTCAGGCATCATAGATAAGCTAAACAGCTTAAAAGTAAACCCTTATGTCACTAGATGGGTTGCAAACTGGCTAAAGGACAGAACCCATAAAGTTAAAATCGCTGGAGCAATGTCAGACTCAAGCCAGTCACAAGTGGTGTCCCACAGGGATCTGTCCTGGGACCCCTCTTGTTCAGCATTTATTTGTCAAATGTTAAAGCAAACATGGGAGGGATGAGGCTGACAAAGTTTGCAGATGACTGCAAACTAGGTGCCATAGTCGATACACCAGCAGACACACACACATCCTACAAAAAGGCCTCACTGAAACGGACAACTGGTGCTGTAGTCACGGCCTTAAATTAAATGCCAAAATGTATAGTCATCCCTTTTGGAAAAAACAAAGTACCCACAAGTTATCACATAGTCAGCAACCCACTGAGTACGGAAAAAGTAATCAGTGACCTAGGTACCCAAGTAGACAGCTTACCTCTCATTTGACAATCTACGTTGCCAAAGTGGTTAGAAAAACATTTTACCTTGCACACCTCATCATGAAGGGATTCACATCCAGATCCAAGGATGTCCTTGTACCCCTATATTCCTCCCTCATCAGACCCATGATTGAGTACAATGCCCCGTTTGGTATGTACCTCACCCGGCATTTGCAACAGCTGGAGAGACCACAAAAGTACCTCACCAAAAGGATCAAGGGTCTCCAACATATGTCTTATTCTGCCAGACTAAAGAATCTTCAGCTCTATTCAGTAGCATACCGCCTGCTCAGAGGTGATCTCTGCCTGACGTACAAGGCCATGTCCAATCAGGATCTGATGGACATGCTCCACCTCAAAAAAATCCAAATCCATCAGGACCACGAGAGCTAAAGACTTAAACCTCGGCACAAGTATGAATAGGACATGCTGGAGGGATAGATTCATAACCCAGAGGCTTCCCATGCTTTGAAACAGGATCCCAGTTCATATTAGGCAGATCCCCTTACTGACTCTGTTCAAGAGAAATCTTGATGAGTGGATGTGAGATCGTAAGTTTACCCCAGGGGTCACATCTGTGTCACTGCTAGACAGGGGCACAGTAAACTAATTCTATTATATAAGGGGACCTTCATTGTGTCACTACTAGACAGAGGCACAGTATTCTAGATTTATTCTGTACATTTTTGTACCATTTCATGGGGTGGCAAAAGCCACATCACTATGGCTAGGCTTACAAATGCCCCAGGGCAGATAGCCTAGTACTATACTATGAAACTATGAAACTATGGTTAGAGATAAAGCATTCCAGTCCTCAGCAACATGGTAGGAGTACAGAAAATGCCCAGCAGAATTGATAGGTTTGTGGACAGAGAGGAGTCTTTGGTCATTGGATCATAATGACTGAATAGCAGCATAGTTGTATTGAATCTTATTTAGTGCTGGACACGCATTTGTATTCCGGATAATTTTATAGGTGATAAGAAGCTGTATATGTTAATTGAAGGGGTAGTTTTAACCAATTTAGGCTTTTTAGTGCTACACAGTGGGGAGTTTGGAAATGGGTATTGGCTGCAAATTTAGCAGCTTTGTTACAGTATTGTTCAAGTTTTGAATTTTGTGATGCCTGAAGGTTAGTAAGGATGGGAGCACCATAAAGAAGTGTGGGGAGGAGATAAGTATTAGCAAATGTAGCTTTAGTTTTGTTAGTGAGAACATTTTTGACTATAAAGTATCCCTGCTTTTTTATGCAATTTTGTATATGCAGGCCAAATGTAAGATTATCATCTGCTATAATTCCTAATAATTTGCTATGACAGTGACTTCAATGGTTATATTATCAAGAGAGAGGATTTTAGTTTTTTTTTTTTCATGGGACTGGAATTTGGGGAAATTTTTTTTATTAGGGTTGAACATGAGTTATACATTACAAAGCCATGTTTCAGTTCCTGTTAAAGCTTCCTGATTAACTTTTGGAGGTGTACCATGTTGTCAGATGTGCAAATGAGTGTAGAGTCATCTTCGTTCTGTATTAGGGAGGCCTGTTGTGTGGATGTATGGGGGGTGCTGGTGAGAATGTTAAAGAGGAGGGGACCAAGGATAGGGCCTTGTGCTACACCGGTGGTGCCTAGGAGGTATGGAGAGAGGGTTGAGTGCATTTTACTGACTGAAGCCTGTTGGACAGGTAGCTTTTGAACCACAGAAGGCTGGGCTGAGACAGACCTAGTGAGGACATTTGAAGTAGAACTTTGCTGTGTTGAAGGCTTTTGACAAGTCTAGAAAGAAGGAGGAGACTAGATTGCTGTTAACTCTAGCTTTATTGGCAGTATTTATATAGGTTAGAAGTGCAATGTTAGTATTATGGGAGGCACAGAAACCATGTTGTGGGGGGGAGGGTGAAAGTTCTTCCTGCAGGAGATAGTCTAGCAATTGTTTTTGAATACATTTTTCAGGTATTTTGGAGAAGGGGGATAAGATTGCTCTAGGCCTAAAGTTAGTGATATCTGTTGAATTTCCTCATTTGTGCAGAGGAATAATGTGTGACTTTTTCGAGAGAGAGAGAGAGAGAGAGAGAATATGGGATTCCTGGATTGACGTGTTTATAAGGATTGAGACAGGGTAGGCAATGCTATTTGCTGCTATTTTAAGGTATTCACTTGGAAGGTCATCAGCTGAAGGAGAGCACGGTTTGAATTTGTTTGAGAGTAGTTTCATATAGGATGTGGGCACAGGTTTGAAGGTCAAAATGGATGTGGTGATATGTGGCTGCTTGGGTGGGTTAGGATTAGATGTTGTGAAATCCTTGGTTAGAGATGCTATACTGTCTATGAAATAACAATTGAACTGTATTGCAGTTTGAAGTAGTGAGTTTTTGAGGGAGGGGTTAGAGTTGAATTTATGGCCTGGATGCAAGATTTCTTTAATGGCTGTCCAGAATTTTTAGGGTTATATTTACTATTATTCTGAAAGTTATTATAGTATAGTTTTTTGTCTTTGCTAATTTGATTTTTAGTATGATTGCAAAACATCCTAAAGTTTTCAAGATATTGTGGGGTTTTATATTTTTGCCACTCTTTCCATGCTTTTCTCAATTCTGCATTAGTATTCTCCTGTTTTTGGACAGCCAAATTGCATTATTTGTTTTCAGTCTCTTCCTTCTAGGAGGTGCAAGGCTATTTAGGATATTCAGGAAAGTTGTACTGAATTTATTTACTGCATCATCTAAGGGGAGTATTTTTAGGAAGTTCCATTTAATAGATGGTAGGTAAGTAATGAACATTTCTGGGTTAAACTTGGAAAGGTTGCATGTTGCTTTATAAACATACTGTTTAAGTGGATGTGTGAGAAGTCTGGCTACATAGACTGACAGATGATCACTGAGACAGTCACACATCATACCTGAGATGGTGTATTTGCTAGGGTCTGAATCTAGGATCCTGTCTAATAAGGAATCTGAAGTTTTTCTATAATGTGTGAGGCTACTAATTAGTTGTGTGAAACCAAATAAGTTCATACTAGATGTAGGGAAGTTAGAGTCTATGTCCAACCAAGTGATATTCACATCCCCTAGTAGTATTATTAATGGTGGAATTGTTATGGATTTCCAGTGCAGGATATCTTTCAGTATAGTTGTATTGTCACCAGGAGGGATGTAAAGAACAGAAATACATATTTGTTTATAATTGTTTAAGTTCGGGAAAGTAATAAGAAGCTGTGCTGAAATCAGTTTTGGTATTGGTTTGTTATAAAGAGAAATGCGGTAGTCGCTGTGAAATATTAAAACAATACCACAACCTTTCCTCTTTATACAGTCATTATGGATTACACTATAGCCTTATGGTTTATTTATGGTTCATATTTCCAATGCGTCTTAGCTACTTCTATATTGCAGTGTTTGCACAATTGTCAGTGCAACATTCTTGCCACATTATTGTGCCCTTCAGTATACAGACCCTCAGCCATTATTACATCACTCCCAGCAGCAAGGTGTGTGACTGTTTCAAGTTCTGTTTTACAGACCCTGCATCTGTCTGTTTCTCTCCCTTTTTCAAAGGAATTTGTAAACCAACAGGTAAGCAGCCCACTATCTTAGGCTGTCATTCTTAGCATTTTTCTTCTTTTGGTTTCATTTCAACTCTCCTTAACCATTCCTGCATCAAATAAACAAACAAAGATAAAATCATACAAAATAAGATCATACAACAAAGTAAAACCCAAGTTAAACAAGATGCCCGTAACTCAGATTATTTCACTATTCCTCCTCACTCTATATTCTTCATCACCAATTATCAAATACACCTCCTGTAAACACTTGAGACTTCAACCAAGCCTCACAAACAATATCAGTATCTACCCAGCATGTCTTTCTCTATAACACCCTATCTCTACAAACAAACCACATCTGATTTATATTTATCTATAAATATCTCAAAACTAAGTTTCCAAATTTATGATCAAATACCAAACCAAGACCAAAATATAACTGGTCACACTCTTCCCTCTGTAGAACATCAGTTCAAAAAATTTGTGGAGATTTTCACCCCAACCCAGGTCCCACTTTTCATAAAACTATCACTTCCAGCCCAAAATAAATCAGTCTCTGAATACCTTTCAACAAAAACAGAACCGAAACTCACCTAACTGAATATAAGCCTAAGAAGTATGCGCAATAAAATTTATGACCTATACGCCTACCTTGCCACATATATTCTGATGTAGTCATGGCTACCGAAACCCGGTTAAAAAAAAAAAAGAAAAGATAATGAGACCCCCCCCCCCAAGATACAATATACATGACAGAGAAAACAATCATGCAGATGGTGTACAATAGTCTATAAAAATTTCCTAACCATCACTTCCACAGCAAATACCCAAATTTAACAATGCTGAACTACTAATAACACTCCTAAAAATGAACAATAGAAAAACTATATGTTTATCAGCAATTTATATACCACCAGGAAATAACGTTGATACTGCTGAAAATGTCCTGTATTGGATAGCCAAGCAAATTAACCATGAAACTATAATACTCGGAGACTTAAATATAGACTGGCAACTCATAAATTCCACTATCCCTACTGAATCCATAAATTTGTTCAACTTCAGACAATTAATAACTGTACCTACTAAAATCACTAAAACTTGGGCAAGTCACTCAGTATTAGACTGGATTCTTACAAACAAACCAGACAGTGACAAAAGTAGGCTGTCTGTCACACAGCATAAGTGACCACATACCAACATATGCTATTACAACTCAACATAACCTAGATAAACATGCTATCTATAATCAAATACAAAATATAGCCAATTTCAGCAAAGATATTTTCAATGAAACACTAAAAAAATATAAATGGAACTTACTTAGAACAACGCTGCTAGATACCGCTGTAGAACACTTTAATAACATTCTTACAGACATTACATAATCTGGCACCAGTACATAATAAAACTCCGCACCATGGCTAACAAAAGAAACAAAAAAAGACCTCATAATGAAACTGGATAAAGCCTGGAAAAATTGGTATAAAAATAGAGCTCAAAATGCCTTCTAGCAATTTAGACATCTTAGAAACTTCAATGTCAAACAGGACAAGCAAACATACTATACCAACTTTTTTTTGGTCATCACTAAATAAATTACTCCACCCTGACAAGACCACCGCTCCCTCTCCAAAAACAGACAATATGACAGATTCTATCCCCACACAGCTGAATGCCTACTTTATACAGTCGATATTATTTCTCATCTTAGACACTAATACATCTGGCCAAAACCACCCACAGCCCTTCAATTTTAGTCCAGTGCCCACCTCGCTCATAATGAAGTTGCTTCTTACACTAAAAACGACTTCTGCAGCTGTAGACCAACTACCGTTAGACTACCTAAAAATGGCCACAGAAGTCATATCCTTTCCTGTGTCCATACTAATTAACAGGTCCATAGTAGAAAGATACATCCCATCACTGTGGAAAAAGTCCTACATCATACCACTGCACAAAGGTGGCCCATCTATATTTTAATAGCTACAGACTGATAGCGATTCTCTCCCCTCTCCAAAATATTATAGAAATGGATCTCTGTGCAGCTGATGTAATACCTAGCCTCAAATAACCTGCTCTCAAAAGCACAGCATGACTTTAGGCCCCAGCACAGAACGACTACTGCTCTACTACATTTTACAAATATAATAAATCAACATACAATGGTCTGCTTGTGTTTACCATGTTCTATGACTTGTCAAAGTCATTCAACACCATCTCACAACGGCAACCGCTTATTCAACTCTCCTGAATAAGACTCCCACAATACTCCTTGTCGTGGTTTCTTGATTAGCTATCTGGAAGCCAACAAGTCATTACATGGCAGCAAACCTGCTCATCCTTTCAACCAGTTACTGCAGGTATCCCTCAAGGCTCTATCCTGGGTCTTCTTCTATTTAATATATATATATTAATAACCTGTACACCTCCAGTCACCATGCTAGTTTAGTTCAGTATGCAGATGACTCAACATTAATATGTGCTGCCTCAAAAATAAACTCCCAAGACATTACCTGGGGCAAAATCTTTCTCCTCCGTAGAAACCTGGCTCAAAGAATCAAACCTCTACTCAAACCCCAAGAAAACTAAATTAATGCGTTTTACCTCAGAAAGCTGCCAAATTCAATTTATTTATTTTACATTTGTTGACTGGGATAGTCCGACTGGATACGTCCATTTTTAGTGGAGGCCTGGGCAGAAAAGCTCCAAGATAATAATACACATTGAACATTTAGTAAGTGCTAGTTTCAAGCAGATTACAGTCATAAGCGATACCAGCATTTAGCACATACAGTACTAACTTATTATAAAACACTTTACAAAACATAACATTATTTTCAAAGTTAAACATACATAACATTACATTCAGGTTTAAATTTCAAAAGGAATCTTTTACCATAAAGTCAGCAAATAATACTTTAATTGAAACTGTAACTCACAGTAAACTTATAGGTGTTATACTAGATGACCAGAATATACTGCACACCATTAAATCTACACACAAAAAATAGGCTCCCTTTACAGGATCAATGGATTTTTACAGATATTGCATGAAAAACTCTAGCCACCACCTTCTTATTTCCATCTCTCTTATATACCGCTCCTCTCCTAACAAACATAAACAATACTCAAAGAAAGAAACTTGCCTCCTGCTACAGTAAAATAGATAAATTTGCCACAGATCACCCTCATAGGACCCACCATTGCCATAGCTTGAACTGCACAACTACCTAACATATTCACAACTAACTACAGCACACAAACTTATTCATCAACCAGACAAATGCCCTACACTAAAAAACACTACTGCTCTACTGTCCAGCAATGGACCTCTGTTATAGTGACAAATTCTTAAACTTCTCAGATAAGTCAAATAATGCTGCAGGAGACTTGATCTACTCCAAATGCATTGGTAAACTCTGGAATAGTATTAGGGTTACCACCTGTCCCACTTTGCGAGGGACAGTCCCTCTCTGAGCAGTTGTGTCCTGCAAAAAAATTGTAAAAATGGCAAATGTCCTGAGATTTTCGGAGAAAATCATTTCCTATAGCTTATGTAATAGTTGCATAAAACAGTTATTCTGTATCTGAACCACCTAAATGTTATAAGAAACAAAATGCTTAACTAAAACATTACAAGAATAAACTTTTATCTGGGCAAAAAGTGAAGTTCTGTTCTTCGTACTAGCTGGGTGTATGTTTCGGCCTGCAAAATCTGACGTTTGTACCAGAAATGTCCCACTTTGGGCATTTGAAAAGGTGGCAACCCTAAATAGTATCCCCACACAAATAAAACTCTCCTTCAAACTTAATAGATTTAAACCACTGCTTAAACAACAGCTTAACCAATCCTGGTCCTGCACATGCTCATCACCAGATTAAGACTTTGTATTCACCATAAAATACTCTCAAAATACTCTCCTTAAACAGAATGCTCTCAAATTCTCCAATTGAAATTTAACATATCGCTTAATCCAGGCATAATGAAGTAACCCAGGACAAGCCCAAAAAAAAAAAATACTATACCAACTTTTTTTTGGTCATCACTAAATAAACTACTCCATCCTGACAAGACCACCACTCCCTCTCCAAAAGCAGACAATATGATAGACTCTTATCTCCACACAGTTGAATGGCTACTTTATACAGTCAATATTATTTCTCATCTTAGACACTAATACATCTGGCCAAAACCACCCACAGCCCTTCAGTTTTAGTCCAGTGCCCACCTCGCTCATAATGAAGTTGCTTCTTATACTAAAAACTACTTCTGCAGCTGTAGACCAACTACCGTTAGACTACCTAAAAATGGCCACAGAAGTCATATCCTTTCCTGTGTCCATACTAATTAACAGGTCCATAGTAGAAAGATACATCCCATCACTGTGGAAAAAGTCCTACATCATACCACTGCACAAAGGTGGCCCATCTATAGTTTAATAGTTACAGACTGATAGCGATTCTCTCCTCTCTCCAAAATATTATAGAAATGGATCTCTGTGCAGCTGATGTAATACTTAACCTCAAATAACCTGCTCTCAAAAGCACAGCATGACTTTAGGCCCCAGCACAGAACCACTACTGCTCTACTACATTTTACAAATATAATAAATCAACATAGAAATGATGGTCTACTTGTGTCCACCATGTTCTATGACTTGTCAAAGTCATTCAATACCATCTCACAACAGCAACTGCTTATTCAACTCTCCTGAATAAGACTTCCACAATACTCCTTGTCGTGGTTTCTTGATTAAGTATCTGGAAGTCAACAAGTCATTACATGGCAACAAACCTGCTCATCCTTTCAACCAGTTACTACAGGTATCCCTCAAGGCTCTATCCTGGGTCTTCTTCTATTTAATATATATATTAATAACCTGTACACCTCCAATCACCATGCTAGTTTAGTTCAGTATGCAGATGACTCAACATTAATATGTGCTGCCTCAAAAATAAACTCCCAAGACATTACCCAAAAATCTTTCTCCTCCGTAGAAACCTGGCTCAAAGAATCAAACCTCTACTCAAACCCCAAGAAAACTAAATTAATGCTTTTTACCTCAAAAAGCTGCCAAATTCAATGTATTTATTTTATATTTGTTGATCGGGATAGTCCGACTGGATACATGTCCATTTTTAGCGAAGGCTTGGGCAGAAAAGCTCCAAGATAATAATACACATTGAACATTTAGTAAGTGCTAGTTTCAAGAAGATTACAGTCATAAGCAATACCAGCATTTAGCACATATAGTACTAACCTATTATAAAACACTTTACAAAACATAACATTATTTTCAAAGTTAAACATACATAACATTACATTCAGGTTTAAAATTCAAAAGGAATCTTTTACCATAAAGTCAGCAAATAATACTTTAATTGAAACTGTAACTCACGGTAAACTTCTAGGTGTTATACTAGACTTTTAACCCCAGACCTCCTCTGAAAATGGGTATTACCCAGTTGGACTTTCCTGCTAAACAAAGACAAATAAATAAATAAATCTTGGTCAACATAAGGTTGTTGCAGAAGTTTTTTTTTCTGCTCTTCTGGTCTTTTTCTTTATATTTCTTCTTCTATTGTTTGCATTCTCGGTTGCTGTCTAATTTTTGTCTACCCCTGGTTTGATTTTCAGGCCCACTTTATTCTAAAATGCTTTTGCTAAACTAAGCAAAGACGTCATCTTAGAAATCTTCTCTTCATGCTTTAGAACTTTCACTAAGTTTGAATCTGATGAGGCTAGCAAACACTTATGCAGTTCTACAATTGCAGATCTGTACATTTAGTCAATTTCAAAGAGGACCGTGCCTCCTTCAGAGTGAGGAATGCATAATTTTGGTATACACTGCTTTTCATATATCGTTTGATAGGCAGGAAGCATTTTTCTTATAGGTAGGTAGGAAGGTGCCACGTAGAAGGATTTCCTGACTACTGTGGCAATGTGATTATCAAAGGAGAGACTACTGTCCACCTGCGTCCCAAGGTCTCTTATCACACCTTCGGTGTTAAGTATACTACCGCCTATGTTGTAGTTCATGGGTACAGAGTTTTTACCAAAGGGGATGACAATGTACTTTTTGGCATTGAGCTTGAGGCCATGGCTTTGACACCAGCATCTGTCTCAGTGAGGCCCTTTTGTAGGATGTCCACATCGTTAGGAGTTTCGATTATGGCTCCTAGTTTGCAGTCATCTGTGAATTTCATTAGCCAAAGACCTTCTGTGTTAGCCTGTACTTCAGAGAAGTAGATAGCAAACAGGAGAGGACCCAGAAATGAACCCTGTGGTACTCCACTTGTCACTGGCCTGAAGTCGAATTTGGAGTCTGCTACTTTCACAGTGTGGGTTCTGTCAGTGAGCCAGTTGGCAGCCCATCTTGTGACATAGGGATTTATACCTAGTTTAGTGAGTTTATCTATAATTCCAGAGTGAGGGATGGTGTTGAAAGCCTTGGCAAGATCTAGATAGGCTGTGTGAACCACCTTACCCTTGTCTACGGCTTTGGTGACTGCTTCAAAGAAGTCTATCAGGTTTAGGAGACATGATCTGCCTTTTACAAACCCAAACTGGGCGGGGTCCAGAGTTTGGAGATTACCAATGTCTTTGTTTATAACTTCTATGGTGATATGTTCCATGACCTTGCAGACCAGGCTCGTCAGGCTAATGGGGCAGTAGTTCCCGGGGTCCATGGTGGCTCCCCCCTTGTGGAGTGGGATAACCGTCACTGTGCGCCATTCAGCAGGCACAAAGCCTGAGGTGAGGCTATGACTGAACATGGTACTTAGGTGTGGTGCCAGTTCGTTCCGTAGTTTGTGTAGAACACAGCCTGGGATGTTGTCTGGTCCCATGGATGCTGTGTTCTTGGCTTTGGAGAGTGTGGTTTTTACCTGTGCAGCCATGATTACAGGAACTTTGCATTCTTCCGTATAGAGATTTGCTCTTTAGGGGTTGAGAGGGGGATAAAGTTAGCACTGAACCTATCTGCCAGGATATTGGCAATATCAGTTGGGTCTGTATATTTAGTGCTATTGTACTGTAACTCAGAGCAGATCTGAGTGTTGCCATTGAAATTCTTGACATAGGTATAGAATGCTTTGTTGTTGTCTTTAGAATCAGTGGCAATTTTGTTTTCGTAACTAGCTTTGGAGGATTTTATCAGGGATCGCAGCTTCTTACTGAGGCTGACCAGGGAGCTCCTCCACTCATGGGATTTTACTCTCTTTTGCAACAGTTTCTTCCTTCTGTTGTACAGTTTGTTTATGGCAGGGGACCACCAGACTGGCTTCCTTTTTTTGGAGGGTAGCATCTTGGTTCTGTTTGGGATAGCACGATCCATGCACTCATGTAAGTGCTTATAAAGTGCAATTGTGTAGGATTCAGTAGTCATAACTGTATTGTCCATCTACATGGATGTCGTGAAGTTCACCACTTCTGTCTTAAGAAGCATGAAGTTGGCTTTGGAGAAATTGTTTACCATGGTTTCTTTAATGGGGGGGGTGGGGGCAAGATGTGGATAGCTAGAGTAATTAGCTTATGGTCGGATCGGACCAATGAGGCATTGGCTTCAGGTGTGGAACACCGGTCACTCATGTTGGTAATGACTAGATCTAGAATATTGTTTCCCCTGGTCGGGGTCTGGATAAGTTGATCCAGGGCATTGGAGTTTATGAATTCCAGAAAGTGTTGAGCAAAGGAGTTGGTACATGAGTAGTTTTCCCAGTTAATGGTGGAGCAGTTGAAATCGCCCATTATTAGGGTGTTTGGTTGAAACCTAATATTTTCCAGTACATCAAGAAAAGAGGAGTGGGAATCCTGGGGCATGGCGGGTGATCTGTAGCAAGCTACAATTTGGATTGCAGTTTTGCCCAGAGTTAGTTGCACTTGGATAACCTCGGCTGCATTATGCTGAGCAACTAGCCTGGATGTTTGGATATCCTTAATGAATATGGACACACCTCTGCCTTTGGTGTTCTGGCCCAGGTTACAGGACCGAAAAGTATGGTATGAGTTATAGCCTGGTAGTGCAGGGGTGCTCTCTGGAGCCTTGAACCAGGTCTCAGTCACTGCACAGATATCGATGTTCTCCATTTTAAGGTGTGCCTTGAGTGCAGTGGTGTAACTATGTTAGAAGCGCCCTGAGGAAAACTTTTCCTAGGCGCCCCAACATTCCTCCCCCCCGGGAACCCAAGCCATCGAGATGACCGAAGCCAAATAAATCACATATAGTCACGTTCGCTTAACCTATGACAGTGGCATAAAACACTGAAATCTGGAGACGTGCTATTTAAGCAAAAAGTAAAAAAAAAAAAAAATTATAAAACAGTACATTATATAGATACCAGAATGTGAATTGTACCTCCATTGTTCAATCCTACTTTTAGAATGACTTCTTGCAGGCTTTGTTATCAGCAAAACTATCAATGATCTTGTCAGTGTCCACGTCTTCCAGGCGTCTGCTCTCAATCGACAGAATGGCTATAGAACTAAGTCGAACCTCAGACATTGTACTACGCAAGAATGTCTTTATCAACTTCAACTTCGAAAAACTTCTTTCAGCGCTGGCAACTGTCACAGGAAGTGTCAGATACAGCAAACAAGCAGTGATTATATCCGGAGAGCAACATACCACTATGCCAAATCAGCTGCTTTGTGAAAGAAAAATACTGTGTTACCACCATACATTTTACTACCAAGGTCCCTGTGCAAAACAGTCAGAGCAACATACCACTATATATATACCTGAATGAGGAAATCCTGTGTCTCAACTGACATTTTCTGTTGTGTAGAGACAGTGATAGTGCACTGTAGAAGTGAAGCTGGATGATGCAAGATAAGCAGCCCCCCCCCCCAGATATATACTATGTCACCTCACCTCTGCTCTCTTGTAAATAAAATAATGCAAGGATAATGCAGTTGATGCTATCAGATGCACAAATATCATAAGAAGACTGACCTACATTCAAAGAAAATACATTTTGCCAGTGGCAGATAAATATTAACTCTGGGCTGTCTTCAAAACCATAGGCCCCTTGAACATGAAACATACACATGCTCTTTGATACACCTTCCTGACTGTATTACAGTTTGTCAGCATTCAAGGCTCCCCCTAATCCTGAGACCACAGCTACCGATGCAGAATTATTCATAGAAATCCTGTACAACATATAAATGGCTGCATAGAGGCTGCTGTACCTACCAGAAGTAAGCACAAAGCAAACACCAAAAACAAAACCCATCCTAAGTTCAACAAGGTATATAACAATAGAAAAAAGTCATGGCTACAATCTGAAAGGGCAGCTCCCATAAAGAAAAGAGCTCTCTGATTCAAGTAAACAAGAAACTAAGAGGTCTAATTCTAACAAGGCCAACTATGAATTCAAGATGGCCTCTCAGGCTAAGGAAAATCATAATACTTTCTTCAGCTATGTCTGGAACCTTAAAAGGTGACACACAGCAGTGTGCTGAACTGATGGTAAACAGCACCCCTTCACTGATCATGGAGACATAGAGAATCTACTGGTTGATAAATTCAGATCTAACTTCATGCTCCACTCCACCTCCACTAACCCCTGCGAAATCCCTTCAAGCACACACCCTCATCTAATAGTAAGGATTGGGTTCTGGAGGTGCTGACTAAGGCCAAAAAGACTGCCTCATTAGGCCCTGACAATATACCTGGTTACCTGCAGAATAGTCAAAAACATGAACTGTCAGAACCACTTGAGGCACTCTTCAACTACAGCCTCAAAACTGGTCACGTACCAAGTGAATGTAAGAAAGCAATGGTCAGCCCTCTTCATAAGCGTGGACCATCAACTGACCCAAGGAACTACAGACCCATCAGTCTGACAAGTCTAATATACAAAGGTATGGAGCAAATCATCATAGAAATGATCAACAATGATATTGGCAACCTACAGACACTG